>NC_091286.1:448465544-448833044 GCF_032444005.1 Ranitomeya imitator | reverse complement strand
TTGCCGCCGGCCGGGGCAGCCACTTGTCCAGATTTTCTGTGCCCGCTGAAGGACTCATCGCGCAACAAGAGCGCTCAAGATTTCTCATCCTACGATACAGGTAGGAACCACTGCCGAGTGTTCCGAAGTGTTATTGCCCGTGCCAGGTGAACATATTGTCATTCTATCAACGGATATTTGTCTACTCAAAAGATTGAGATCAGGACATTTTTTTGAGCAAGGTTTCTTTTATTGTGTGACTATTTTATTTATTTCTTTTTCACCATCCTCCATTATTTTCCTGGCGCTTACCGGTATATATTACTTACGTATATATACATATTTATGTGGTTTACAATTTTATATTGATCTTGATTTCTCATTACAGATTTTGATAGTGATCTTGGCTTCTTATCACAACTTTTGGTAGCGATCTTGGCATCTTCTTTTTAGTGGGTCAATCTTGATGCATCCTTCTCTGCTGCTCAGGCTGCCCAACACCAGCACAGGAGCATTGCCAGTGCATGGCACCTTCTGGACTCATAAAGTAGTCAGCAAAGGTTTCTATCACACGCACACCAGAGTTGGAGGGCCTTCCCAGACCCACGTGGACCACTGGATTAAATACTGGCTGCTGGTACTCCACATCTACGTCAGTGCTGTACTCACGAGCATAGTTGTGGAGTGCACAGCATGCCTTAATCACAGCGTCAACGGTGTCTGTGTCCAACTGGATGGGTATGTGAAAGATCCTCCACTGACTACTCATGATCCCAAAGGTGTATTCCACATATCTTCATGTACGACTCAGCCGATTATTCAAAATCCTCCGCTGGGCATTCAGTCCCCTTTGTGGGTATGGGTGCAGCAGGGTTGTCATTAAGGGAAAGGCCTCATCCGATACCATCACATAGGGCACTGGATGTGTGGAACCCGGCAAAGATCGTGGGGCTGGGAGCATTCCACAATCTTGAAGAATTTGCAGCCCAATCTGTGATGTTGGCAACACCCGGGGGTCCCCAGTACTACCATAGGCACCAGCATCAATGGCAACAAATTTGTAATGGGCATCAGCCACCGCTATCAGAACCACATAAAAATACTTCTTATAATTAAAGAAGCGTTATCCTGATCGTGGTGGCTGCTGAACCCTTACATGTTTACCATCAACTGCACCTATGCAGTTTGGGAAATTGGTCCCAGACTGAAAGCCTGCTGCTACCTGCAGCCAAGTCTCCTCGGTTGGGGAAGGCATCACGATGGGCTGCAACTTCTGCCAGATCAAGTTACATGTGCACCACACAATTTGAGAGATGGTGGATTTGCCAACTCTAAATTGGAGGTGCAGGGATGTATAGCTCTCTCCTGTGGCCCAAAATCTGCAAAGAAAAAAAAAAGATTATTAGAAATGTCGCACAAAGATGTAAGGAAACCTTTCAGCAGTTATGGGCAATATAATATGCGGCCAGCACCTTTCATGTCTTATCTAAAGCATTCTATAATGCTGACCATAGCACCCCGGTCCAATACAAAGGTTATAAAATAAATAAACCGGCGGTCACGTCAGCTGGGACTTGCAGGTCCATGTCCAGCCACTACAATTTTTTGGAAAGGCCACCGCCCTCCTGCTTGCTTCAACCCTCTACTGCTCAGCCATGCTTATCTGGCCTGTTGAGGGCAGAACTAGTTCCTACAGTGAGCAAGGGCAAGGAAAGGTCTGAGAGGCCCAGCGCATGCACATCTGCAGACTTTGCTCTATCCTCATCAGGACACAAAAGTACTCCTGCACAGTAGAGCGATGAAGCAAGCAGGAGAGTGGTATCGCAAGAAGAAGGGAGGTGAAGGACCTGGACCTGCGACACAGCTATCAGATAAGATCAGACGATAGCCCCCACCCATGGGTATAATCCAAATTATGTGTCTAATTTTTGTTATCTATTTCCCCTGGCCCAGGGCCTTAATTATAGAACGCTGTAGATAAGCCCTAAAAGCCAGTGGGAACATCTTATAGCAGCCAAAAATGCTGACAGGTTCCTGGCGTGTTTTAAACATGATATTTCAGGTACCATAAAACACTGTACCAGATATATCCATGTCCATATGTCTGTGTGTCAAACAGTAAATCAGCAGTACAGTGTCATATAGAACCTGTAAAATAAGAGGGGCCACAACAAAATTTCACAACATGGTTCAAACTAGAAGCATCAATTGTCCTCAACAATTTCCATAAATACACAATCAGTGTGCATTAATGCTACAAAAAAAAACAAAACAAAGCTGGCGGTTATCCCAAACTTAGCTTCAAGCCTCATTTAATTCCGTTAAGGCTGGCCGGCGAGGCCACTATGACAGTTTGCCCACATTACGCCCTGGTTCTGTGGAGGCCGACTCAGACAGAGGGGAGGGGGAAATAGAGCTATAGCATGGAGAAATGAGGGTTACCTGTCATTGGATTCATGCTGCCATAAGCATGAGCAGCATAAATCAAAGCCTGACTGCACAATTGTAGCCAATTATGTTCTACCCTGAAGCTCATTTGATTGACGGTCTTTCCATCTTTCCCTATTCTTTGACAGTAGCATTTACAGCACATGGACCAAAGACGTGCTGCTCTAATTGCCCATTGCCCTCCCACGATGCAATCATGGGGCGACAATTGGTTGCCATGACAGCCAAGATCATGTTAAAGTCTCTTGTGCCTGTCATGACAGTACTCCTTGAACACCAGCTTCTCACTGATGTTAGGAGACTGTAATTTGTGCTACATGCAGCAGTACTCTACGCTTAACAATACTCTCAGCACTAGTATTGCAGAATTTAGTACAAGCAATCAGATCACAAGATCAAGACCTCTAAGACGTTGATCCTCAACGCCAGTCCTCCACCAACATTAGTATTACAAATGTGATAATTTCATCATCCGTGCACTGCAAAGTAAATCCTGAAAACATGATCTGTTGGTTGACCTTGAGAACTGGAGTTTAGGAACACTTCCACATGGAGGCTAAAAAATAAAGAAAACACGTTTTAAATTTAGTTAAAAAATAATTAAAAAGCATACATTTTTGAAGCCCCTTCCTGTTCCCCCATTTAAAATAAAGATTTAAAAAAAGTAAAAAATAACACAAGTATCGGTACTAGCCATGTCTGTAAAATTGTGATCTATCAAAACATAAAATTAATTACGGTAACCCAATTTGTAAAAACCGTCAGGAAATAAAACGTTGAAAAGCCAGTATTGCGCTTTGATTTTTTTTTTTTCACCACAACTCTGTAAAAAATGCAGTAAAAGCGATCAAAACATTGTATTTTTCCCAAAATGGAATCAATAAAAACATCAGGTTACCCTGCAAAAACCAAGTCCTCACACAGCCCCATCAATTGTAAAATGAAAATGTTACAGCTCCACATTTTCCAGTACAGTAGATCATAAAATGAAAGGTGTCATTCAAAAATAGAACTTGTTCAAAAAATTAATTGATCCTACCTCCTGATGAGCCATATGTGGTGAAACGCGTAGACGTTCAAAGCAACTAACATGATAAGTACCTCTTTATGCTGTTTGCTCTACATTAGCTATCTGATAGATTGTTTCCAGATCATTTCGTCCTGGCTGTGAGTATTTCAGTTTTCTACCATGAAACTAATATTGCCTGCCTGCATTCTTCCTTGGGGGTCATATTGCCTATCATAGGGACTCCCAGGGTCATCCCTCATATCTGCTGTCAAGTAGGGTGCCAACCTCCGCTGTTAGACAGGCTTTTCCAGACAGGTAACAGTATACAGGGGTATTTTCATTTATATACATCACTTAATATTGAATAATAGTCCTGTATCTGATTTATATTCAAATGATGCTTTTGGGGTTCACACACCCATATTTCTCTTTTTGACACTGACCTACCCACATCTCTGATCTATAGCTGACTGCTGACCTGATCAACTTTTCGCTTTTATCCCCATTAATGCATAAGCGGGTGCTTGACTTCACTTATCTGTAGGGTGAAACGGCAATGAGGGACAGCTGTCGAGGAGCGGGAGCGCTGTTGTGGGTTCTGTTTTTGGGCTCCCTCTGGTGGTTACTGATGGTACTGGGTGACTTGTGTTCTCTGCGGTCTCTGGTGTCCACCTGTTCCATCAGGTTATGGGAGTTTCCTATTTAACCTGGCTTTTTTGTCATTTCCTCGCCGGCTATCAATGTAATCAGCGTGTCTTTTTACCTCTGCTCCCTGCGTCTGTTATCTTCAGGACAAGCTAAGTTTTGATTTTCCTGTTCCATGTTTTGCTTAATTTTTGTCTTAGTCCAGCTTGCAGAGATGTGATTCCTTGCTGCTGGTTGCTCTAGTGGGCTGAAATTACTCCTCATGTTCCATGAGTTGGCACATGAGTTCAAGTAATTTCAGGATGGTTTTTTGAAGGGTTTTTCGCTGACCGCACAGTTCACTTTTGTATCCTCTGCTATCTAGCTTTAGCGGGCCTCATTTTTGCTGATTCTATTTTCATAACTACGTATGTGCTTTCCTCTCATTTCACCGTTATTACATGTGGGGGGCTGCTATTTCTGTGGGGTGTTTCTCTGGAGTCAAGTGAGGTCTGTGTTTCTTCTTATAGGGGAAGTTAATCCTTCGGCTGGCGCGAGACGTCTAGGAATCATCGTAGGCACGTTCCCCGGCTACTGCTAGTTGTGTGTTTAGGTTCAGGATCGCGGTCAGCTCAGGTTCCATCACCCTAGAGCTTGTTTTGTTTTTGTGCTTGTCCTTTTGTGATCCCCGGCCATTGGGATCATGACAGTATAGCCGGCCAGAATAAATTGGTCATCGTTTTGGCTGAAGTAGGAGGAAAAGTAGTCTGAGGAAGTTTTTTTTTTTTTTCTCCTCCTCAGTGTTTGCTGCCTAGCCTTAATTGCAGCTTGACTGCTTCTTTCCTCCTCTTAATCCTTGAATGGCTCTGACCTCAGCTGTTTATCATGGACGTCCAGAGTTTGGCTTCCAGCCTGAATAATCTTGCTGCTAAGGTTCAAAATATACAAGATTTTGTTGTACATACGCCTATGTCTGAACCTAGAATTCCTGTCCAGAGTTTTTTTCTGGAGATAGATCTAGTTTTCTGAATTTTAGGAACAATTGCAAGTTGTTTCTTTCCTTGAAATCTCGCTCCTCTGGAGACCCTGCTCAGCAGGTCAAGATTGTTATATCTTTCCTGCGGGGTGACCCTCAGAATTGGGCATTTGCATTGGCACCAGGGGATCCTGCGTTGCTCAATGTGGATGCGTTTTTTCTGGCATTGGGTTTGCTCTACGAGGAACCTAACCTAGAGATTCAGGCTGAAAAAGCTTTATTGGCTCTCTCTCAGGGGCAAGATGAAGCAGAAATATATTGTCAGAAATTTCGGAAGTGGTCGGTGCTTACTCAGTGGAATGAGTGCGCTCTGGCTGCAAAATTCAGAGATGGCCTTTCTGAGGCCATTAAAGATGTTATGGTGGGGTTCCCGGCGCCTACAGGTCTTAATGAGTCCATGACTATGGCTATTCAGATTGATCGGCGTTTACGGGAGCGCAAACCTGTGCACCATTTGGCGGTGTCTTCTGAACAGGCACCTGAGATAATGCAATGTGATAGAATTCAGTCCAGAAGTGAACGGCAAAATTATAGGCGGAAAAATGGATTGTGTTTTTATTGTGGTGATTCAGCTCATGTTATATCAGCATGCTCTAAACGCACAAAAAAGGTTGATAAGTCTGTTGCCATTGGTACTTTACAGTCTAAGTTCATTCTGTCTGTGACGCTGATTTGTTCATTATCATCCATTTCCGTCGATGCCTATGTGGATTCAGGCGCTGCCCTGAGTCTTATGGATTGGTCATTTGCCAATCGCTGTGGGTTTAGTCTGGAGCCTCTGGAAGTTCCTATTCCTTTGAAAGGAATTGACTCTACACCTTTGGCTATGAATAAACCTCAGTACTGGACACAAGTGACCATGCGTATGACTCCCGTTCATCAGGAGGTAATTCGCTTCCTGGTACTGTATAATTTACATGATGTCTTAGTGCTTGGTCTGCCATGGTTACAAACTCATAACCCAGTCCTGGACTGGAAAACAATGTCTGTGTTAAGCTGGGGATGTCAGGGGGTTCATGATGATGCATCTCCGATTTCTATCGCTTCATCTACTCCTTCTGAGGTTCCGGTATTTTTGTCTGATTATCGGGAGGTTTTTGAGGAGCCTAAGCTCAGTTCGCTTCCTTCTCACAGGGATTGCGATTGTGCTATAGATTTGATTCCCGGCAGTAAATTCCCTAAAGGTCGTTTGTTCAATCTGTCAGTGCCAGAGCATACTGCTATGCGGAATTATGTTAAGGAGTCCTTGGAAAAGGGACATATCCGTCCATCTTCGTCCCCTTTGGGAGCAGGTTTTTTTTTTGTGGCCAAAAAAGATGGTTCCTTGAGGCCTTGCATAGATTATCGTCTTTTGAATAAGATTACAGTCAAATATCAGTATCCTTTGCCATTGTTGACTGATTTGTTCGCTCGCATTAAGGGGGCTAAATGGTTCACTAAGATTGATCTTCGGGGTGCGTATAATCTTGTGCGGATAAGGCAGGGTGATGAGTGGAAAACCGCATTTAATACGCCTGAGGGCCATTTCGAGTATTTGGTGATGCCTTTTGGACTTTCTAATGCTCCTTCTGTCTTCCAGTCTTTTATGCACGATATTTTCCGTGAATATCTGGATAAATTTATTATCGTGTATTTGGATGATGTTTTGGTTTTTTCTGATGACTGGGAGTCTCATGTTCAGCAGGTCAGGAAGGTGTTTCAGGTCCTGCGGGCCAATTCTTTGTTTGTAAAGGGTTCTAAATGTCTCTTTGGAGTCCAGAAGATTTCCTTTTTGGGGTATATTTTTTCCCCTTCTACTATTGAGATGGATCCCGTCAAGGTTCAGGCTATTTGTGACTGGACGCAGCCTACATCTCTTAAGAGTCTACAGAAGTTCTTGGGCTTTGCTAATTTTTATCGTCGCTTCATAATTAATTTTTCTAGTGTTGTTAAGCCTTTGACGGATTTGACTAAAAAGGGTGCTGATGTTACTGATTGGTCTCCTGCGGCTGTGGAGGCCTTTCAGGAACTTAAGCGCCGGTTTTCTTCTGCTCCTGTGTTGCGTCAGCCAGATACGTCGCTTCCTTTTCAGGTTGAGGTCGATGCTTCCGAGATCGGAGCGGGGGCGGTTTTGTCACAGAGAAGCTCCGATGGCTCAGTGATGAAGCCATGTGCGTTCTTTTCTAGAAAATTTTCGCCCGCTGAACGGAATTATGATGTTGGTAATCGGGAGCTTTTGGCCATGAAGTGGGCATTTGAGGAGTGGCGTCATTGGCTTGAGGGTGCTAGACATCGTGTGGTGGTCTTGACTGATCACAAAAATCTGATGTACCTTGAGTCTGCCAAGCATCTGAATCCTAGAAAGGCTCGTTGGTCACTGTTTTTCTCCCGTTTCAATTTTGTGGTTTCATACCTGCCAGGTTCAAAGAATGTGAAGGCGGATGCTCTTTCTAGGAGTTTTGTGCCTGACTCCCCTGGAAATTCTGAGCCCACTGGTATCCTTAGGGATGGGGTGATTTTGTCGGCTGTCTCCACAGACTTGCGACGTGCTTTGCAGGAGTTTCAGGCGGATAAACCTGATCGTTGTCCGCCGGAAAGACTGTTTGTTCCGGATAATTGGACCAGTAGAGTCATCTCCGAGGTCCATTCTTCTGTGTTGGCAGGTCATCCTGGAATATTTGGTACTAGAGACTTGGTGGCCAGGTCTTTTTGGTGGCCTTCCTTGTCGAGGGATGTGCGTTCTTTCGTGCAGTCTTGTGGAGTTTGCGCTCGGGCTAAGCCTTGCTGTTCTCGGGCAAGTGGATTGTTGTTACCTTTGCCTATCCCGAAGAGGCCTTGGACGCACATTTCCATGGACTTTATTTCGGATCTCCCTGTCTCTCAAAAAATGTCCGTCATATGGGTTGTGTGTGACCGTTTTTCTAAGATGGTTCATCTGGTACCCTTGCCTAAGTTACCTTCCTCCTCTGAGATGGTCCCTCTGTTTTTTCAAAACGTGGTCCGTCTGCATGGCATTCCGGAGAACATCGTTTCTGACAGGGGATCCCAGTTTGTGTCTAGATTTTGGCGGACGTTCTGTGCTAAGATGGGCATTGATTTGTCCTTTTTGTCTGCATTCCATCCTCAGACGAATGGCCAGACGGAACGAACTAATCAGACTTTAGAAACTTATTTAAGGTGTTTTGTTTCTGCTGATCAAGATGACTGGGTTTCCTTTTTGCCGCTTGCCGAGTTTGCCCTTAATAATCGGGCTAGTTCTGCTACCTTGGTGTCTCCTTTCTTTTGTAATTCTGGGTTTCATCCTCGTTTTTCCTCTGGTCAGGTGGAGCCTTCTGATTGTCCTGGAGTGGACATGGTGGTGGATAGGTTGCATCGGATTTGGAGTCATGTGGTGGACAATTTGAAGTTGTCCCAGGAGAGGACTCAGCAGTTTGCTAATCGCCGTCGCCGCGTGGGTCCTCGACTTCTTGTTGGGGACTTGGTGTGGTTGTCTTCTCGTTTTGTTCCTATGAAGGTCTCTTCTCCTAAGTTCAAGCCTCGGTTCATCGGTCCCTATAGGATCTTGGAAATTCTTAACCCTGTGTCGTTTCGTTTGGATCTCCCGGCATCGTTTGCTATTCATAATGTGTTCCATCGGTCGTTGTTGCGGAAGTATGAGGTACCTGTCGTTCCTTCGCTTGAGCCTCCTGCTCCGGTGCTGGTGGAGGGTGAATTGGAGTATGTTGTGGAGAAGATCTTGGATTCTCGTGTTTCCAGACGGAAACTCCAGTATTTGGTCAAGTGGAAGGGTTATGGTCAGGAGGATAATTCTTGGGTGATTGCCTCTGATGTTCATGCTGCCGATTTGGTCCGTGCTTTTCATAGGGATCATCCTGGTCGCCCTGGTGGTTCTCGTGAGGGTTCGGTGACCCCTCCTCAAGGGGGGGGTACTGTTGTGGGTTCTGTTTTTGGGCTCCCTCTGGTGGTTACTGATGGTACTGGGTGACTTGTGTTCTCTGCGGTCTCTGGTGTCCACCTGTTCCATCAGGTTATGGGAGTTTCCTATTTAACCTGGCTTTTTTGTCATTTCCTCGCCGGCTATCAATGTAATCAGCGTGTCTTTTTACCTCTGCTCCCTGCGTCTGTTATCTTCAGGACAAGCTAAGTTTTGATTTTCCTGTTCCACGTTTTGCTTAAATTTTGTCTTAGTCCAGCTTGCAGAGATGTGATTCCTTGCTGCTGGTTGCTCTAGTGGGCTGAAATTACTCCTCATGTTCCATGAGTTGGCACATGAGTTCAAGTAATTTCAGGATGGTTTTTTGAAGGGTTTTTCGCTGACCGCGCAGTTCACTTTTGTATCCTCTGCTATCTAGCTTTAGCGGGCCTCATTTTTGCTGATTCTATTTTCATAACTACGTATGTGCTTTCCTCTCATTTCACCGTTATTACATGTGGGGGGCTGCTATTTCTGTGGGGTGTTTCTCTGGAGGCAAGTGAGGTCTGTGTTTCTTCTTATAGGGGAAGTTAATCCTTCGGCTGGCGCGAGACGTCTAGGAATCATCGTAGGCACGTTCCCCGGCTACTGCTAGTTGTGTGTTTAGGTTCAGGATCGCGGTCAGCTCAGGTTCCATCACCCTAGAGCTTGTTTTGTTTTTGTGCTTGTCCTTTTGTGATTCCCGGCCATTGGGATCATGACAGAGCGCCATTCTCGTATCAACAAAAGCTAGGGTGCTAACCTTCCCTTGTAGGTAGTGGTCAAGTTGAGGGTTCTACACATAGGGTGAACTCAGTGTGCACTATTTATGTATTGTGTCTGTGTTGGTTTTAATAATTAATACATTAAAAATTACATTTTATATATTTTTTTCCTTGGATCTTCCTATGTAAGCTTTATTGTGATTTTGAACCCCTTTCCTTTTTGTGAACTGCAATGTGTAATGTGAATTGTGCTATGTGTTAATGGTATTAAGATGTGTAGTTTGAGCATAGTGATAGTTAAAGTTTATGTTTGGAACTAGACCATAGTGAAAGGGGCTAGGTTACAGGGAAAGTGACAATTTTCTGTAAGATAGAGCATGGATTACAGAGTGAATGGATCAAAAGGTCCAAGGTGAGCAGTGCCGCATTCTGGGGTGACCCTAAGTGAGAGGAGACTGAAGAGAAAGGATAGTGAGATCCGGAAAACTAGAGACTAAGAGTCAGAGTGTCATTCCAGAATCAGGTCCTAGGAGAGGATGCCTAGCCACGAGCCCTGAGTGTTGTGAATTCTGTGGCTGAGTTCACTTCTGTGGTCACAAGTGGTATTGCAGTCTCTGGGCTTCCTCCCTCAGGTGTTTTGGTGAGCTCGTTGGCTGCCTTGCTATTTAGCTCCACCTGAGTCTGTCTTCCTTGCTCCTTGTCAATGTTCCAGTGTTGGATCTGAGCTACTGCATCTTTCCTTGGGCCTGCTGCTCTGCTAGATAAGTGCTTCTAGTTTGTTTTCTGTTTTTTCTGTCCAGCTTGCTATTAACTTTTGCTGGAAGCTCTGAGAAGCAAAGGGGTGCACCGCCGTGCTGTTAGTTCGGCACGGTGGGTCTTTTTGCCCCTTTGCGTGGTTTTCGTTTTAGGGTTTTTTGTAGACTGCATAGTTCTCTTTGCTATCCTCGCTCTGTCTAGAATATCGGGCCTCACTTTGCTGAATCTATTTCATTCCTACGTTTGTCTTTTCATCTTGCTAACAGTCATTATATGTGGGGGGCTGCCTATTCCTTTGGGGTATTTCTCTGAGGTAAGTCAGGCTTGTAATTCTATCTTCAGGCTAGTCAGCTCCTCAGGCAGTGCCGAGTTGCATAGGTAGTGATAGGCGCAATCCACTGCTGCTTATAGTTGTGTGAGGATAGATCAGGTACTGCAGTCTACAGAGATTCCACGTCTCAGAGCTCGTCCTATTGTTTTTGGTTATTGCCAGATCTCTGTATGTGCGCTGATTACTGCACGCTGTGTTGCCTGATTGCCAGCCATAACAGTACAAGGAGCCACACCAATGATTCCCAATAGAGGGAAAAAAGAAATCCTGACATCATTTTTTTTTCTTAGCTCTGTCTTCAGTCTTTTTTTTCCCCTAGACATTAGAGTGCTTCAGGACACAGCTGTGGACATGGATATTCAGGCTCTGTGCTCCTCAATGGATAATCTCGTTGTAAATGTACAAAAGATTCAAGATACTATTGATCAGAAATCGATGCTAGAACCAAGAATTCCGATTCCTGATTTGTTTTTTGGTGACAGAACTAAGTTCCTGAGCTTCAGAAATAATTGTAAGCTATTTTTGGCCTTGAAACCTCATTCTTCTGGTAATCCTATTCAACAGGTTTTGATTATTATTTCTTTTTTGCGCGGTGACCCACAGGACTGGGCGTTTTCTCTTGCACCAGGAGATTCTGCATTGAGTAATGTTGATGCATTTTTCCAGGCGCTGGGATTGCTTTACGATGAGCCTAATTCAGTGGATCAGGCTGAGAAAAATCTGCTGGCTTTATGCCAGGGTCAGGATGATGTAGAAGTATATTGTCAGAAATTTAGGAAGTGGTCAGTACTCACTCTGTGGAATGAATCTGCACTAGCGGCTTTGTTCAGAAAGGGTCTCTCTGAAGCTCTTAAGGATGTAATGGTGGGATTTCCTATGCCTGCTGGTTTGAATGAGTCTATGTCCTTGGCCATTCAGATCGGTCGTCGCTTGCGCGAGCGTAAATCTGTGCACCATCTGGCGGTATTGTCTGAGAGTAAACCTGAGCCTATGCAGTGCGACAGGACTATGACTAAAGTAGAACGGCAAGAACACAGACGTCTGAACAGACTGTGTTTCTATTGTGGTGATTCTACTCATGCTATTTCTAATTGTCCTAAACGCACTAGGCGGTTCAATAGCTCTGCCGTTATTGGTACTGTACAGTCCAAATTCCTTTTGTCCATTACCTTAATGTGCTCTTTGTCATCGTATTCTGTCATGGCGTTTGTGGATTCAGGCGCTGCCCTGAATCTGATGGATTTGGATTATGCTAAACGTTGTGGATTTTTCTTAGAGCCTTTGCGGTGTCCTATTCCGTTGAGAGGAATTGATGCTACACCTTTGGCCAAGAATAAGCCTCAGTACTGGGCCCAGCTGACCATGTGCATGGCTCCTGCACATCAGGAAGTTATTCGCTTTCTGGTACTGCATAATTTGCATGATGTGGTCGTGTTGGGGTTGCCATGGCTACAAACCCATAATCCAGTATTGGATTGGAACTCTATGTCGGTAACCAGCTGGGGTTGTCAGGGAGTACATGGTGATGTTCCATTTTTGTCTATTTCGTCATCCATTCCTTCTGACATCCCAGAGTTCTTGTCGGACTTTCAGGATGTATTTGAAGAGTCCAAGTCTGATGCCCTACCTCCGCATAGGAATTGTGATTGTGCTATCGATTTGATTCCTGGTAGTAAATTCCCTAAGGGTCGTTTATTTAATTTGTCCGTACCTGAACACACCGCTATGCGCAGTTATGTGAAGGAGTCCCTGGAGAAGGGACATATTCGCCCATCGTCGTCACCATTGGGAGCAGGGTTCTTTTTTGTAGCCAAGAAGGATGGTTCGCTAAGACCGTGTATTGATTACCGCCTTCTTAATAAGATCACTGTTAAGTTTCAGTATCCCTTGCCATTGATTTCTGACTTGTTTGCTCGGATTAAGGGGGCTAGTTGGTTTACTAAGATTGATCTTCGTGGTGCGTATAATCTGGTGAGAATCAGGCAGGGAGATGAATGGAAAACGGCATTTAATACGCCCGAGGGTCATTTTGAGTATCTGGTGATGCCGTTCGGACTTGCCAATGCTCCATCTGTTTTTCAGTCTTTTATGCATGACATTTTCCGTGAGTATCTGGATAAATTCTTGATTGTTTACTTGGATGACATTTTGATCTTCTCAGATGATTGGGAGTCTCATGTGAAGCAAGTCAGAATGGTTTTCCAGGTACTGCGTGCTAATTCCTTGTTCGTGAAGGGATCAAAGTGTCTCTTCGGTGTGCAGAAAGTTTCATTTTTGGGGTTCATCTTTTCCCCTTCTACTATCGAGATGGATCCGGTTAAGGTTCAGGCCATCCAGGATTGGACTCAGCCGACATCTCTAAAAAGTCTGCAGAAATTCCTGGGCTTTGCTAATTTTTATCGTCGCTTCATCTGTAATTTTTCTAGCATTGCCAGACCATTGACCGATTTGACCAAGAAGGGTGCTGATTTGGTTAATTGGTCTTCTGCTGCCGTGGAAGCTTTTCAGGAGTTGAAGCGTCGTTTTTGCTGTGCCCCTGTGTTGTGTCAACCTGATGTTTCTCTTCCGTTCCAGGTCGAGGTTGATGCTTCTGAGATTGGTGCAGGGGCGGTTTTGTCACAGAGAGGTTCTGGTTGCTCAGTGTTCAAACCATGTGCTTTCTTTTCCAGGAAATTTTCTGCTGCTGAGCGTAATTATGATGTGGGCAACCGAGAGTTGCTGGCCATGAAGTGGGCATTCGAGGAGTGGCGTCATTGGCTTGAGGGTGCTAAGCATCGCGTGGTGGTTTTGACTGATCATAAGAACCTTACTTATCTTGAGTCTGCCAAGCGCTTGAATCCTAGACAGGCCCGTTGGTCGTTATTTTTTGCTCGTTTTGATTTTGTGATTTCATACCTTCCGGGCTCTAAAAATGTGAAGGCGGATGCTCTGTCTAGGAGTTTTGTGCCCGACTCTCCGGGGTTATCTGAGCCGGCGAGTATCCTCAAGGAAGGAGTCATTGTGTCTGCCATCTCCCCTGATTTGCGGAGAATGTTGCAGAAATTTCAGGCTAATAAACCTGATCGTTGTCCGGCCGAGAAACTGTTCGTCCCTGATAGGTGGACTAGTAAAGTTATCTCTGAACTTCATTGTTCGGTGCTGGCCGGTCATCCAGGAATCTTTGGTACCAGGGAGTTGGTTGCTAGATCCTTCTGGTGGCCATCTCTGTCACGGGATGTGCGTGCTTTTGTGCAGTCCTGTGGAATTTGTGCTAGGGCTAAGCCGTGCTGTTCACGTGCCAGTGGGTTGCTTTTGCCCTTGCCGGTCCCGAAGAGGCCTTGGACACATATTTCGATGGATTTCATTTCTGACCTTCCCGTTTCTCAAAAAATGTCGGTCATTTGGGTGGTCTGTGATCGCTTTTCTAAAATGGTCCATCTAGTGCCCTTGGTTAAATTGCCTTCCTCCTCTGATTTGGTGCCTTTGTTCTTCCAGCATGTGGTTCGTTTACATGGCATTCCTGAGAATATTGTTTCTGACAGAGGTTCCCAGTTTGTCTCGAGGTTCTGGCGAGCCTTTTGTGGTAGGATGGACATTGACCTATCTTTCTCCTCGGCCTTCCATCCTCAGACTAATGGCCAGACCGAACGAACCAATCAGACCTTGGAAACATATCTGAGATGTTTTGTTTCCGCTGACCAGGATGATTGGGTGTCATTTTTGCCGTTGGCTGAGTTCGCCCTTAATAATCGGGCCAGCTCGGCTACCTTGGTCTCTCCATTTTTCTGCAATTCTGGGTTCCATCCTCGTTTCTCTTCAGGACAGGTTGAGTCTTCGGACTGTCCTGGTGTGGATTCTGTGGTGGACAGGTTGCAGCAGATCTGGACTCAGGTAGTGGACAATTTGACCTTGTCCCAGGAGAAGGCTCAGCTTTTCGCTAATCGCAGACGCCGTGTGGGACCCCGACTGCGTGTTGGGGATCTGGTTTGGTTATCTTCTCGTCATATTCCTATGAAGGTTTCCTCTCCTAAATTTAAACCTCGTTTTATTGGTCCGTATAGGATTTCTGAGATTCTCAATCCGGTGTCTTTTCGTCTGATCCTCCCAGACTCCTTTTCCATACATAATGTATTCCATAGGTCGTTGTTGAGGAGATACGTGGCACCTATGGTTCCATCTGTGGAGCCTCCTGCCCCTGTTTTGGTGGAGGGGGAATTGGAGTATATTGTGGAGAAGATTTTGGATTCTCGTGTCTCTAGACGGAAACTCCAGTATCTGGTCAAATGGAAGGGTTATGCTCAGGAAGATAATTCCTGGGTTTTTGCCTCTGATGTCCATGCCCCAGATCTTGTTCGTGCCTTTCATGTGGCTCATCCTGGTCGGCCTGGGGGTTCTGGTGAGGGTTCGGTGACCCCTCCTCAAGGGGGGGGTACTGTTGTGAATTCTGTGGCTGAGTTCACTTCTGTGGTCACAAGTGGTATTGCAGTCTCTGGGCTTCCTCCCTCAGGTGTTTTGGTGAGCTCGTTGGCTGCCTTGCTATTTAGCTCCACCTGAGTCTGTCTTCCTTGCTCCTTGTCAATGTTCCAGTGTTGGATCTGAGCTACTGCATCTTTCCTTGGGCCTGCTGCTCTGCTAGATAAGTGCTTCTAGTTTGTTTTCTGTTTTTTCTGTCCAGCTTGCTATTAACTTTTGCTGGAAGCTCTGAGAAGCAAAGGGGTGCACCGCCGTGCTGTTAGTTCGGCACGGTGGGTCTTTTTGCCCCTTTGCGTGGTTTTCGTTTTAGGGTTTTTTGTAGACTGCATAGTTCTCTTTGCTATCCTCGCTCTGTCTAGAATATCGGGCCTCACTTTGCTGAATCTATTTCATTCCTACGTTTGTCTTTTCATCTTGCTAACAGTCATTATATGTGGGGGGCTGCCTATTCCTTTGGGGTATTTCTCTGAGGTAAGTCAGGCTTGTAATTCTATCTTCAGGCTAGTCAGCTCCTCAGGCAGTGCCGAGTTGCATAGGTAGTGATAGGCGCAATCCACTGCTGCTTATAGTTGTGTGAGGATAGATCAGGTACTGCAGTCTACAGAGATTCCACGTCTCAGAGCTCGTCCTATTGTTTTTGGTTATTGCCAGATCTCTGTATGTGCGCTGATTACTGCACGCTGTGTTGCCTGATTGCCAGCCATAACACCTGAGCTTATAATGCTAGAAGGTAACAGGCCTAAAGCAGAACTGAGTATGTGGGACGAGTAGAGTGACCTGGGCTGGAGTTCCAGAGCATCAGCTTTAGTTGCCTCACTGGCATGCTGAAGGGAAAAGGGGATGCAGAACCGTAGAGCCTGTGCTCACCTCAATGACAGCCGAGCCAGCTGCACCAGCCAGTGTTCACCTCAACGGCAGCCGAGCCAGTTGCACCCACCAGTGCTCACCTCAAAGGCAGCTGAGCCAGCTGCACACGCCTTTGATCACTTCAACGGCAGCTGAGCAAGCTGCACCAGCCAGTGCTCACCTGAATGGCAGCAGAGCCGGCTGCACCCACCAGTGCTCACCTCTACGGCAGTCAAGCTAGCTGAACCCGCTAGTGCTCATCTCTCCGTCAGACTGTCCTGACTGCACCTGCGGTTTCTGTCATCTTCTCTGCATGCCTGGATCTGTTGGACATTCCCCCAGGCCATCCCAGCTACCCGTTGCTAGGGGTCAGCTGCCATCTACCCAAGGTCAGTCCTGGAATAGCACCTGGATCACCTTCCTTGTCTTTCCATGGACCTCGGTGTCGTTAGATGCTGCATGTCCATGGTCAGATTGGGTGAGACTCCTAGTCATACCCCTCCAGGTCTTCCTTGGTCTTTGGCATAGTGGTTTCACCACCCAGTGCATTACAGTAAGACTTTGTCCCCGATATCCCATGTATGTAACCTTATCAAATTGCCGTCCAGTAAAAAGTTTATTTGTGAATGGTACTCTCCTTCATTGAATTGTGACACATCTCATCCTGGCAAACTTGCAACAACAGTTACATGCGGCCTGCACGAATGTAGCATCCACACATTCAGCCAGGACCTCCACTTTCACCTTTCCCATGGATACTGCCCCGCGCCACTTTACATTTACTTTGCAAGAATATCATGAATGAGTGCTCCTAGTAACGCTTGTTTTACAATAATCGTGCAGTCTAAACAGGCTGCCGATCATCCAGTGAACAAACAATATTTTTGTTTACCAGGAGAAATTATCTTTTGGTTTACTAAGATCATTGTTCTCAGCAGCACATCATTCTATGTAAACAGAACATGTGCAGCCAAAACCAATGGCAACCTGTGCACTCTGAATGATCTATTACTGATCTCTGAAACTGCCTATGTAATCAGGCTTTTAAGTGACCACCGATTGGTAATTATTTGCCTATCATGTTGTTGTTTAATGCTGCAAAATTGTTAAACGTAAACGCACCTGAAGGCTTACTGAATTCTCTATCGACAATAATGAATGAAAAGCCATGTAAGATGCCATACAAAGACAATGATGTATTGGGAAAATAGAAAGCCACTGACCCTAATTAACGTAGAAAAAAGCCACAAACCAAAATGGTGTGTGTAAAACTTTTTCACTGTTCTTGTAGATTAACAGCAAACACCTTCTAATAATAGCTGAAAAAACAACTAATGAAAATGTGTGAATTCAGTCTAAAGGTACCGTCACATTTAGCAACGCTGCAGCGATCCAGACAACGATCCCGATCGCTGCAGCTTCGCTGTTTGGTCGCTGGAGAGCTGTCACACAGACAGCTCTCCAGCGACCAACGATGCTGGTCCCCTGGTAACCAGGGTAAACATCGGGTTACTAAGCGCAGGGCCGCGCTTAGTAACCCGATGTTTACCCTGGTTACCAGCGTAAAAGTAAAAAAAAAACAAACACTACATACTTACCTTCCGGTGTCTGTCCCCCGGCGCTCTGCTTCCTGCACTGACTGTGAGCGCCGGCCGGAAAGCACAGCGGTGACGTCACCGCTGTGCTCTGCTTTCCGGCTGGCCGGCGCTCACAGTGCAGAGAAGCACAGCGCCGGCGGACAGACAGCGGAAGGTAAGTATGTAGTGTTTGTTTTTTTACTTTTACGCTGGTAACCATGGTAAACATCGGGTTACTAAGCGCGGCCCTGCGCTTAGTAACCCGATGTTTACCCTGGTTACCAGTGAAGACATCGCTGAATCGGCGTCACACATGCCGATTCAGCGATGTCTGTGGGAGACCCAGCGATGAAATCAAGTGCTGGACTTTCTGCACCGACCAACGATGGCACAGCAGGGGCCTGATCGCTGCTGCCTGTCAAACTGAACGATATCGCTAGCCAGGACGCTGCAACGTCACGGATCGCTAGCGATATCGTTCAGTGTGACGGTACCTTAAGGCTGCCATCACACAGTCAGTATTTGGTCAGTATTTTACATCAGTATTTGTAAGCCAAAACCAGGAGTGGAACAATTAGAGGAAAAGTATAATAGAAACATGTGCACCACTTCAGTATTTATCACCCCCTCCTGGTTTTGGCTTACAAATACTGATGTAAAATACTGACCAAATACTGCTAGTGTGACAGCAGCCTAAGAGTACTGCATTAATTAAATCACAGGTTTATTAGTGTACATTTTCAAATAATTGCCCTGCGGAGCAATGGGTTAATTAGTGCCTGACAGATGGTAGTGACATTCATCTTTTCAGAGTCCATACTGATTTACAGACCAGATTGCTTGGTGCGGTCTTAGAGTCAAGGATTCCAGATTAAATGGCATTTCATCACCTCTCCTGATCTTGTAGTGACCTCGCTAGATCTGCACGCCTCAGGTCCCAATCTCCCTCATCCCTCTTAAGTTAAGTTGATGAATTGCTTCGTTGTAAGAGAAGTCAAACCTCTAACTACTGAAGCTTTTTATAATTCATTAGCAGGTGCAACAGGGCTAATCTGCAGATAGTGATCAAAAGTGCTGGTCCATCTCGACTTCTGCGGTCATTCCCATGACCTTCATTAAGCAAAGGTAGAAGAGCTAATCTTCAGAGCAGTGAGTCTTATCAATGCAAGCAAATTGTCAATACCAACACTGCTGTGTAATTCTAGAGGAACTAGATTGTTGCTGGTATTATACCATTTATAGCTATGCGTATTCTACTCATGCAATTCATTAGAAAAGTAACTCTTTTTAGTTCCAGCTAAGTAAATCATTTTGCCGAAATTTTACACGTGTAAATTGACCTGCTATGAGTGAAAACCTCAACAAAATCCATATGTAACTCAAAATCTGATCCATTTTTTGACTATAGGTAAAAACAGCAATGATTGGATGAATGTAATACAATCAATGTGGTCCAATGGATGTACTATAAATACACTGATGGACAACTACTGATGCATCCAATTTTTATTTAAAGCATTCTCCATAGACTGTAATAGCTATATTCAAACCCAGGGGCTTAACTATAGTGGGTGCAGGGGTTACAACCGCACCCAGGCCCTAAAAACTAAGGGAGCCCAAAAGGTCCCTTTGCCCAACATAAAATACTATTATTATTAAAGATTTGTGATGGTCAGGAGCTCTGTTGAAGATGTTGCATCGGTTCCCTCAAGCTTCAAGTTACCACACTGGTCAAACCTTAAAATATAGATGAATGTAGCACTTGCTGCATTTGGTAAAATGGGTATGTGAATAGTCCTACTGATTTACATTAGCACCATATATCAATCCACAAAAAAAAAATAAAATGGATGAAATATATACAGTGGGGCAAAAAAGTATTTAGTCAGTCAGCAATAGTGCAAGTTCCACCACTTAAAAAGATGAGAGGCGTCTGTAATTTACATCATAGGTAGACCTCAACTATGGGAGACAAACTGAGAAAAAAAAAATCCAGAAAATCACATTGTCTGTTTTTTTAACAATTTATTTGCATATTATGGTGGAAAATAAGTATTTGGTCAGAAACAAAATTTCATCTCAATACTTTGTAATATATCCTTTGTTGGCAATGACAGAGGTCAAACGTTTTCTGTAAGTCTTCACAAGGTTCCACACACTGTTGTTGGTATGTTGGCCCATTTCTCCATGCAGATCTCCTCTAGAGCAGTGATGTTTTTGGCTTTTCGCTTGGCAACACGGACTTTCAACTCCCTCCAAAGGTTTTCTATAGGGTTGAGATCTGGAGACTGGCTAGGCCACTCCAGGACCTTGAAATGCTTCTTACGAAGCCACTCCTTCGTTGTCCTGGCGGTGTGCTTTGGATCATTGTCATGTTGAAAGACCCAGCCACGTTTCATCTTCAATGCCCTTGCTGATGGAAGGAGGTTTGCACTCAAAATCTCACGATACATGGCCCCATTCATTCTTTCATGTACCCGGATCAGTCGTTCTGGCCCCTTTGCAGAGAAACAGCCCCAAAGCATGTTGTTTCCACCACCATGCTTTACAGTAGGTATGGTGTTTGATGGATGCAACTCAGTATTCTTTTTCCTCCAAACACGACAAGTTGTGTTTCTACCAAACAGTTCCAGTTTGGTTTCATCAGACCATAGGACATTCTCCCAAAACTCCTCTGGATCATCCAAATGCTCTCTAGCAAACTTCAGACAGGCCCGGACATGTACTGGCTTAAGCAGTGGGACATGTCTGGCACTGCAGGATCTGAGTCCATGGTGGCGTAGTGTGTTACTTATGGTAGGCCTTGTTACATTGGTCCCAGCTCTCTGCAGTTCATTCACTAGGTCCCCCCGCGTGGTTCTGGGATTTTTGCTTACCGTTCTTGTGATCATTCTGACCCCACAGGGTGGGATTTTGCGTGGAGCCCCAGATCGAGGGAGATTATCAGTGGTCTTGTATGTCTTCCATTTTCTAATTATTGCTCCCACTGTTGATTTCTTCACTCCAAGCTGGTTGGCTATTGCAGATTCAGTCTTCCCAGCCTGGTGCAGGGCTACAATTTTGTTTCTGGTGTCCTTTGACAGCTCTTTGGTCTTCACCATAGTGGAGTTTGGAGTCAGACTGTTTGAGGGTGTGCACAGGTGTCTTTTTATACTGATAACAAGTTTAAACAGGTGTCATTACTACAGGTAATGAGTGGAGGAAAGAGGAGACTCTTAAAGAAGAAGTTACAGGTCTGTGAGAGCCAGAAATCTTGATTGTTTGTTTCTGACCAAATACTTATTTTCCACCATAATATGCAAATAGATTGCTAAAAAAAACAGACAATGTGATTTTCTGGATTTTTTTTTCTCAGTTTGTCTCCCATAGTTGAGGTCTACCTATGATGTAAATTACAGACGCCTCTCATCTTTTTAAGTGGTGGAACTTGCACTATTGCTGACTGACTAAATACTTTTTTGCCCCACTGTACATCTAAAAGAGGCTATACGTGGTTCCACTCATGACATTTTAGAAGAAATTATACTTTTTTTGCAAATATTTTCCAGTGTTTTGTTTTGCTGTATTTTTATGTAAGGGGAAGAGTTAGGAAGGAAATCTATATATTTAATTGTCTAAGGGGTACTTCCGTCTGACTGTCTGTCTGTCTGCAACTTCCGTACCGGAAATCCCGCGTCGCTGATAGGTCTCGCCAGCTGCCTGTCATGGCTGCCACGACCAATCAGCGACAGGCACAGTCCAATTAGTCCCTCCCTACTCCCCTGCAGTCAGTGCCTGGCGCCCGCATACTCCCCTCCAGTCACCGCTCACACAGGGTTAATGCTGGTGGTAATGGACCGCGTTATGCCGCGGGTAACGCACTCCGTTAATGCTGCTATTAACCCTGTGTGTCCCCAACTTTTTACTATTGATGTTGCCTATGCAGCATCAATAGTAAAAAGATGTTCTCACCTTTCGTAGTCCGCCGAGGCGCGCACTCATTGCGAAATTACCCCGAAGACTTAGCAGCAGCCGCGCGCGCATCGCCAGAGCTTCGTTGGATCCCGACGGGTGAGTATATAACTATTTTTTATTTTAATTATTTTTTTAAACAGGGATATGGTGCCCACACTGCTGTATACAACGTGGGCTGTGTTATATACCATGTGGCTGCTATATACTACGTGGCCAGTGTTAGATACTATGTGGGCTGTGCTATGTACAGCGTGGGCTGTGCTATATATTACGTGGCCAGTGTTATATACTGCGTGGCCTGTGTTATATACTACGTTGCCTGTGTTATATACTATGTGGCTGCTATATATACTGCGTGGGCTGTGTTATATAGTACGTGGGCTCTGTTACATATTGTTTGGGCTGTGTTATATACTGCGTGGCCACTGTTATATATTGCATGGCCTGTATTAACGCATCGGGTATTCTACAATATGTACGTATGTATGTATGTATATAGCAGCCACATAGTATATAGCACAGGCCACGTAGTATTTGTCTGCTATATACTACATGGCTCCTATATACTACGTGGCCTGTGCTATACATACTATGTGGCTGCTATATACATATGGTACATACATACATATTCTAGAATACCCAATGCGTTAGAATCGGGCCACCATCTAGTATTAAATAACTCAAAACTGTTAATGTTTTTGCAACATTGTAGCAAATTTTTTGTTGCATTTTTTGGGGTCAGTGAAGTTTTTTAAAACACAGCATGTTATGGGTGGGACATATTTTTCATGCTTTTAACGATAGGCTTCTCCAGTGGTGTAAGTCCGATGGGTCCCGCTGCAAAATTTGGACCTTGACCTTTTGTAGCATTCTAGATCCTATAAAGACATATGTGTCCGACCTCCATGTGTCCTGTAATAATATCCATCATTCTGCTGCTCTTTTCAAACACATTTAAAAAAGTAAACTATTGTTGTTACTTTCCCATGGTCACACAATATGAGGCATCCTCTGCCATTGCCGACACAGAGGGCTGCTGATTTTGACACGCCTGCCATGGGCAGCACATGATGGCATTGTCATAAACTGCCTGTGGCGGGCCCCTTGATCTCAGTTGCTGGATTCTGATTGGCCAGTGGCGTGTATTGCAGTGCAGGGAACTGGCCCATCACTGCATCGCAATGCATTTCATCTGACTGTGCCTCAAACATACAGTACATTCAGCTGAAATAGGTGCTGGTGTCGGTGGGCCCCCCTCCCACATGGGCCCGGTTGTGGTCGCACACTCTGCAACTGTGATTGTTACACCTATGGGCTTATTTTTAAAACTGGAAAAACTAATGAAAGAAAACACATTAAAGATGTCTGCATGAATTGATGTCACAACAAACATAACAACAATAAGTTGAAGTCTATTGTGGCGCACAGACACACCAGGTCTGTGTGCCACAATACACGCTGCCACCCAATCAGTGGCAGTGACATCACAAGCTCCCGTCAGCTACCGGCTTCACAAGAGGATGCATGTGGCAGGGGAGCGAAGGAAAGGTGAGTATTTATTTTAAAAAAGCAGTGGCCATACTAGTACATGGATGACTATGGGGTGTGCATTATGCTTTATGGCTGACTATGAGATGCATTATACTTCATGGATGACTATGATGTGCATTATACTTTATGGATGACTATGGGGTGCATTATACTTCATGGATGACTAAGGCGGTAGGTGCATTACACTATATGGATGACTATGGCGGTACATTATCCTTTATAGATGACTATGGGGGTGCATTACACTTTATGGATTACTATGGGGTGCATTACACTTTGTGGATGACTATGGGGGTGCATTATACTTTATCAACAGCTATGGGGTGCATTGTACTTTATGAATGACTATGGGGTGCATTATACTTTATGGATTACTATGGGATGCATTATACTTTATGGATTACTATGGGGTACATTATATTTTATGGACAGCTATGGGGTGCATTATATTTTATGAATGACTATGGGGGTGCATTATACTTTATGGATTGCTATGGGATGCATTATAATTTGTGGATGACTATAGGGGTGTATTATACTTAATGGATTACTTTGGGGTGCATTATACTTTATAGATGAATATGGGGATGCATTAGGCTAGGGTCACATTGCGTTAGTGCAACCCGTTTAGCGCTAGCGGGTTGCGCTAACGCAATGTTTTTAATGGGGCCGCGTCCTGGGGTCGCGGTAACGTCCCTGCTCTCGCAGATCCCCGATCTGCGAGAGCGGGGAACGGACCGCGGGTGCACCTCGGACGCTGCAAGCAGCGTCCACGGCGCGCCAGGAAACACCGGCGCATCGCTAGCGTGTGCCGAACATGGCACGCGCTAGTGCTGCGCGTTCCCATTGCCGTGAATGGGCGCGCTAACGGACGCGTTGCACGGCGTTAATTTCGCCGTGCAACGCTGTCCGTTAAGCGCGTTCCCATAACGCAATGGGAACCCAGCCTTATACTTTAAGAATGAGGACATCTCCTGAAGAAGTTACCACGAAATGTGCGCTGGGGCGGCAGGGATCAGCTACGTTACGTTTACAAGTAAGAGCATTGTCCTACTTTGCTTTAATCACTCCTCCTAGTGTGCTAGCAACATTTAGCTTTTGGGCAGCTCAGGTAGCGTCGTGTTAACTATGATTATAGGCACAATACTATATGTAATGTTATTTTTAGCTGATCCCTGCACCTTTGCCAGACAGTCTCTGTGTTTTATATTGAAATCTTGTTCAAAAAAACAAAAAAAAAATTTTTTTGTCTGAAAATAAAGATTAATAATGGCTAATATACTCCTTGGGTGTGGAACCCTTTGTTTGTTGGTATGAAGATTTGAGTTTGCCTATTTGTCTGATAAATATGGGTAGCCTGTAAATTAATTAGAAAATCACATTGTATGATTTTTAAATGATTAAATATATTTTATTGCATGAAATAAGCATTTGATCACCTACCAAGCAGCAAAATTCAGGTTCTCACCGACCAGTTAGTTTTTCTTTAAGAAGCCCTCCTACTCTGCACTCATTACCTGTATTAATTGCAACTCTTTCCTCATTATCTGTATAAAAGACACCTGTCCGTCCACATATTCAATCAATCACACTCCAACCTCTCCACCATGGCAAAGACCAAAGAGCTGTCTAAGGACACCAGGGACAAAATTGTACACCTGTACAAGGCTGGGATGGGCTACATGACAATAGGCAAGTAGTTTGTTGAGAAGTCACAATTACCGTATTTTTCAGCGTATAAGACGACTAGGCGTATAAGACGACCCCCAACTTTTCGGGGGTCATCTTATACACCGGGTGTGGTCTTATATGGCATGTGCAGGGAGCAATCCCGGATGGTTCCCAGGGTCTGGAGGAGAGGAGTCACAGGACCGCGACATCACAAAGGTCTTTCGCAGTGCGCAATGAATAGCTGGGGACGGAAGCCAACGCATGAATTGCGGAGAGCCGGGAGAACTCCGGGGGGCCGTCAGAAGGTAAGTATATCCATATTTTTTATTTTTATTCTTTCTTTTTTACACAAATAAGGATCCCAGGGCCTGAAGGAGAGTCTCCTCTCCCCCAGACCCTGGGAACCATCCGGGAACTCTCCCTGCACCATATCCGGCGACCTCAGAGCTCCGCACATGCCGTACCCGGCGTATAAGACGACCCCCGACTTTTGAGAAGATTTTCAGGGGTTAAAAAGTCATCTTATACGCCGGAAAATACGGTATTAGAAATTGGAAGAAACACAGGATGTCTGTCAATCTTCCTCGGTTTGTGGCTCCATGCAAGATCTTGCCTCATGGGGTAAGGATGATTCTGAGAACGGTCAGGAATCAGCCCAGAACGGCAAGGGAGGATCTGGTCATTGACCTGAAGAGAGCTGGGACCAAAGTCTCAAACATTACCGTTAGTTACACACTACGCCATCATGGATTAAAATCCCCAAGTTTCCCCTGCTCACGCCATCACATGTCCAGGCCCATTTGAAGTACACCAATGATCATCTGGATGATCCAGAGGAGGCATGTTAGAAGGTAATGTGGTTAAATGAGACTAAAATAGACCTTTTTGGTACCAACTCCATGTAACGCTCGCACCGAGACTGGTTGGCGCCGGCGCCTGGGGGTGTGGCCCCACTGGACCACAGACCAAACTTCCCTGGAAGGGGCGGAACTAAGTAGCTTCCTAGATGTTCGCTGGAGCCTCTGATGGTGAGGTCAGACTTGTGTAATAGGAAGCTACCAGGTGCCACTCCAGGGTGGAGTCTGACTGTGGATGCTGATCCCACCGGGGACGAAACACAGGCAGGCAGGCACAGCTGTGACACTGGCTGACGGATGGGTACGGCAGAGGCCCTGACGGGCAGACTGGCTTGACGGAGATACAGGCAGACAGACGGGCAGGCACGGCTGGCACTCAGGCAGACAGGGTTGATATTCTGGTAGGAACTGGTATACAGGCGGGTGTATGGAAACAGGTAAGAACCTGTTCAGACTGGTGAGTATATGGAAACAGGTAGAAACCTGTTCAGACAGGAGAGTATATGGAAACAGGTAGGAACCTGTACGGCAAGTTGCTGAACAGAGGTAGAGCCAGAGCGGATGCAAAGCAGAACCACAGGAGGCAGAGTAAGAGCAGAAAGGAGAGGGCGGATCTAAGAGCAGAGAAGGAGAAGGCAGAGCAAAGAGCAGAGAAGGAGAAGGCAGAGCTAAGAGCAGAGAAGAAGTAGGCGGAGCTAAGAGCTGGAGACGGAGCCACGTGCAGAAACGCAGGAGGCGGAGCCAAGAGCAAGAGACTTAGAACCGCAAGGAGCGGAGCCAGGTAGAACCGCAAGGAGCGGAGCCGCAGAGCGAGAGCTGAGCAGAACCGCAGAGCAAAGCCACAGAGTGCAGAGCAAGGTCAGAGTGCAGAACAAAGTTACAGAGAGCAGAGCTGAGAGCAAAGCCACAGAGTGTAGAGCAAGGTCAGAGTGCAGAGCAAAGTAACAGAGAGCACAGAACCACAGGTTGTGGTAGAACTGAGCAGAGAGAAGCAGAGCCACAGACAGTGGCGAACAGAGCAGAATGATAAGGCGGAGGTACACACAGCAGAGTGGGAAATGATTAATGACCATGGAGGAGCAGGGACGGATATAGACCAGAGTACAGACAGGAATGGACATAGACCAGAGTTCAGACAAGAACGGACACACAAACAGAACACAGATTATGGCCTGCTAATTGCAGCCCTCTGAGACAGGAAACAGACACGACTTGGCAGCTCAGTAGCAAGTGCTAACTGAGGGAAATAGTTTGCTCAGGCATCCTCCAATGGGTGAGGATGCCTTAAGTATCAGAGGCCTCAAGGCTATTGGCCAGGAGCACCTTAGGGAGGTGCACACAGTCTCAATAAGAATCCGGAGTTGCTGGCACCGCCCCCCTATGCACACAGCCAGGAAGTGTACACAGAGCAAGCGGCCATGGAGCAAATGGCATGGAGCCGGCGGCAAACAGATCTCATAGGGTGAGTGAGTAGATGTAATAGGCAGGTGGGGAATGGAAGGCCATGCAGTGATGCCGGCAGGGTTGTTACAGTACCCCCTCCTTTACGCCCCCTCTTCTTCAAACCCACCAGAATAATCTATAGAGGAAGAAAGAGACCACTCACAGTCCAAGCCATCAGAACATCTTCAAAGTAGGATAAGGCAAACGGGTCACCAGGAATCTCAGAAAACAAAGTCTCTTTGTGCTTCACCAGGAATCTCAGAAAGCGAAGTCTCTTTGTGCTCAACAGGGTTAGCTTCACCAGGAATCTCACAAAGCAAAGTCTCTTTGTGCTCAACAGGGTTAGCTTCACCAGGAATCTCAGAAAGCAAAGTCTCTTTGTACCCAATGGGGTTGGCTTCCTCAATGGACTGGACCATTTCCTCCGGGTAGACAAGAAGCAAGGACTTGGATGCTACTGACTTGATATCTTCACCAGCCGGCCACATGGAAGCCGAAGGAACACTCACAGGATACATGTTCTGCCCGATATCCAGAGACAAACTTTCAGGTAGCAGAGATGTTCTAGAGTACTGAACACAGGAAAAATCATTGGAGCTGAGGGTAGAGAACAACAACTCCACTGGATCAGAAAAAAACTGAGAGGAAAAAACTTCTGTTTCGGAATCTTCACCAACCGGCCATATGGACGATGAAGGTACCCACATAGGAACCAACTTCTGCCTGTTATCCAGAAGAAAACGTCCAAAAGGCAGGGATGCTTCCATGAACAGGTTACAGGTATAGTCATTAGAGACGTGTGGAGAGATAGTCACCGCTTCTCCATTTTTGGTGACGTCAGCACACTTTGACTCGAAGACTAACAGGTTACTGGTATAGTCACTAGAGGCGTGTGAAAATATAGTCACCGCTTCCCCATCTTTGGTGACATCAGCACACCTTGAATCGACGACTAGCAGACCAGCAGAAGAAGAAGACAACATAATTGACTGTCTTTGACGCATGGGGACCAGACACCTCTCATGACTGGGTAAATTCAAACAAAGCATTTTGCAGGAACTCTTGACCAGAGCGGGTGGTAGAGTCCTAGGCTCAGAATGACCCATGGGCATAACAGACAGCATACAGAAGACAAACTTCTTCGTGTATAAGGCTCCAACTTGGAGCTGTAATGTCCTTGCAGGACTAGACTGCTCTTTAGCAGGGGTCGGCCATTATCAGACAAGGCCCACACCGGGTTCTGGAGCTGTAAAACGGAGACCATACCCCGACTCTGTCTGGCAGGCGACTTTACCACGCCAAAGCTCCCGGAAAACAGAGACACAGTCTTTGATTTTGATGGAGAGGAAGTACTCTCACCTAGGGCAGCCTCTCCTGCCGGCCCAGGGTTTTGGAGTTTTAGATCTACAGGGCAAAGACCGCCTGGATGTTCCTTGCAACCACAATGATACCGCGTTCCCTTCTTGCGGCTGGATTTGGGCTGTTGCTTTGCCAGCCCACTTTTATCAGCCTTCTGGGGTTTTGCTTGGGTAGCTGCCGGGACAGGTAGAGGAACAGGCGGGTCTTGGACGGACTTGGTCAGACGTGGCGGTTTCTTTGGAGGATTCGCTCATCTGGACCGCCTCTGGGATCTAGTGAGGAAAGGCTTTGCAGGAGGAGTTGGCTCAGGCACTTTGAAGGCTTTAAGGAAGGCCCTCAGAAAGGCGTCAAGGTTTGAGAGGATAGGATCCCTTGCTTCCCAGAGAGGGATAAACCAATTCAATGCATTTCCTGCTAGGTAGGACATCAGGAATCCCACCTTGTACCGATCGGAGGGAAATTCAGAAGCATTTGATTCAATATACAACAAACTTTGCTTCAGGAACTCCATGCACTCCTCCGGATCCCCATAGTATCTTGGCGGAGGCTTCAGAAGGAGTTCTTTATAAGCAAGGTAATTATACAACTCATCAGAGACTATGAATTGATCACCTGGAGTAGGTGTAGGCAGGTCTTTCAACTGAGCATAAAAACCTTCCGGGGGCCAATACTGGCTAGAAAAAAATTCATCTCGCTCCGAGAGTGACGGCTCATGGGACTCAGCGGGGACCATGGCCTGAGCAATCTGTAACGCTCACGCCGAGACTGGTTGGCGCGGGCATCTGGGGGTGTGGCCCCACTGGACCACAGACCAAACTTCCCTGAAAGGGGCGTAACTAAGTAGCTTTCTAGGTGTTCGCTGGAGCCTCTGATGATGAGGACAGACTTGTGCAATAGGAAGCTACCAGGTGCCACTCCAGGGTGGAGTCTGACTGTGGATGCTGATCCCACCGGGGACGAGACACAGGCAGGCAGGCACAGCTGTGACACTGGCTGACAGATGGGTACAGCAGAGGCCCTGATGGGCAGACTGGCTTGACGGAGATACAGTGTTGTGAATTCTGTGGTCAAGCTCCCTCCTGTGGTCATGAGTGGTACTTCGGCTGGTTCTGTCTATGAGCTTCCGCTGGTGGATGTGAGTGGGGCTGCGGCTTCTGAGTTTCCTTCCTCAGGTGACGAGGTTAAGTCGTTAGGTGCTGATCTATTTAACTCCACCTAGTTCTTTGTTCCTGGCCTCCAGTCAATGTTCCAGTATTGGTCTGGCTCTCTCCTGGATCGTTCTTGTGGCCTGTCTGCCCTGCATAAGCTAAGTTCTGCTTGTGTTAATTTTGTTTGTTATATTTTCTGTCCAGCTTGCTATATTGGTTTTTCTTGCTTGCTGGAAGCTCTGAGACGCAGAGGGAGCACCTCCGTACCGTTAGTCGGTGCGGAGGGTCTTTTTGCCCCTCTGCGTGGTTGTTTGTAGGTTTTTGTGCTGGCCGCAAAGCTATCTTTCCTATCCTCGGTCTATTCAGTAAGTCGGGCCTCACTTTGCTAAAATCTATTTCATCTCTGTGTTTGTATTTTCATCTTAACTCACAGTCATTATATGTGGGGGGCTGCCTTTTCCTTTGGGGAATTTCTCTGAGGCAAGGTAGGCTTATTTTTCTATCTTCAGGGCTAGTTAGTTTCTCAGGCTGTGCCGAGTTGCATAGGGAGCGTTAGGCGCAATCCACGGCTACCTCTAGTGTGGTATGATAGGATTAGGGATTGCGGTCAGCAGAGTTTCCACATCTCAGAGCTCGTCCTATGTTAGTAACTATCAGGTCACTTTGTGTGCTCTTAACCACTAGGTCCATTGTGGTTCTGAATCACCTGTTCATAACAGTACTGGAGGCCCAAAGTACTAATGCTTCTCAATAGATGGAAAAGAGAAGTTCTGAGACCATTTTTTTTTCTTTGCACTGTGTTTTGTCTTTCTTTTCCCCTTTACATCAGGGTGGTTCAGAACACAGGTGTAGACATGGACATTCAAGGTCTGTCCTCTTTGATGGATAATCTCGCTATAAGTGTTCAGAACATTCAAGATTTAGTGGTTCAGAATCCTATGTTGGAACCTAAAATTCCTATTCCTGAGTTATTTTCTGGAGATAGAGCTAAGTTCCTGAATTTCAAAAATAATTGTAAACTATTTCTGGCTTTGAAACCCCGCTCCTCTGGTGACCCAGTTCAACAAGTAAAGATCATTATTTCTTTATTACGTGGCGACCCTCAAGACTGGGCATTTCCCCTTGCGCCAGGAGATCCTGCATTATGTAATATTGATGCGTTTTTTCTGGTGCTCGGGTTGCTTTATGATGAACCTAATTCAGTGGATCAGGCAGAGAAAATCTTGCTGGCTCTGTGTCAGGGTCAGGATGAGGTAGAGATACAGTGGGGCAAAAAAGTATTTAGTCAGTCAGCAATAGTGCAAGTTCCACCACTTAAAAAGATGAGAGGCGTCTGTAATTTACATCATAGGTAGACCTCAACTATGGGAGACAAACTGAGAAAAAAAAATCCAGAAAATCACATTGTCTGTTTTTTTAACATTTTATTTGCATATTATGGTGGAAAATAAGTATTTGGTCAGAAACAAACAATCAAGATTTCTGGCTCTCACAGACCTGTAACTTCTTCTTTAAGAGTCTCCTCTTTCCTCCACTCATTACCTGTAGTAATGGCACCTGTTTAAACTTGTTATCAGTATAAAAAGACACCTGTGCACACCCTCAAACAGTCTGACTCCAAACTCCACTATGGTGAAGACCAAAGAGCTGTCAAAAGACACCAGAAACAAAATTGTAGCCCTGCACCAGGCTGGGAAGACTGAATCTGCAATAGCCAACCAGCTTGGAGTGAAGAAATCAACAGTGGGAGCAATAATTAGAAAATGGAAGACATACAAGACCACTGATAATCTCCCTCGATCTGGGGCTCCACGCAAAATCCCACCCCGTGGGGTCAGAATGATCACAAGAACGGTGAGCAAAAATCCCAGAACCACGCGGGGGGACCTAGTGAATGAACTGCAGAGAGCTGGGACCAATGTAACAAGGCCTACCATAAGTAACACACTACGCCACCATGGACTCAGATCCTGCAGTGCCAGACGTGTCCCACTGCTTAAGCCAGTACATGTCCGGGCCCGTCTGAAGATTGCTAGAGAGCATTTGGATGATCCAGAGGAGTTTTGGGAGAATGTCCTATGGTCTGATGAAACCAAACTGGAACTGTTTGGTAGAAACACAACTTGTCGTGTTTGTAGGAAAAAGAATACTGAGTTGCATCCATCAAACACCATACCTACTGTAAAGCATGGTGGTGGAAACATCATGCTTTGGGGCTGTTTCTCTGCAAAGGGGCCAGGACGACTGATCCGGGTACATGAAAGAATGAATGGGGCCATGTATCGTGAGATTTTGAGTGCAAACCTCCTTCCATCAGCAAGGGCATTGAAGATGAAACGTGGCTGGGTCTTTCAACATGACAATGATCCAAAGCACACCGCCAGGGCACTGAAAGAGTGGCTTCGTAAGAAGCATTTCAAGGTCCTGGAGTGGCCTAGCCAGTCTCCAGATCTCAACCCTATAGAAAACCTTTGGAGGGAGTTGAAAGTCCGTGTTGCCAAGCGAAAAGCCAAAAACATCACTGCTCTAGAGGAGATCTGCATGGAGGAATGGGCCAACATACCAACAACAGTGTGTGGCAACCTTGTGAAGACTTACAGAAAACGTTTGACCTCTGTCATTGCCAACAAAGGATATATTACAAAGTATTGAGATGGAATTTTGTTTCTGACCAAATACTTATTTTCCACCATAATATGCAAATAAAATGTTAAAAAACAGACAATGTGATTTTCTGGATTTTTTTTTCTCAATTTGTCTCCCATAGTTGAGGTCTACCTATGATGTAAATTACAGACGCCTCTCATCTTTTTAAGTGGTGGAACTTGCACTATTGCTGACTGACTAAATACTTTTTTGCCCCACTGTATATTGTCAGAAATTTAGGAAGTGGTCTGTGCTCACTCAATGGAATGAATGTGCTCTGGCAGCAATTTTCAGAAAGGGTCTCTCTGATGCCCTTAAGGATGTCATGGTGGGATTTCCTATGCCTGCTGGTCTGAATGAGTCTATGTCTTTGGCCATTCAGATCGATTGACGCTTACGTGAGCGTAAAACTGTGCATCATTTGGCGGTATTATCTGAGCATAAACCTGAGCCTATGCAATGCAATAGGACTTTGACCAGAGCTGAACGGCAAGAACACAGACGACGGAATGGGCTGTGTTTTTACTGTGGTGATTCCACTCATGCTATCTCCGATTGTCCTAAGCGCACTAAGCGGTTTGCTACGTCTGCCACCATTGGTACGGTACAGTTGAAATTTCTTTTGTCCGTTACTTTGATCTGCTCTTTGTCATCCTATTCTGTCATGGCATTTGTGGATTCAGGCGCTGCCCTGAATTTGATGGACTTGGAGTATGCTAGGCGCTGTGGGTTTTTCTTGGAGCCCTTGCAGTATCCTATTCCATTGAGAGGAATTGATGCTACGCCTTTGGCCAAGAATAAGCCTCAGTACTGGACCCAGCTGACCATATGCATGGCTCCTGCGCATCAGGAGGATATTCGCTTTTTGGTGTTGCATAATCTGCATGATGTGGTCGTGTTGGGGTTGCCATGGCTACAAGTCCATAACCCAGTAATGGATTGGAAATCAATGTCTGTGTCCGGCTGGGGTTGTCAGGGGGTACATGGTGATATTCCATTTCTGTCTATTTCATGATCCACCCCTTCTGAGGTCCCAGAGTTCTTGTCGGATTACCGGGATGTATTTGATGAGCCCAAGTCCAGTGCTCTACCTCCGCATAGGGATTGTGATTGTGCTATCGATTTGATTCCTGGTAGTAAGTTTCCTAAAGGTCGACTGTTTAATTTGTCTGTGCCTGAGCACGCCGCTATGTGGAGTTACGTAAAGGAATCCTGGGAGAAGGGTCATATTCGCCCGTCGTCGTCGCCATTGGGAGCAGGGTTCTTTTTTGTGGCCAAGAAGGATGGTTCGCTGAGACCTTGTATTGATTACCGCCTTCTAAATAAAATCACGGTCAAATTTCAGTACCCCTTGCCGCTGCTGTCTGATTTGTTTGCTCGGATTAAGGGGGCTGGTTGGTTCACCAAGATAGATCTTCGTGGTGCGTATAATCTTGTGCGCATTAAACAGGGCGATGAATGGAAAACAGCATTTAATACGCCCGAGGGCCATTTTGAGTACCTGGTTATGCCATTCGGGCTTTCTAATGCTCCATCAGTGTTTCAGTCCTTCATGCATGACATCTTCCGAGAGTACCTGGATAAATTCCTGATTGTATACTTGGATGATATTTTGGTCTTCTCGGATGATTGGGAGTCTCACGTGAAGCAGGTCAGAATGGTGTTCCAGGTCCTGCATGCAAATTCTTTGTTTGTGAAGGGGTCAAAATGTCTCTTTGGTGTTCAGAAGGTTTCATTTTTGGGTTTCATTTTTTCCCCTTCTACTATCGAGATGGACCCTGTTAAAGTTCAGGCCATTTATGATTGGACTCAGCCGACTTCTCTGAAGAGTCTGCAAAAGTTCCTGGGCTTTGCTAATTTTTATCGTCGCTTCATCAATAATTTTTCTAGTATTGCTAAACCGTTGACTGATTTGACCAAGAAGGGTGCTGATGTGGTCAATTGGTCTTCTGCTGCTGTGGAAGCTTTTCAAGAGTTGAAGCGTCGTTTTTCTTCTGCCCCTGTGTTGTGTCAACCAGATGTTTCGCTCCCGTTCCAGGTCGAGGTTGATGCTTCTGAGATTGGAGCAGGGGCTGTTTTGTCGCAAAGAAGTTCTGATGGCTCGGTGATGAAACCATGCGCCTTCTTTTCCAGGAAGTTTTCGCCTGCTGAGCGTAATTATGATGTTGGCAATCGAGAGTTGCTGGCCATGAAGTGGGCATTCGAGGAGTGGCGTCATTGGCTTGAAGGAGCTAAGCATGGCGTGGTGGTCTTGACTGATCACAAGAACTTGACTTATCTCGAGTCTGCCAAACGGTTGAATCCTAGACAGGCTCGTTGGTCGCTGTTTTTCTCCCATTTTGACTTTGTGGTTTCGTACCTTCCGGGCTCTAAAAATGTGAAGGTGGATGCCCTGTCTAGGAGTTTTGTGCCCGACTCTCCGGGTTTGTCTGAGCCGGCGGGTATTCTCAAAGAGGGGGTAATTTTGTCTGCCATCTCCCCTGATTTGCGGCGGGTGCTGCAAAAATTTCAGGCTAATAGACCTGACCGTTGCCCAGCAGAGAAACTGTTTGTCCCTGATAAATGGACGAGTAGAGTTATCTCTGAGGTTCATTGTTCGGTGTTGGCTGGTCATCCTGGAATCTTTGGTACCAGAGATTTGGTGGCTAGATCCTTTTGGTGGCCGTCTCTGTCGCGGGATGTGCGTTCGTTTGTGCAGTCCTGTGGGATTTGTGCTCGGGCTAAGCCCTGCTGTTCTCGTGCCAGTGGGTTGCTTTTGCCCTTGCCAGTCCCGAAGAGGCCCTGGACTCATATCTCTATTGATTTTATTTCGGATCTCCCCGTCTCTCAAAAAATGTCGGTCATTTGGGTTGTTTGTGATCGCTTCTCGAAGATGGTCCATTTGGTACCCTTGTCTAAATTGCCTTCCTCCTCTGATTTGGTGCCATTGTTCTTCCAGCATGTGGTTCGTTTACATGGCATACCGGAGAACATCGTTTCTGACAGAGGTTCCCAGTTTGTCTCGAGGTATTGGCGAGCCTTTTGTGCTAGGATGGGCATTGATTTGTCTTTTTCCTCGGCTTTCCATCCTCAGACAAATGGCCAGACTGAATGAACCAATCAGACCTTGGAAACATATCTGAGATGTTTTGTTTCTGCCGATCAGGATGATTGGGTGTCCTTTTTGCCTTTGGCTGAGTTCGCCCTTAATAATCGGGCCAGCTCGGCTACTTTGGTTTCGCCGTTTTTCTGCAATTCTGGTTTCCATCCTCGTTTCTCTTCAGGGCAGGTTGAGTCTTTTGATTGTCCTGGTGTGGATACTGTGGTGGATAGGTTGCAGCAGATTTGGACTCATGTGGTGGACAATTTGACATTGTCTCAGGAGAAGGCTCAACGTTTCGGTAACCGCAGGTGCTGTGTGGGTCCCCGACTTCGTGTTGGGGATTTGGTTTGGTTGTCATCTCGTTATATTCCTATGAAAGTTTCCTCTCCTAAGTTTAAGCCTCGTTTCATTGGTCCATACAGGATTTCTGAGGTTCTTAATCCTGTGTCTTTTCGTTTGACTCTTCCAGCTTCTTTTTCCATCCATAACGTATTCCATAGGTCATTGTTGCGGAGATACGTGGCACCTGTGGTTCCATCCGTTGATCCTCCTGCCCCGGTTTTGGTTGAGGGGGAGTTGGAGTATATAGTGGAGAAGATTTTGGATTCTCGTATTTTGAGATGGAAACTTCAGTACCTGGTTAAGTGGAAGGGTTATGGTCAGGAAGATAATTCCTGGGTCTTTGCCTCTGATGTTCATGCTGCCGATCTGGTTCGTGCCTTTCATTTGGCTCATCCTGGTCGGCCTGGGGGCTCTGGTGAGGGTTCGGTGACCCCTCCTCAAGGGGGGGTACTGTTGTGAATTCTGTGGTCAAGCTCCCTCCTGTGGTCATGAGTGGTACTTCGCCTGGTTCTGTCTATGAGCTTCCGCTGGTGGATGTGAGTGGGGTTGCGGCTTCTGAGTTTCCTTCCTCAGGTGACGAGGTTAAGTCGTTAGGTGCTGCTCTATTTAACTCCACCTAGTTCTTTGTTCCTGGCCTCCAGTCAATGTTCCAGTATTGGTCTGGCTCTCTCCTAGATCGTTCTTGTGGCCTGTCTGCCCTGCATAAGCTAAGTTCTGCTTGTGTTACTTTTGTTTGTTATATTTTCTGTCCAGCTTGCTATATTGGTTTTTCTTGCTTGCTGGAAGCTCTGAGACGCAGAGGGAGCACCTCCGTACCGTTAGTCGGTGCGGAGGGTCTTTTTGCCCCTCTGCGTGGTTGTTTGTAGGTTTTTGTGCTGGCCGCAAAGCTATCTTTCCTATCCTCGGTCTATTCAGTAAGTCAGGCCTCACTTTGCTAAAATCTATTTCATCTCTGTGTTTGTATTTTCATCTTAACTCACAGTCATTATATGTGGGGGGCTGCCTTTTCCTTTGGGGAATTTCTCTGAGGCAAGGTAGGCTTATTTTTCTATCTTCAGGGCTAGTTAGTTTCTCAGGCTGTGCCGAGTTGCATAGGGAGCGTTAGGGGCAATCCACGGCTACCTCTAGTGTGGTATGATAGGATTAGGGATTGCGGTCAGCAGAGTTTCCACGTCTCAAAGCTCGTCCTATGTTAGTAACTATCAGGTCACTTTGTGTGCTCTTAACCACTAGGTCCATTGTGGTTCTGAATCACCTGTTCATAACAATACAGGCAGACAGACGGGCAGTCACGGCTGGCACTCAGGCAGACAGGGTTGATACTTTGGTAGGAACTGGTATACAGGCGGGTGTATGGAAACAGGTAAGAACCTGTTCAGACTGGTGAGTATATGGAAACAGGTAGGAACCTGTTCAGACAGGAGAGTATATGGAAACAGGTAGGAACCTGTATGGCAAGTTGCTGAACAGAGGTAGAGCAAGAGCAGATGCAAAGCAGAACCACAGGAGGTGGAGTAAGAGCAGGAAGGAGAGGGCGGATCTAAGAGCAGAGAAGGAGAAGGCAGAGCTAAGAGCAGAGAAGGAGAAGGCAGAGCTAAGAGTAGAGAAGGAGAAGGCGGAGCTAAGAGCAGAGAAGGAGAAGGCGGAGCTAAGAGCTGGAGACGGAGCCACGTGCAGAAATGCAGGAGACGGAGCCACATGCAGAAATGCAGGAGGCGGAGCCAAGAGCAACAGACGTAGAACCGCAAGGAGCGGAGCCAGGTAGAACCGCAAGGAGTGGAGCCGCAGAGCGAGAGCTGAGCAGAACCGCAGAGCAAAGCCACAGAGTGCAGAGCAAGGTCAGAGTGCAGAACAAAGTTACGGAGAGCAGAGCTGAGAGCAAAGCCACAGAGTGTAGAGCAAGGTCAGAGTGCAGAGCAAAGTAACAGAGAGCACAGAACCACAGGTTGTGGTAGAACTGAGCAGAGAGTAGCAGAGCCACAGACAGTGGCGAACAGAGCAGAAAGATAAGGTGGAGGTACACACAGCAGAGTGGGAAATGATTAATGACAAAGGAGGAGCAGGGACGGACATAGACCAGAGTACAGACAGGAACGGACATAGACCAGAGTTCAGACACGAACAGACACACAAACAGAACACAGATTAAGGCCTGCTAATTGCAGTCCTCCTTAGACAGGAAACAAATACGACCTGGCAGCTCAGTAGCAAGTGCTAACTGAGGGAAATAGTTTGCTCAGGCATCCTCCAATGGGTGAGGATGCCTTAAGAATCAGAGGTCTCAAGGCTATTGGCCAGGAGCACCTCAGGGAGGTGCACACAGTCTCAATAAGAATCCGGAGTTGCTGGCACCGCCCCCCTATGCACACAGCCAGGAAGTGTACACAGAGTAAGAGGCCATGGAGCAAATGGCATGGAGCCGGCGGCAAACAGATCTCACAGCATGGCACAGGGTGAGTGAGTAGATGTAATAGGCAGGTGGGGAATGGAAGGCCATGCAGTGATGCCGGCAGGGTTGTTACACTCCACTTATTTGAAGGAAGAGGAAGGATGAGTACAACCCCAAGAACACCTTCCCAACTGTGAAGCATGTTGGGGGAAACATGATACTTTGGGCAGTGCTTTTTTGCAAAGGAGACAGTACGACTTCACGGTATTGAAGAGAGGATGGAAGGGGTCATGTTTCGCAATATTTTGCCCAACAACCTCCTTCCCTCAGTAAGAGCATTGAAAATGAGTCATATCTTCCAGCATGACAATGACCCGAAACACACAGCCAGGTCAACTAAGGAGTGGCTCCGTAAGAAGCATTTCAAGGTCCTGGAGTGACCTAGCCAGTCTTCAGATCTGATCCCAATAGAACATCTATGGAGGGAACTGAAACTCAATGTTGCCCAGCAACAGCCCGAAACCTGAAAGATCTGGAGAAGATCTGTATGAAGGAGGGGGCCAAAATCCCTGCTGCAGTGTGTGCAAACTTAGTTAAGAACTACAGGAAATATCTGACCTCTGTAATTGCAAATAAAGGTTTCTGTACCAAATATTAAAGGGAACCTGTCACCTGAATTTGGCGGGACCGGTTTTCTGTCATATGGGCGGAGTTTTTGGGCGTTTGATTCACCCTTTCCTTACCCGCTGGCTGCATGCTGGCCGCAATATTGGATTGAAGTTCATTCTATGTCCTCCGTAGTACACGCCTGCGCAAGGCAAGATTGCTGTGAAAAAAAGAAAAAAACATTAATACCAAAAATTAACCAGACGCCAACTCCTGTGGAATAGAAACATACAGATTATGGCAATACAACACAACCAAATGCACGAGATAAATACTTATGTTCTCTGGGCAAGGACCGGTCTTAAAAATGCCAGAATACGATGGTTTTTGTACTTTCGGATCCTTGCTCCTGAACCACTGGGAACACGGCTCTCTTGACGCAGGTCCTTGTTGAAGCGGTCTGCACTGTTGCAAAACAAAAAATTATGGTTACACAGTTTCTATCATCATACACGGTTGTGTGAGCACGGCCAATGTCACTGCTGCTTCACACTGCATTGCAATACTTACAAAATGCATTTCGGACCTGAGTAGGGGTGTTGTCCCAGCCAACCCACATCGCTTTGGCCACCTCATTCCATAGGTGCCGGATCGTCACATTGTCCGAGTGCTGTGGAACCCGGGTGTCCCACAACGGGACTCCCTACTGGACCAGGGAGATGAGGAGGTCATTTTCTATTAGGTCTTCATCCCGTTCTGGAACCTAAAAAATAAATAAAGACATTAATGTTGGATACATTAACATAAGGAAAAGAAAGAAAACAGAGGATGAGAAATGGCATGAATAAGGAAAGTCTAGATACAAAAGGAGTGCAGAAGACAAATGTAAAGAAAGAGTAAAGTAAAGAAAGGAAGATTCAAGAATACTAAAGGGAGGATACAGTAAACAATCAGCCTTGTATACGTACACACTGCCGCCTTGCCACCCGACTGTGAGTCCGCTGCTCCTGCCCAGCCTCTGCCGCAGTAGAAGAACTCTAAAAAAAGGAAAAAAAAAATTGTCATATGTGTAGATGTGACAGTGAATACTTACCAATCTGACGAGGTGAGTACTCACTTCATTAACATATTCGGCTTCAGTAGGCCCAGGACGTTGCTCCTCATCAGAAGAAGACATTCTGATGCATGCAGAAAGAAAGAAATGGAAGATATTAGGACATTGTTCAGTCTTTTTTCCTCCAAGTTGCTTTCCTCTGTGTGGTCTGCTTCCCAGTCTGCTGTGTAGTGACCTGGCAATGCCCACTCCCTCCCTTTATCACCTTGTATGTGGGGGGTAGCTAATCAGTGTCTAGACATGTTTTTCTCTGGTTCAACGCATGCGTTCACGAACGCAAGCAAACGCAACATGCGTTCACATAGACAGCCATGCGTTTTTTTTTTTTGCGCATTTGTGCCGCTAACAACCGCATACGTTTCTAGGAGGCTAATTGACGCCTACAAAATTACTACATGTAGCGTTCACCGCGCCAAACCGCAGACGACGAAATGACGCATGCGTCATCAAACGCGGCCAAACGCAATCAAACGCAGACACTTGCGTTTATAATGTTAAATATAGGAATACACAACGCATGCGGATTACTGCGGATGAAACGCTGCGGACACAACCGCAAATGTGAAACCGGCCTTAGTGGGAAAAATTGCAAAATCAACAGTGTATCAACTACTTATTTTCTCCAATGTATATACCAGGATGCGGCCAGGATGAGGGACATATATATCAGACTCTAGTTAGGCCACTGAATGGAAATGCAGTTCAACACTTAAAAAATATCCTTGTAAAATGTATAGACAAATGATAATAAATGTTGTATTATATTTACAATCTTTTTCTAAACTTAACAAGGGTTAGGACTACATTTAAGACTAGGATTAGGGTTATATAAAATAGTTACTTAAGAAAATTTAAAAAAAACCGTTATATGATATAAGTTATAGTTGTGTTATAATGTTAATGAAAAAAGAGAAAAAAGGAGTTTCATGGTTAAAAAAAGTATAACTTTATTAATTATATAAGGTATATAAATAGTACAAAAATACAAGATAGTATATATAAAGTGCACAAGGATGAAAGACAAGAAGGACCACCAGTGCCAATAAAGTTTATAAACAACCTGCACCTGTACTGTAAATGTACTGTAAATGGGAAAGACGCTGCTAGATCCAATAATCTGTATTGGCAATTCATAAATAATGGTGTATCAAAAATTTTTGGACTGAGAGCAGTGCTTACCAGAACCCCAATGCGCGTTTCGCTTGTTTGTAGGCTGCTTTCTCAAGGGGATACCACTTAGAATTATCACCAAAAAGGTCTATCTTCGTCTCATCAGACCAGAGAATCTTATTTCTCATAGTCTGGGAGTCCTTCATGTGTTTTTTAGCAAGCTCTATGCGGACTTTCATATGTCTTGCACTGAGGAGAGGCTTCCGTCAGGCCACTCTGCCATAAAGGCCCAACTGTTGGATGGCTGCAGTGATTGTTGACTTCGTGGAACTTTCTCCCATCTGCCTACTGCATCTCTGGAGCTCAGCTACAGTGATCTTGGGGTTCTTCTTTACCTCTCTCACCAAGGCTCTTCTACCGCGATTGCTCAGTTTGGCTGGACAGCCAGGTCTAGGAAGACTTCTGGTGATCCTAAACTTCTTACATTTAAGGATTATTGAGGCCAGTGTGCTCTTAGGAACCTTGAGTATTGCAGAAATTCTGTTGTAACCTTGGCCATATCTGTGCCTTGCCACAATTCTGTCTCTGAGCTCCTTGGCCAGTTCCTTTGACCTCATGATTCCCATTTGGTCTGATATACACTGTGAGCTGTGAGGTCTTATATGGACAGGTGTGTGCCTTTCCAAATCAAATCCTATCAGTTTAATTAAACACAGCTGGACTATAATGAAGGAGTAGAACATCTCAAGGAGTATCACAAGGAAATGGACAGCATGTGACTTAAATATGAGTGTCTGAGCAAAGGGTCCGAATAACTTATGATCATGTGATATTTCAGTTTTTCTTTTTAATAAATTTGTAAAAATTATTATATTTCTGTTATTTTTTTTAGTCAAGATGCGGTGCAGAGTGTACATTATTGTGAAAAACATGAACTTTTTTGAATTTACCAAATGGCTGCAATGAATCAAAGAGTGTAAAATTTAAAGGGGTCTAAATACTTTCCATACCCACAGTATAACATTATATACAATTTATTATAATACAGCATAAAATGTACAGAGCAGAACAAGCTTATGTTATGCTGTACTCTGACCTGATTCAGAGGAAGACATTTTTATGAAAACTGTGCAGGTGCACAGGGGTCCAATGGCAAGTGGTCCTATTTCCACCTCAAAATCAGGCAAAATTGTGCATTACGATGAGCTATTGGGCTTCAAAGTGTCCATATATTGTTCTTGCCTCTTGCTTGTATTGGTGCATTATGATGTGTAAATTTAAAGAGAATGTGAATTAGAAAAGTTTGTACATTTATGCTGTAGTGTACAAAATAATGTCAAGCCATATCCAATTGATGAAAATATAATTTATTTATTTAATTTAAAATACATCATTGCATTTTAGATATTATACTAGTACAAAAAATTAACATTCCACAGAATTTTTGATATACATGTAATCAGTACAAATATAGAAAAAAACTCTTGAAGCATACAGAATTAAAAATGATATTATCAAAAAATTGTTACACTTGAAATGGAAGAAAATATCGTTATTTACCGCTTTTGGTCCTTTTTGTACGATTTTTGTAAGAAAACAGAAAAAAAGAAAGTCGTATTTTTCCTGAAAACAAAAACCTAATATCCCATTTATAGGGATACATATAATTTTTACAAAGTTCTAAATTGTTAAATAAAGCCATAGCAAATTTGCTAAGTTTGCTTTGGTCATTAAAGAGAACCTGTCACCTCAAAAAACACTATTTACCTGCAGATATAATGGTAATCTACAGGTAAATAGCGTTTAAATCATAGGCTGTCTTACAGGAAGAGCAGCTACAGGGAGAAAATGAAGTTACCGTATATACTCGAGTATAAGCTGAGATTTTCAGCCCATTTTTTGGGGTTGAAAGTCCCCCTCTCGGCTTATACTCGAGTCATATCCAGGGGTCGGCAGGGGAGGGGGAGCAGGGGCTGACTAATTATACTCACCTGCTCCTGGCACTGTCCCTGGTTCCTCGGCGCCGCAGCTTCCTGTACTGAGCGGTCACATGGTACCACTCATTACAGTAATGAATATGCGGCTCCACCTCCCATAGGGGTGGAGCCGCATATTCATTAATGTAATGAGCGGTAACAGTGACCGCTCAATACAGGAAGAAGCTGCGGCGCCCAAGAAGCAGGGACCGCGCCAGGAGCAGGTGAACATAACTGGGAGGGGAGCGCTGCTCTGCGCGATATTCACCTGCTGCTCGTTCCGGCGCCGCTCCGTCTTCAGCATCTTCTTCAGTGACACTCAGGTCAGAGGGCGCGGTCACGTGGTTAGTGCACGCCCTCTGCCTGTAAGTCAGTGCAGAAGATGCTGAAGACGGAGCGGCGCCGGAACGAAGTCAGATGAATATTGAAAGTGCCGGGAGCCTGAGCGACGGAGAGGTGAGTATGTGATTTTTTTTTTTTTTATCACAGCAACAGCAAATGGGGCAAGTGTCTGTATGGAGCATCTTATGTGGCCCATCATAAACTTTATGGAGCATCTTATGGGGCCATAATCAATGTTTGTGCAGCACTATATGGCGCAAACATCTTTATGGAGCATCTTATGGGGCCATAATCAACGTTTGTAGAGCATTATATGGGGCAAGTGTCTGTATGGAGCATCTTATGGGGCCATAATCAAGGTTTGTGCAGCACTATATGGGGTGAATATCTTTATGGAGCATCTTATGGGGCCATAATCAACATTTGTGCAGCATTATATTGGGCAAATGTGTCTATGGAGCATCTTATGGGGCCATTATTAACCTTTATGCAGGATTATATGGGGCATATTTTAATATGGAGCATTGTATGGGGCCATCATAAACTTCATGGAGCATTATATGGGGCTCCTGATTCAATATGGATATTCAAAAACACTTAACCTACTGATGTCTCAATTAATTTTACTTTTATTGGTATCTATTTTTACTTTTGACATTTACCAGTAGCTGCTGCATTTTGCACCCTAGGCTTATACTCGAGTCATTAAGTTTTCCCAGTTTTTTGTGGCAAAATTAGGGGGTCGGCTTATACTCGGGTCGGCTTATACTCGAGTATATACGGGTATATTGTCCCTGCAGCTGCTCACTTCTGATCATCGGGGTGGTGCAGGTTACTGTCATGTTCTTTGTACGGTGAGTGCGGCTGTCATAATTATCCTGTGCATTTAGTGCAGCATATGCTGTCAATCAGCACATAAATAGCATTTTTGAAGGTGAAAGGTTCCGTTTAAGACCCAAAATGCATAGAGGAGGAAGAAATTAAAAGCATATATTCCCTATTAACACTGTTTTATTGTTTACATATAAATATAATTAATATAAAAACTGAGAAACTTTTCAATGCTGTACTTGCAGTTCTTTCAGCATCCCCCGCTGTGCCAACAGAGTTTGCTAGGGTGAATTACATTCAGGGAAATGTAATCTGTACACCAGGCACTGTGCAGTAATCTGATGTTGGAAGAACTAAACCTGGCCATACAGTACATATTAGATAACTGTCAAGATACCCAATCCGAGTTTAGCTGCTAGAGGTGTATCTGTCAATACTCCTTACAACTCCAGCAGAAATTTAGACATCCATCTTCTCCAGTCTATGCACACAGAATTTTGTAGATTAACAGTATGAGTTTTCACAATTTACAATTGGTACACAGCTAGCAATAACATATTTCATCTCATATCTTTCTTAGGCCTTGTTTACCTTAGTAGTAGTGCATAGCTACTAGCTGCAAAGCCTAATATGTCACGTAAAGTGTCAACTCAAGAAGGACAAGCACACAAGCTCCTTATCCTTATGCTGGACATGCCTACAGGGGAACAAGTTTATTCCTTGGTAGGACCAAGTGTAATAGTGGGCTACCCCCGCTGATGTCATCACACTGCTGTCAGTCCAGCAAAGGCATTGCAGATATCATAGGATTATAGAATGTTAGTTGGAAGGGACCTCAAGGGTCGTCATGTCCAACCCCCTGTAAGGATTCACTAAACCAACTTAGATGTCTGTCCAGCCTCTGTTTGAAGACTTCCATTGAAGGAGAACTCACCACCTCTTATGGTAGCCTGTTCTACTCATTGATCACCCTCACTGTCAAAAAGTGTTTCCTAATATCTAATCTGTATGTTCTCCCTTTCAGTTTCATTCCATTGCTTCTCGTGTTTCCATATGCAAATGAGAATAAGGATGATCCCTCTACACTGTGACAGCCCTTCAGATATTTGTAGACAGCTATTAAGTCTCCGCTTAGCATTCTTTTTTGCAAGCTAAACATTCTCAGATCCTTAAACCGTTCCTCATAATACAAACCTTGCACTCCGCTTACCATTCTGGTCGCTCTTCTCTGAACTTGCTCCAGTTTTTCAATGTCTTTTTTAAAATGTGGTGCCCAAAACTGGATCAGTATTCCAGATGAGGCCTGACTAAGGAGGAGTAGAGGGAATAATTAATTCACATGATGTAGATCCTATGTTTCTCTAATATCAGGCCCTTGTATTCCATAGAGGACCCAAAGATTAAATGTGCAATAATTTTACAAGAGGGGGCGGGAGCGGGTTGGATTGAGGTTACTGCTAAGGTACATTATGGGGGAGTATTGTGAAATGGGGCACAGTATAGTGAGGGAGAATATAATTATGGAAAAAGGCAAGGGAAATGTGTGAGGTATATTATGTAGTGGGGTACTTGGGGGTATATTATGAGAGAGGGGCAGTGTGTGGGGAGGGCGATATTATGGAGAAGGGCACTGTGGCAGAGGGGGATATTATGGAGAAGCTCACTGTGGGGGGTATATTATGGAGTGGGGCACTATGAGAGGGGGATATTATAGAAAGGCACAGTGTTGGTGGCATATTACGAACAGGGACATTGTGGGGGGATATTATGGAAAGGATCAATGTGGGGGTAGACATTATGGAGAGAAGCAGTGTGGGGGGGCAGTGTCGAGGGGACTTTATGGAGAGGGTTATATTATGGAGAGAAGTGTGGGGGTGATATTTTGTGCAGGAAACACAGTGAGTGGCAATTATTTATATAGGGGTTCAGATTTATATTTAAGGGGAAGTATAACTAAACTTATTTTTAAGGGCACCATGTCTGGTAGTACTGCTGAAGATGGAGAAGAGAAAAGTCTACAGGGACAAGCTCTGGGCATGAAATCTTATCATGGCACCTGTATTACGTGAAACTAAAATGGATGGGAATTACTCCAATCAGATAAGATGTCATCTATAAGGTACCTGGATATAAATGTTTATTCGTGACGCTGACTAGAATATGTCTCATCAGTGCTTTGGTTTCTGTATGGTCTGCAGTCTGATAATTACTGATAACAACTCCCAGTATTTCCTTACCATTGTTAAGGACATATTGTGAATTGTAGGTTCAAGAAATGCAATTTTAAAGATGGTGGTTCTGGTGCTACACACATGTACTGACAGTTCTTCTGGCACTGCATTCATGTACTGAGGGTTGTTCTGGTGCTGCATTTGTGCACTGACTGTGTTTCTGGCACTTTATTCATGTACTGTTGATGTTTCAGGTGATGTATTTATGTACTGACAGTGTTTCTGGATCTGCATTAATGTACTGATGGTAGTTCTGGCACTGCATTTCTATACTAATGGTCGTTCTTGGGGTGCATTGAGACACTGATGATGCTTCTGATCCTGCATCCATATACTGATGGGGGTTGTGGTGCTACATTCATGTACTGATGGTGGGTCTAGTGCTGCATTCGCACACAAACCATGGTTCTAGACCTACGATTATGTACCAATGAAGGTTCTTGCACTGTATTCGTGTACTGATGGTGGTTCTGGTGCTGCATTAATGTACTGACAATGGTTCTGGCACTGTATTCATATATTGATGATGGTTCTTGTGCTGCATTCATGTATTGACAGTGGTTGTGGTGCTGCATTCAAGTACTGATGGTGGTTCTGGCACTGCATTTGTGCACAAACAGTGGTTGTAGACCTCCATTCAGGTACTGATGATGGTTCTGGAGCTGCATTCATCTACTGATAGTAGTTCTGGTGCTGCATTCATATACTGATGGTAGTTTTGGCACTGTATTCATGTTCTGATGGTGGTTACATCACTTTTCATGTACTGATGGTGGTTCTGGTGCTGCATTCATGTACTGATGGTAGTTCTGATGCTGCATTCATGTACTACTGGTGGTTCTGGCACTGCATTCATGTACCGATGATAGTTCTAGTGCTGCATTTATGTACTGATGTTGGTCTTGATGCTGTGTTCATGTACTGACGGTGGTTCGGGGGCTGCATTCGTATACTGATGATGGTTCTGCTGCTGCATTCATCTACTGATGATGGTTCTGGTGGTGCATCATATACTGATGGTAGTTTTGGCACTGTATTCATGTTCTGATTGTGGTTCCATCACTGCATTCATGTACTGATGTTAGTTCTGTTGCTGCATTCATCTACTGATAGTAGTTCTGGTGCTGCATTCATATACTGATGGTAGTTTTGGCACTGTATTCATGTACTGATGGTGGTTCCATCACTTTTCATGTACTGATGGTGGTTCTGGTGCTGCATTCATGTACTGATGGTAGTTCTGATGCTGCATTCATGCACTACCGATGGTTCTGGTCTTCCATTCATGTACTGACGATGGTTCTAGTGCTGCATTCATGTACTGATAGTGGTCTTGATGCTGCGTTCATGTACTGACAGCGGTTTGGGTGCTGCATTCTTGAACTGATGATGGTTCCTGCACTGCACTCATGTTGTGACGTGGTTCTGATCTTCAACACATGTAGCAATCCATGTCATGCTTCATGGCTATGTTAAAGCTTAATCTCAAATTTCTAAGTTTTGAATATTTTTATGAGGAGAAAGGTAGCGTGTGTTGACAATGATTGTTTTGGAGCAGAAACTGAATAGAAATTCTCCAAATCCTCCTCAAATACTTCAAACTGGCTTCTGCGGATGTATTAATGTACTGATGGTGGTTCTGGTGATTCGTGTAAGTAACCCTTTAAATTATTTTGCAGCCCTTGGGATTGGTTTAGCATGGCAGTATGGCCATTGGCTCAAAATTGCTGTGCATCCCTGATATAGAAGCATAGGTAAATTTGTGAAAGAGATTAATGTCATATTTACATGTAGTTGATCAGTGGGCCCCAGAGTCAATGTTAATGATGAGCCCCTGGCACCTCTGTGCCACACTGCCAGAAGTTGTCTTTAGTAGTGCGTTCAATATCCTTAAAATAGGCACAGAATATAAGGCACTAAGCAGCTTCAGAAAACAGCAGCAGCTGTGGTGTGGTGAGTTTTTGTGAGCAACAGGTAAAAAAAGGAGCCGTTAGTAAATAAAATAATCTCTTTTCTGGTATGAATTAGTGATGGAGTCTGGTCTGTGTTCTAAAGTACTTTTGCAATTTAATCTCAATTTGGAGTGCGAATTAAGATTTGGTCTCCATTACTTTTCTAATATGGGATCTGTTCCGATGGAATGAGAAGTCTGCAGCTGAACAGTACAGGATTCTGTTGGACTGCAAAAGACATGTGCCGCTTCCCTTGTAGATGTCGATACCAGCAAACCGGCCAGGGAAGGAGTGAGTGTGAAAGAGCTTTGCCAGTCCTGGAGGTGAGTACCGTTTATTTTCTTAAAACACCATGGCCCCATTAATCATAGCTTGAAAAGTTATAAATAAATAAATAAATAAAAAGAGACTAGAAAAAAATATATCTTGTTTAAAATGTTAATATTTTAAGAAATACTGGTATAGAACAACAAGCAACATGACATTGTAAACTATGAAAGTAGTAATAGTTTGCACCATGATTAATTCTAGAAATAATAAATTAGTCCTAACCGAAAGCTCCTTATTGTGTTATTTGTGTTATGTCTTCAAAGAAAAATGATCTAGATAAGGGAACTGAAGGTAAACGAATCAAATTTGCAGACGATGCAAAATGCGAAGGATAGCTAAAGGTACCGTCACACTGAACGATATCGCTAGCGATCCGTGACGTTGCAGCGTCCTGGCTAGCGATATCGTTCAGTTTGAGATGCAGCAGCGATCAGGATCCTGCTGTGATGTCGTTGGTCGCTGCAGAAAGTCCAGCACTTTATTTTGTCGCTGGACTCCCTGCAGACATCGCTGAATCGGCGTGTGTGACGCCGATTCAGCGATGTCTTCACTGGTAACCAGGGTAAACATCGGGTTACTAAGCGCAGGGCCGCGCTTAGTACCCCGATGTTTACCCTGGTTACCAGCGTAAAAGTAAAAAACAAACAAACACTACATACTTACATTCCGCTGTCTGTCCCCGGCGCTGTGCTTCTCTGCACTGGCTGTGAGCGCCGGCCAGCCGGAAAGCACAGCGGTGACGTCACCGCTCTGCTTTCCGGCCGCTGTGCTCACAGCCAGTGCAGGAAAGCACAGCACCGGAGACAGACAGCGGAATGTAAGTATGTAGTGTTTCTTTTTTTTTAACTTTTACGATGGTAACCAGGGTAAACATCGGGTTACTAAGCGCGGCCCTGCGCTTAGTAACCCGATGTTTACCCTGGTTACCGCCATCGTTGGTCGCTGGAGAGCTGTCTGTGTGACAGCTCTCCAGCGACCAAACAGCGACGCTGCAGCGATCGACATCGTTGTCAGTATCGCTGCCGAGTCGCTTAGTGTGACGGTACCTTAACACTAGTGGAGACAGAGAAAGGATTCAGAAGGATCTAGATAAGCTTGAACAATGGGCAGCGACTAATAGAATGTATTTAACAGGGAGAAATCCAAGATTCTATTCATAGAATGGGAGGAATAGTACTGAGCGACAGCACGTATGAAAAAGACTTAAGGTACCGTCACATTTAGCGACGCTGCAGCGATCTAGACCACGATCCCGATCGCTGCAGCGTCGCTGTGTGGTCGCTGGAGAGCTGTCACACAGACAGCTCTCCAGCGACCAACTATGCGAAGTCCCCTGGTAACCAGGGTAAACATCAGGTTACTAAGCACAAGGCCGCGCTTAGTAACCCGATGTTTACCCTGGTTACCAGTGTAAACGTAAAAAAACACTACATATTTACATTCCGGTGTCTGTCCCCCGGCACTGTGCTTCTCTGCACTGACTGTGAGCGCCAGCCGGAAAGCACAGCGATGACGTCACCGCTGTGCTCTGCTTTCCGGCCGGCGCTTACACAGTGCAGAGAAGCACAGCGCCGGGGGACAGACACCGGAATGTAAATATGTAGTGTTTGGGGTTTTTTACGTTTACGATGGTAACCAGGGTAAACATCGGGTTACTAAGCGCGGCCCTGCGCTTATTAACCCGATGTTTACCCTGGTTACCAGTGAAGACATCGCTGAATCGGCGTTACACACGCCGATTCAGCGATGTCTGTGGGAGTCCAGCGACAAAATAAAGTTCTGGAGTTTCTGCTCCGACCAACAATGGCACAGCAGGATTCAGATCGCTGCTGCGTGTCACACTGAACGATATCGCTATCCAGGACACTGCAACGTCACGGATCGCTAGCGATATCGTTCAGTGTGACGGTACCCTTAGTTATACTACTGTTGTGAATTCTGTAATTGAACTCCCTTCTGTGGTCATGAATGGTAGTTCGGCGAGTTCTGTCCATGGACTCCCTCTGGTGGCTGTGAGTGGAGCTGCTGCTTCTGAGGTTCCTTCCACAGGTGACTTAGTTTATTCTTTGGCTAGCTGCTCTATTTAACTCCACTCAGATTGTTACTCCATGCCAGCTGTCAATGTTCTTGTACTGGTTCAGTTTGCTCTTGGATCTTTCTGGTTACCTGTCTACTCCAGCAGAAGCTAAGTCCCTGCTAGTTAATTATTCGTTCATTGTTTTCTTGTCCAGCTTGCTATCATGATTTTGCCTTGCTAGCTGGAAGCTCTGGGATGCAGAGTGGCACCTCCGCACCGTGAGTCGGTGCGGAGGTCTTTTTGCACACTCTGCGTGGTCTTTTGTAGTTTTTTGTGCTGACCGCAAAGATACCTTTCCTATCCTCAGTCTGTTTAGTAAGTCTGGCCTCCTTTGCTGAAACCTGTTTCATTTCTGTGTTTGTTACTTTCATCTTAACTCACAGTCAATATATGTGGGGGGCTGCCTTTTCCTTTGGGGAATTTCTCTGAGGCAAGGTAGGCTTTATTTTCTTCTCTAGGGCTAGTTAGCTCTTAAGCTGTGAAGAGGCGTCTAGGCAGAGTTAGGTATGCTCCACGGCTATTTTTAGTGTGTGTGATAGGATTAGGGGTTGCGGTCAGCAAAGCTCCCACTTCCCAGAGCTTGTCCTGTGTTAGTTTAACCATCAGGTCTTTCCGGGTGCTCCTAACCACCAGGTCCATAACAGTAGAGCTGGCCCTGAGTGTTAATGCATCTCAATAGAGGGATAAGAGACGTTCTGAGACCATTTTTTTTTCTCTGCAGTGTGTTTTGTCTTTCTTTTCCCCTTAACCCCTTCATGACCCAGCCTATTTTGACCTTAAAGACCTTGCCGTTTTTTGCAATTCTGACCAGTGTCCCTTTATGGTAAGGTAATAACTCAGGAACGCTTCAACGGATCCTAGCGGTTCTGAGATTGTTTTTTCGTGACATATTGGGCTTCATGTTAGTGGTAAATTTAGGTCAATAAATTCTGCGTTTATTTGTGATAAAAACGGAAATTTGGCGAAAATTTTGAAAATTTCGCAATTTTCACATTTTGAATTTTTATTCTGTTAAACCAGAGAGATATGTGACACAAAATAGTTAATAAATAACATTTCCCACATGTTTACTTTACATCAGCACAATTTTGGAAACAAAATTTTTTTTTGTTAGGAAGTTATAAGGGTTAAAATTTGACCAGCGATTTGTCATTTTTACAACGAAATTTACAAAACCATTTTTTTTAGGGACCACCTCACATTTGAAGTCAGTTTGAGGGGTCTATATGGCTGAAAATACCCAAAAGTGACACCATTCTAAAAACTGCACCCCTCAAGGTACTCAAAACCACATTCAAGAAGTTTATTAACCCTTCAGGTGCTTCACAGCAGCAGAAGCAACATGGAAGGAAAAAATGAACATTTAACTTTTTAGTCACAAAAATTATCTTTTAGCAACAATGTTTTTATTTTCCCAATGGTAAAAGGAAAAACTGAACCACGAAAGTTGTTGTCCAATTTGTCCTGAGTACGCTGATACCTCATATGTGGGGGTAAACCACTGTTTGGGCGCACGGCAGGGCTTGGAAGGGAAGGAGCGCCATTTGACTTTTTGAATCAAAAATTGGCTGCACTCTTTAGCGGACACCATGTCACGTTTGGAGAGCCCCCGTGTGCCTAAAAATTAGAGCTCCCCCACAAGTGACCCCATTTTGGAAACTAGACGCCCCAAGGAACTTATCTAGATGCATAGTGAGCACTTTGAACCCCCAGGTGCTTCACAAATTGATCCGTAAAAATGAAAAAGTACTTTTTTTCACAAAAAAATTCTTTTAGCCTCAATTTTTTCATTTTCACATGGGCAACAGGATAAAATGGCTCCTAAAATGTGTTGGGCAATTTCTCCTGAGTACGCCGATACCTCATATGTGGGGGTAAACCACTGTTTGGGCACATGGTAAGGCTCGGAAGGGAAGGAGCGCCATTTGACTTTTTGAATGAAAAATTATTTCCATCGTTAGCGGACACCATGTCGCGTTTGGAGAGTTCCTGTGTGCCTAAACATTGGCGCTCCCCCACAAGTGACCCCATTTTGGAAACTAGACCCCCCAAGGAACTTATTTAGATGCCTAGTGAGCACTTTAAACCCTCAGGTGCTTCACAAATTGATCTGTAAAAATGAAAAAGTACTTTTTTTTCACAAAAAAATTCTTTTAGCCTCAATTTTTTCATTTTCACATGGGCAACAGGATAAAATGGCTCCTAAAATGTGTTGGGCAATTTCTCCTGAGTACGCCGATACCTCATATGTGGGGGTAAACCACTGTTTGGGCACATGGTAAGGCTCGGAAGGGAAGGAGCGCCATTTGACTTTTTGAATGAAAAATTATTTCCATCGTTAGCGGACACCATGTCGCGTTTGGAGAGTTCCTGTGTGCCTAAACATTGGCGCTCCCCCACATGTGACCCCATTTTGGAAACTAGACCCCCCAAGGAACTTATTTAGATGCCTAGTGAGCACTTTAAACCCTCAGGTGCTTCACAAATTGATCTGTAAAAATGAAAAAGTACTTTTTTTTCACAAAAAAATTCTTTTCGCCTCAATTTTTTCATTTTCACATGGGCAGTAGGATAAAATGGATCATAAAATTTGTTGGGCAATTTCTCCCGAGTACGCCGATACCTCATATGTGGGGGTAAACCACTGTTTGGGCACACGGCAGGGCTCGGAAGGGAAGGCGCGCCATTTGACTTTTTGAATGGAAAATTAGCTCCAATTGTTAGCGGACACCATGTCGCGTTTGGAGAGCCCCTGTGTGCCTATGCATTGGAGCTCCCCCACAAGTGACCCCATTTTGGAAACTAGACCCCCCCAAGGAACTTATCTAGATGCATATTGAGCACTTTAAACCCCCAGGTGCTTCACAGAAGTTTATAACGCAGAGCCATGAAAATAAAAAATAATTTTTCTTTCCTCAAAAATGATTTTTTAGCCTGGAATTTCCTATTTTGCCAAGGATGATAGGAGAAATTGGACCCCAAATATTGTTGTCCAGTTTGTCCTGAGTACGCTGATACCCCATATGTGGGGGTAAACCACTGTTTGGGCGCACGGCAGGGCACGGAAGGGATGGCACGCCATTTGGCTTTTTAAATGGAAAATTAGCTCCAATCATTAGCGGACACCATGTCACGTTTGGAGAGCCCCTGTGTGCCTAAACATTGGAGATCCCCCAGAAATGACCCCATTTTGGAAACTAGACCCCCAAAGGAACTAATCTAGATGTGTGGTGAGGACTTTGAACCCCCAAGTGCTTCACAGAAGTTTATAACGCAGAGCCATGAAAATAAAAAAAAAAATTATTTTCTCAAAAATGATCTTTTAGCCTGCAATTTTTTATTTTACAAAGGGTAACAGGAGAAATTTGACCCCAAAAGTTGTTGTCCAGTTTCTCCTGAGTACGCTGATACCCCATATGTGGGGGTAAACCACTGTTTGGGCACATGCCGGGGCTCGGAAGTGAAGTAGTGACATTTTGAAATGCAGACTTTGATGGAATGCTCTGTGGGCGTCACGTTGCGTTTGCAGAGCCCCTGATGTGGCTTAACAGTAGAAACCCCCCACAAGTGACCCCATTTTGGAAACTAGACCCCGAAAGGAACTTATCTAGATGTGTGGTGAGCACTTTGAACCCCCAAGTGCTTCATAGAAGTTTATAATGCAGAGCCGTGAAAATAATAAATACGTTTTCTTTCCTCAAAAATAATTATTTAGCCCAGAATTTTTTATTTTCCCAAGGGTAACAGGAGAAATTGGATCCCAAAAGTTGTTGTCCAGTTTCTCCTGAGTACGCTGATACCCCATATGTGGGGGTAAACCACTGTTTGGGCACATGCCGAGGCTTGGAAGTGAAGTAGTGACGTTTTGAAATGCAGACTTTGATGGAATGCTCTGTGGGCATCACGTTGCGTTTGCAGAGCCCCTGATGTGGCTTAACAGTAGAAATCCCCCACAAGTGACCCCATTTTGGAAACTAGACCCCGAAAGGAACTTATCTAGATGTGTGGTGAGCACTTTGAACCCCCAAGTGCTTCACAGAAGTTTATAATGCAGAGCCGTGAAAATAATAAATTCGTTTTCTTTCCTCAAAAATAATTATTTAGCCCAGAATTTTTTAATTTTCCCAAGGGTAACAGGAGAAATTTGACCCCAATATTTGTTGTCCAGTTTCTCCTGAGTACGGTGATACCCCATATGTGGGGGTAAACTACTGTTTGGGCACATGCCGGGGCTCGGAATTGAAGTAGTGACGTTTTGAAATGCAGACTTTGATGGAATGCTCTGCGGGCGTCACGTTGCGTTTGCAGAGCCCCTGATGTGCCTAAACAGTAGAAACCCCCCACAAGTGACCCCATTTTGGAAACTAGACCCCAAAAGGAACTTATCTAGATGTGTGGTGAGCACTTTGAACCCCAAAGTGCTTCATAGAAGTTTATAATGCAGAGCCGTGAAAATAATAAATACGTTTTCTTTCCTCAAAAATAATTATTTAGCCCAGAATTTCTTATTTTCCCAAGGGTTAAAGGAGAAATTGGACCCCAAAAGTTGTTGTCCAGTTTCTCCTGAGTACGCTGATACCCCATGTGTGGGGGTAAACCACTGTTTGGGCACACGTCGGGGCTCAGAAGGGAAGTAGTGACTTTTGAAATGCAGACTTTGATGGAATGGTCTGCGGGCGTCACATTGCGTTTGCAGAGCCCCTGGTGTGCCTAAACAGTAGAAACCCCCCACAAGTGACCCCATTTTAGAAACTAGACCCCCCAAGGAACTTATCGAGATATGTGGTGAGCACTTTGAACCCCCAAGTGCTTCACAGACGTTTACAACGCAGAGCCGTGAAAATAAAAAATCATTTTTCTTTCCTCAAAAATGATGTTTTAGCAAGCATTTCTTTATTTTCACAAGGGTAACAGGAGAAATTGGACCCCAGTAATTGTTGCGCAGTTTGTCCTGAGTATGCTGGTACCCCATATGTGGGGCTCGGAAGTGAGGGAGCACCATTTGACTTTTTGAATACAAGATTGGCTGGAATCAATGGTGGCGCCATGTTGCGTTTGGAGACCCCCTGATGTGCCTAAACAGTGGAAACCCCTCAATTCTAACTCCAACACACCCCTAACCCTTATCCCAACTGTAGCCGTAACCCTAATCACAACCCTAACCCCAACACACCCGTAACCCCAACACACCCCTAACCCTAACCACAACCCTAATTCCAACCCAACCCTAGCCCTAAGGCTATGTGCCAACGTTGCGGATTCGTATGAGATTTTTCAGCACCATTTTTGAAAAATCCGCGGGTAAAAGGCACTGCGTTTTACCTGCGGATTTACCGCGGATTTCCAGTGTTTTTTGTCCAGATTTCACCTGCGGATTCCTATTGAGGAACAGGTGTAAAACGCTGCGGAATCCGCACAAAGAATTGACATGCTGCGGAAAATACAACGCAGCGTTCCCGCGCGGTATTTTCCGCACCATGGGCACAGCGGATTTGGCTTTCCATATGTTTACATGGTACTGTAAACCTGATGGAACTCTGCTGCGGATCCGCAGCGGCCAATCCGCACCGTGTGCACATAGCCTAATTCTAAAGGTATGTGCACACGCTGCGGAAAACGCTGCGGATCCGCAGCAGTTTCCCATGAGTTTACAGTTCAATGCAAACCTATGGAAAACAAAAATCGCTGTACACATGCTGCAGAAAAACTGCACGGAAACACAGCGGTTTACATTCCGCAGCATGTCACTTCTTTCTGCGGATTCCGCAGCGGTTTTACAACTGCTCAAATAGAAAATCGCTGTTGTAAAACCGCATTGAAATGCGCAGAAAAAACATGGTAAATCCGCCATAAATCCGCAGCGGTTTATCAAATCCGCAGCGGAAAAATCCGCAGAGGACCAGAATATGTGTGCACATACCGAAACCCTAACCCTAACCCTACCCCTAACCCTACCCCTAACCCTAACCCTACCCCTAACCCTACCCCTAACCCTAACCCTACCCCTAACCCTAACCCTACCCCTAACCCTACCCCTAACCCTAACCCTAACCCTAACCCTAGTTCTTACCCCAACCTTTGTGGAAAAAAAAAAAATTCATTTTTTTTATTGTCCCTACCTATGGGGGTGACAAAGGGGGGGGGGTCATTTACTTTTTTTTTTTATTTTGATCACTGAGATATAACCTATCTCAGTGATCAAAATTCACTCTGGAACGAATCTGCCGTCCGGCAGATTCGGCGGGCGCACTGCACATGCGCCCGCCATTTTGGAAGATGGCGGCGCCCAGGAAAGAAGACGGACGGTCCCCGGGAGGCCAGGTAAGTACAAGGGGGGGGAGATCAGGGCACGGGGGGGGGAGATCAGGGCACGGGGGGGGCGTCGGAGCACGGGGGGTGGATCGGAACACGGGGGGGTGGATTGGAGCACGGAGTGGGGGATCGCTGTGCGGGCGGGTGGATCGGAGCACGGGGGGGGAATCGCTGTGCGGGGGGGTATCGCTGTGCGGGGGGGATCGGAGTGCGGGGGGGTTTGATTGGAGCACGGGGGGTGTGATTGGAGCACGGGGGGAGCGGGCAGGAGGACGGGGGAGCGGAGCACAGGACCGAGGGGAGCAGACCACAGATCGTGGGGCTGGGGGGGCGATCGGAGGAGTGGGGTGGGTGCACATTAGTGTGTCCAGCCATGGCCGATGATATTGCAGCATCGGCCATGGCTGGATTGTAATATTTCACCATTTTTTTAGATGAAATATTACAAATCGCTCTGATTGGCAGTTTCACTTTCAACGGCCAATCAGAGCGATCGTAGCCACGAGGGGGTGAAGGCACCCCCCCTGGGCTAAACTACCACTCCCCCTGTCCCTGCAGATCGGGTGAAATGGGAGTTAACCCTTTCACCCGATCTGCAGGGACGCGATCTTTCCATGACGCATATGCTGCGTCATGGGTCGGAATGGCACCGACTTTCATGACGCAGCGTATGCGTCAAAGGTCGGGAAGGGGTTAACCTCTGGATGGTTCAGGACACAGGTGTAGATATGGACATTCAAGGTCTGTCCTCTTGTGTGGATCATCTCACTGCAAGTGTACAAAACATTCAAGATTTTGTGGTTCAGAATCCGATTTTAGAGCCTAGAATTCCAATTCCTGGTTTGTTTTCTGGGGATAGATCTAAGTTCCTGAATTTCAAAAATAATTGTAAACTGTTTCTTGCTTTGAAACCCCGCTCCTCTGGTGACCCAGTTCAACAAGTAAAAATCGTTATTTCTTTGTTGCGTGGCGACCCTCAAGACTGAGCATTTTCCCTTGCGCCAGGAGATCCTGCATTGCGTGATGTAGATGCGTTTTTTCTGGCGCTTGGATTGCTTTATGATGAACCAAATTCAGTGGATCAGGCAGAGAAAATCTTGCTGGCTTTGCGTCAGGGTCAGGATGAAGCGGAGGTATATTGTCAGAAGTTTAGAAAGTGGTCTCTGCTTACTCAGTGGAATGAGTGTGCCCTGCCGGCAATTTTCAGAAAGGGTCTTTCTGAAGCCCTTAAGGATGTCATGGTGGGATTTCCCACGCCTGCTGGTCTGAATGAGTCTATGTCCTTGGCCATTCAGATCGATCGGCGCTTGAGTGAGCGCAAAGCTGTGCACCATTTGGCGGTATTCTGTGAGCATAGGCCTGAGCCTATGCAATGTGATAGGACTTTGACCAGAGCTGAACGGCAAGAACACAGACGTCGGAATGGGCTGTGTTTTTACTGTGGTGATTCCACTCATGCTATCTCCGATTGTCCTAAGCGCACTAAGCGGTTCGCTAGGTCTGCCACCATTGGTACGGTACAGTCTAAATTTCTTTTGTCCGTTACTCTGATTTGCTCTCTGTCGTCCTATTCTGTTATGGCATTTGTGGATTCAGGCGCTGCCCTGAATTTGATGGACTTGGAGTTTGCCAGGCGCTGTGGTTTTTTCTTGGAGCCCTTGCAGTATCCTATTCCATTGAGAGGATATTGCACATCAGGAGGATATTCGCTTTTTGGTGTTGCATAATCTGCATGATGTGGTCGTTTTGGCGTTGCCATGGCTACAGGTCCATAATCCAGTATTGGATTGGAAATCTATGTCTTTGTCCAACTGGGGTTGTCAAGGGGTACATGGTGATGTTCCATTGCTGTCAATTTCGCCTTCCACTCCTTCTGAAGTCCTGAGTTTTGTCGGATTACCGGGATGTATTTGATGAGCCCAAATCCAGTGCCCTACCTCCTCATAGGGATTGTGATTGTGCTATTAATTTGATTCCTGGTAGTAAGTTTCCTAAGGGCCGACTGTTCAATTTATCTGTGCCAGAGCACGCCGCTATGCGGAGTTATATAAAGGAATCCTTGGAGAAAGGTCATATTCGCCCGTCGTCATCACCGTTGGGAGCAGGGTTCTTTTTTGTGGCCAAGAAGGATGGTTCTTTGAGACCTTGTATTGATTACCGCCTTCTTAATAAGATCACAGTCAAATTTCAGTACCCTTTGCCGCTGCTGTCTGATTTGTTTGCTCGGATTAATGGGGCCAGTTGTTTCACCAAGATAGATCTTCGAGGGGCGTATAATCTTGTGCGTATTAAACAGGGCGATGAATGGAAAACAGCATTTAATACGCCCGAGGGCCATTTTGAGTACCTGGTGATGCCATTCGGGCTTTCTAATGCTCCATCTGTGTTTCAGTCCTTTATGCATGACATCTTCCGAAAGTACCTGGATAGATTCATGATTGTATATTTGGATGATATTTTGGTCTTTTCGGATGATTGGGAGTCTCATGTGAAGCAGGTCAGAATGGTGTTCCAGGTCCTTCGTGCGAATTCCTTGTTTGTGAAGGGGTCAAAATGTCTCTTTGGAGTTCAGAAGGTTTCATTTTTGGGTTTCATTGTTCCCCCTTCTACTATCGAGATGGACCCTGTTAAAGTTCAGGCCATTTATGATTGGACTCAGCCGACATCTGTGAAGAGCCTGCAGAAGTTCCTGGGCTTTGCTAATTTTTACCGTCGCTTCATCGCTAATTTTTCTAGTATTGCTAAACTGTTGACTGATTTGACCAAGAAAGGTGCTGATGTGGTCAGTTGGTCCTCTGCGGCTGTAGAGGCTTTTCAGGAGTTGAAGCGTCGTTTTTCTTCTGCCCCTGTGTTGTGCCAGCCAGATGTTTCGCTCCCGTTTCAGGTCGAGGTTGATGCTTCTGAGATTGGAGCAGGGGCTGTTTTGTCGCAAAGAAGTTCTGATGGCTCGGTGATGAAACCATGTGCCTTCTTTTCTAGAAAGTTCTCGCCTGCTGAGCGCAATTATGATGTTGGCAATCGAGAGTTGTTGGCCATGAAGTGGGCATTCGAGGAGTGGCGACATTGGCTTGAAGGAGCCAAGCATCGTGTGGTGGTCTTAATGGATCACAAGAATTTGACTTATCTCGAGTCTGCCAAACGGTTGAATCCTAGACAGGCTCGATGGTCGCTGTTTTTCTCCCGTTTTGATTTTGTGGTTTCGTACCTTCCGGGCTCTAAGAATGTGAAGGCTGATGCCCTGTCAAGGAGTTTTGTGCCTGACTCTCCGGGTCTTCCTGAGCCGGCGGGTATTCTCAAAGAGGGGGTAATTTTGTCTGTCATCTCCCCTGATTTGCGGCGGGTGCTGCAGAAGTTTCAGGTTGATAGACCTGACCGTTGTCCAGCGGAGAAACTGTTTGTCCCTGATAGATGGACTAGTAGAGTTATCTCTGAGGTTCATTGTTCGGTGTTGGCTGGTCATCCTGGAATCTTTGGTACCAGAGATTTGGTGGCTAGATCCTTTTGGTGGCCTTCTTTGTCACGGGATGTGCGTTCTTTTGTGCAGTCCTGTGGGAGTTGTGCTCGGGCTAAGCCCTGCTGTTCTCGTGCCAGTGGGTTGCTTTTGCCCTTGCCGGTCCCGAAGAGGCCCTGGACGCATTTTTCCATGGATTTTATTTCAGATCTCCCTGTCTCTCAAAGGATGTCGGTCATTTGGGTGGTTTGTGATCGCTTCTCTAAGATGGTCCATTTGGTACCCTTGTCTAAATTGCCTGCCTCCTCTGATTTGGTGCCATTGTTTTTCCAGCATGTGGTTCGTTTGCATGGCATTCCGGAGAACATCGTCTCGGACAGAGGTCCCCAGTTTGTTTCGAGGTTTTGGCGGTCCTTTTATGCTAAGATGGGCATTGATTTGTCTTTTTCTTCGGCTTTCCATCCTCAGACAAATGGCCAAACCGAACGAACTAATCAGACTTTGGAAATATATCTGAGATGCTTTGTTTCTGCTGATCAGGATGATTGGGTGTCCTTCTTGCCTTTGGCTGAGTTCGCCCTTAGTAATCGGGCCAGCTCGGCTACTTTGGTTTCGCCTTTTTTCTGTAATTCTGGTTTCCATCCTCGTTTCTCTTCAGGGCACGTTGAGCCTTCGGACTGTCCTGGTGTGGATACTGTGGTGGACAGGTTGCAGCAGATTTGGACTCATGTGGTGGACAATTTGACATTGTCCCAGGAGAAGGCTCAACGTTTCGCTAACTGCCAGCGCTATGTTGGTCCCCGACTTCATGTTGGGGATTTGGTTTGGTTGTCGTCTCGTTATGTTCCTATGAAGGTTTCCTCTCCTAAGTTTAAGCCTCGTTTCATTGGTCCGTATAAGATTTCTGAAGTTCTCAATCCTGTGTCATTTCGTTTGGCCCTTCCAGCTTCTTTTGCCATCCATAATGTGTTCCATAGGTCGTTATTGCGGAGATACGTGGCGCCTATGGTTCCCTCCGTTGATCCTCCTGCCCCGGTGTTGGTCGAGGGGGAGTTGGAGTATGTGGTGGAGAAGATTTTGGATTCTCGTATTTCGAGACGGAAACTCCAGTACCTGGTCAAGTGGAAGGGTTATGGTCAGGAAGATAATTCCTGGGTTTTTGCCTCTGATGTTCATGCTGCCGATCTAGTTCGTGCCTTTCATTTGGCTCGTCCTGATCGGCCTGGGGGCTCTGGTGAGGGTTCGGTGACCCCTCCTCAAGGGGGGGTACTGTTGTGAATTCTGTTATCGAACTCCCTCCTGTGGTCATGAATGGTACTTCGGCGAGTTCTGTCCATGGACTCCCTCTGGTGGCTGTGAGTGGAGCTGCTGCTTCTGAGGTTCCTTCCACAGGTGACTTAGTTTATTCTTTGGCTGGCTGCTCTATTTAACTCCACTCAGATCGTTACTCCATGCCAGCTTTCAATGTTCTTGTACTGGTTCAGTTCGCTCTTGGATCTTTCTGGTTACCTGTCTATTCCAGCAGAAGCTAAGTCCCTGCTAGTTAATTATTCGTTCATTGTTTTCTTGTCCAGCTTGCTATCATGATTTTGCCTTGCTAGCTGGAAGCTCTGGGATGCAGATTGGCACCTCCGCACCGTGAGTCGGTGCGGAGGTCTTTTTGCACACTCTGCGTGGTCTTTTGTAGTTTTTTGTGCTGACCGCAAAGATACCTTTCCTATCCTCAGTCTGTTTAGTAAGTCTGGCCTCCTTTGCTGAAACCTGTTTCATTTCTGTGTTTGTGACTTTCATCTTAACTCACAGTCAATATATGTGGGGGGCTGCCTTTTCCTTTGGGGAATTTCTCTGAGGCAAGGTAGGCTTTATTTTCTTCTCTAGGGCTAGTTAGCTCGTAAGCTGTGAAGAGGCGTCTAGGCAGAGTTAGGTATGCTCCACGGCTATTTTTAGTGTGTGTGATAGGATTAGGGGTTGCGGTCAGCAGAGCTCCCACTTCCCAGAGCTTGTCCTGTGTTAGTTTAACCATCAGGTCTTTCCGGGTGCTCCTAACCACCAGGTCCATAACATACTACTATATCACATACTGCACATGAGTCAACAGTGTGAGGCAGATGCAAAAAAGGCAAACACAGTTCTAAGATGTATTGAGAGAAGCATAAAGTCTAGGAGTAATTAAACCCCTCTACTCCTCCTTGGTCAGGCCTCATTTGGAATACTATGTTCAGTTCTGGGCACCACATTTAAAAAAAAGGCATTGAAAAACTGGGGCAAGTTCAGAGGAGAGCTACCAGGATGGTGAGTGGACTGAAAAGTATGTCCTATGAGGAACAGTTAAAGGATCTGGGAATGTTTAGCTTGCAAAAAGAAGGTTAAGAGGAGACTCAATAGCTGTCTACAAATACCTGAAGGGAGGTCACAGTGTAGAGGGATCATCCTTATTATCATGTGCACATGGAAACACGAGAAGCAATGGGATGAAACTGAAAGGTAGAAGATACAGATTAGATACTAGAAAACACTTTTGACAGTGAGGGTCATCAATGAGTGGTACAGGCCGCCATGAGAGGTTGTGAGTTCTCCTTCAATAGAAGTCTCCAAACAGAGGCTGGACAGACATCTGTCTGGCTATTAGTGAATACTGCATTCAGCAGGGTGTTGGACATGATGACCCTTGAGGTCCCTTCCAACTCTAATATTCTATGATTCTTCCTGTAAAATTAGACACCATCAAAGTCCATCTAGTAACTCTATGAACCAACCATTTTTTTCTAACTCTCTTGATCCTGATGTTTGCATGGGTTTAGCTATTGAATTGACAACACAAATAGATTATTATTATTATTATACATTTTTATAGCGCCATTTATTCCATGGCGCTTTACATGTGAATACGGGGCAAATATAGACAAATACATTAAACATAGATGGATATTTTTCTGCTTTTATCATTTTGTTTTCACTTACTGGAAATACTAACTAATAATTCTGTGTGATTTAGTCATTTTTTACATTGAGATGTGTCACATCAAGTGACTACAGACAAGGCATAGGATTATACTGGAAAGTCCTAATGTTCTGGTCTAACAGGAATAATACAAAATAGAGTAAGGGAAAGTAATGTTTAGTAGCTATGAGAATAAGCAGTGTTGTTTCGCATAGATTTGGTATGGTTAGAATATTTGTTCTTCCTGAGCCATTTTATGGTAATCAGTATGCTGTTCATTAGGTTACTTAATGAGAAGCATTTTATTTAAATGAGTAGTAATAGGAGACAAATTAGAAGGCTGGATCAACATAATATTAGAACACATAAACAAATCTGTCAATATCACTAACAAGTATAAATATGTATTTCTGATTTGCTAAACTGATCTAACTTCAGATGGAAAAGAGGTGTAGCACGAATGTTCGGAACCCATGCAATAATATCTCTACTTGACCCCTGTCTTCCTAATTCAAAAGGAACAAAGGTAGCTGCCTGGTAAATGTAGTTCCGTTGTCTCAGAAAAATGGCAACATGCCTATAAGCAAAAAATAATACAATAGCCAAACTTAAGTTTTCGTTCTTATTTATTATTTTTTGGGCTAGAATTTCTAATATTGCTTTTATCTGAAAGTTGATGTACGATCCCCAGTCATGAGGCAATCAGCTGTGCAAGAAAAGCAACATAGAAGAAAAATTATTAAAAAAAGGCTACCAGATGGTATGTCACTTGACGTTGAGATCATTGTGTTTCACTGCGATATTGCATCTAATCCAATGGTATTCCATTGTAGACTATTAGATTTATTTTATTTTCTGTCTTCAGTGCATAGTCGCATGACAGCAAACAGCATTAACAATTTGAACAAAATGTTTTTAATTTCATGACTTGTCTGAAAATTGAAACTCTAGCCTGAGAATTGTGGCCTTAGCCTAAAAGTAACAAGATAATTCAACATTAACACTACAAATACACCCAGACTCATAGTAAACACAGTGGCCAGAGACAATGACTTTACATGCTACTCCCAATAGGACAATGTGCACACAGGAGGACAACGGGAGTTTAGAAAGAGAATATATATTTATTAGAAAAATAGTTAAAAAACTGACACACAATAAAGAACACCAATGAAAACACCAGAGATACATACATATGGGTATACATAATATAAGCTACAAAAATGTTACCGTATTTAAATATACAACGAAAAGATCCCAAATCTCCAAACATACCCCCAAAAAGGGGAGAAAAACCCTATTGTAAACCGGCCTAAATGTCCTGTACCCTACAAATATTGCCACTATAGCTATAGACATATAGGAAAACGGCCAGTGCAAAGAGGAATTTCACCACAAAGGAGGGCAGAGATGAAGAGTGCCCAGGAGAACCACATTATTATTATTATTATTATTTATTGTTATAGCGCCATTTATTCCATGGCGCTTTACATGTGAGGAGGGGTATACATAATAAAAACAAGTGCAATAATCTTAAACAATACAAGTCATAACTGGTACAGGAGGAGAGAGGACCCTGCCCGCGAAGGCTCACAATCTACAAGGGATGGGTGAGGATACAGTAGGCGAGGATAGAGCTGGTCATGTAGCGGTTTGGTCGATCGGTGGTTACTGCAGGTTGTAGGCTTGTCGGAAGAGGTGGGTCTTCAGGTTCTTTTTGAAGGTTTCGATGGTAGGCAAGAGTCTGATGTGTTGTGGTAGAGGGTTCCAGAGTAGGGGTGATACGCGAGAGAAATCTTGTATACGATTGTGGGAAGAGGAGATAAGAGGGGAGTAGAGTAGGAGATCTTGTGAGGATCGGAGGTTGCGTGTAGGTAAGTACCGGGAGACGAGGTCACAGATGTATGGAGGAGACAGGTTGTGGATGGCTTTGTATGTCATGGTTAGGGTTTTGTAGTGGAGTCTCTGGGCAATGGGGAGCCAGTGAAGGGATTGACAGAGGGGAGAGGTCGGGGAATAGCGGGGGGACAGGTGGATTAGTCGGGCAGCAGCGTTTAGAATAGATTGGAGGGGTGCGAGAGTGTTAGAGGGGAGGCCACAGAGCAGGAGGTTACAGTAGTCAAGGCGAGAGATGATGAGGGCATGGACTAGGGTTTTTGCAGATTCATGGTTGAGGAATGAACGGATTCGAGAAATATTTTTGAGTTGAAGTCGGCAGGAAGTGGAAAGGGCTTGGATATGTGGTTTGAAGGAGAGATCAGCGTCAAGGATTACCCCGAGGCAGCGAGCTTGTGGGACTGGGGAGAGTGGGCAGCCATTTACTGTAATGGATAGGTTCGTTGGGAGGGTCGCGTGAGATGGGGGAAAGATGATGAATTCTGTTTTGTCCATGTTAAGTTTCAGAAATCTAGCGGAGAAGAAGGATGAAATAGTGGACAGACATTGAGGGATTCTGGTTAGAAGGGAGGTGATATCTGGTCCAGAGATGTAGATCTGTGTGTCATGAGTATAATGCCGCCTGGCGTAAAGAACCCCCCTCCTGGGACACAACATGTAAACGGATCTTACCAAATGGAAGTAATCCCTGGATTGGGCTCTACCCCCGACGCGCGTTTTGCTACCGTTTTGCTGCTTTATCAAGGGGATGTGTTGTCCAGTGGCGTGCAGGACCTTATATCCCATAATTCCTAGATCACATGATGGTCATGTGACCAAGTGAGTCATCAAGCCATGAATAGCGGCGCATGTGCACGCGGCTCTCCGCCCCCACCACCCCGCGGCCCGGCTAGCGTCTAGCAGCAGGTGAGTGGCTGCAGGAAAACCTAGCAACCAGATCAACAGCCATGGACGTGTAGTGGCCGGACACAGGGGGCGCAGGGACGCAGGCAAGCATGCGCACGCGCACCACAGCATCTATTCCCAACCAAGCTTAAATGTAAAGAATTACCACTGCCGCCGCAATATCAATAATATACAATGTTATATGACATGTCTAAGTCCGGTTCTGGCAGCGGTCCATAATCCACCGTACTTGCAGGGAGAATGATATCATATGATGCTGTTGCTTGATAGCCCCAACATGATCAAGGAGAGAAATGGGTCCAATATACATGTGTAAATCTAAATCAATAAAGAAAAATGAAAATTAAAAACATGAATAAAAACAACACACAAGAGGGAAATCAGCAGGGGAACGTGTGTATACACATATACAACACCAAAACCTATACTGTGTCATGTTACAGAAAGGGAGCGAAATTTAAGGCTTCATTCAGACCACGGGGTTTTGTCGAATCTAAGGCCACTATCCATTTTAGTTCTCGCTGGGCCAGAACTTGCTTAATGTTACCACCTCTTATCCCCATATGGACCAATTCAATCCCCCGCACCTTAAAACTCTTTGGGTCACAGTTGTGCACTTCTTTAAAGTGCTTGGGGATGGTGGTTAATTCTGATAGGTCAGCCACTGTCTTGGCTGCGCCAATGCCCCGCACATGCTCCCTCACCCTCACTCTCAGTTCTCTAGAAGTCAAACCCACATATATAAGTGGGCAACCGCAAGTAGCATAATATATGACATTCTTGCTACTGCAAGAGATATAATCTTTGATCTGAAATTCCTTTTTTCCGTCCACCGAGTGAAAGGAGGTGCTGCGCAGGACACTGGCGCAGGCCAGACAGTGGCCGCACGTATAGCATCCCTTAATCCGTCGTGACATACCAAATAAATTGGTGACGGGTGGGGTATAATGGCTTTTGACCAAAAGGTCTTTCAAGCTCCTGGCCCTGTGTGGGGTCATGAGTGGACTGTCGGATAGAAACGGACCCAGGGAGGGTTCGGTACTCAAAATGCGCCAGTGCTTTTTTAGGATGGTTCTGATATTTTTCCATTCATGGTTATATTCAGATATAAATCTGATTGCTTCATTACCCCCATCCTTTTTAGTTTTATTATATAGCAGTTGATTTCGTGGAGTCCTCCTGGCGCTGTTATACCCGTATCGAATGCACCTTTTACTATAGCCTCTTTCTTGGAAGCGTTTACTCAGATCTTCCGCCTGTTGTTCAAAGCTGTCGTTGGTCGAGCAAATCCGCCTCATTCGGAGGAACTGTCCGCCCTAATCGTGGCTTGGCTGTGCCCTGATGATGCGTGCACCAATGAGTTAACCGCAGTCTGTTTGCGGAAAACATCCGTTTCAATGAATGAATCAGAACCCACCTTCAAACAGATATCCAAAAAATCAATTGTATTATAGTCATACCTATAGGTGAGTCTGATGTTAAATGGATTCATATTGAGCACAGCCATAAAATCCCTGAGTTGTTGTTCTGTCCCACTCCAAAAAAACAAAACATTGTCAATGTAGCGCAGCCAACACAGCACATGGTCGGCGGCCCCCGCCCCCGCGTCACCAAACACCAACCTCTCCTAGAAACCCAGGAAGAGGTTGGCGTACACGGGCGCACAGGCCGCACCCATGGCTGCGCCACGCTTTTGTTGGTACAACGAATCTTTAAAAGTAAAAAAATTATGTGTGAGGTCAAATTCCAACAACTTAAGGATAAGCTCACCCAAAGGGCCGTCCAGGTCGGAGGCCCCCAGAAAGAAGCGGACTGCCCATAAACCATCTGAGTGATCGATACAGGTATATAGGGCCTCCACGTCAGCCGTCACAAGGAGAGTCCCCCGGTCCACAACGACCCCATCAACCCTAGTCAGGACGTCCGTTGTGTCTTTGACCAAAGATGGTAATGTTTCCACCAATTTTTTTAGGCAATGATCTATAAATTTGCAAACAGGGTCACATAGGCCCTGCATGCCTGACACAATCGGACGTCCAGGGGGGTTGACCGGGTCCTTGTGGACCTTGGGAAGGAGGTAAAACGTTGGAACCCTCGGAAATTCTACAGTCAGACCATCCAGCACTTTTTTATTATTGTCCCTTTATCAAAAGCCCGATGCAGAATCCTCTGTAACTGCCCCGAGAAGGAGGCCACCGGATTATGGGTAAGTTTAGCATAGACATTACCATCACGGAGCTGTCTAAAGGCTTCCTTTTCATACTTTTCCACCGGCCACACCACAATGTTTCCCCCCTTGTCGGCCGCCTTAAAGACCACATCCTCCATTGATTGGAGCTGAAGAATAGCTTCTCTCTCATTTCTCGTCAGGTTATCATATTCTCTGCGCGTGGAGAGTTTCCTAAGATCTTCCGTAACTAATTTGGTGAATACCTCCACCGCAGGACAGAGAGACAAGGGGGGAAACCTGGTGGATTTAGGGAATATAGCCGATGGAAACTCACCTTTAGACGTTGTAGTTTGCTTCTCCAAAAGCTCTTCCAAAATCCGGAGAGCCTTAATCCTCAGTGCAGCCCAGAGGTTCCGACCCATGTCCTCTACCAGAGTGTAATTTCTGCAACACCAATTTGTGAGAAAAGAGGTGGAGATCTTTTAGGGCTGTGAAGAAATTAAAGTCGTTAGTTGGTGAAAACGATAGGCCCCTACCAAGCACACTGAGTTGGCAACTGGAGAGGACATGGTCGGAAAGGTTAATTACCTGTAAACCTCCCTGGGCCCGAACATCCGACTGTTTAATCCCTGCTCCCTTCTTTGCATTTTGTCTAGTGGTCATTCTGTCACTCCCATGAGGACCCTCATTGCTTTTGTCATGGAGGCCCCTTTTCCCTCCATGTCTCTCCTCTATGGATGTAGTAGACTTATATGACGCGGATCGGGATCTGGAGCGTGATTCATTTCGGAAAAAAGAACGTGACCGTTCATTGCCATTTCTACATTTATACATTTTGTTCATTTGTCTATCATTGCTGTCACGCTGAAATTTCTTAGATTTCACTTGTTGGATGTCCTCCACCCACTTTTGGACCTCCTTATCCACCTCATCCTTAAACTTCTTTAGGGCTTCACCAGACATCTCTGTTTTGATAGTAGCCTGTAAGGCCTCAATTTCGGTCTCCATCTCCTTTAAGGAATTAGCATTCATTTCTTTAAGGATCTCCATGAATCCCACTGAACATTTGCTGGCACATTCCTCCCACCTCTCTCTGATGCCAGCGTCATCCACCGGGAAAGATGGGAATACCTGCACTCTCAAGCCCCTCGGAATTAACCTCTTTTGAAGGTATTTGTCCAGGAACGCATGGTTCCACCAAACCTTAGTGCGTTTTCTTAGTAAATCCTTAAATGCCGCCACTGTCTCCTGTAACCCCCTGGAGTTCCCCTACAAGCCCAATTCATTGGTGTCATTAAAAACACTATCGATTTGTGTGAGCCATGTGCCGTCACGGGCTCTAAAGTCCATTTTTATACTGCTGGGACCTGCTGTGATAAACACAGAAATAATTAGCACTACAAATACACCCAGACTCATAGTAAACACAGTGGCCAGAGACAATGTCTCGGTCTACTTTACATGCTACTCCCAATAGGACAATGTGCACACAGGAGGATAACGGGAGTTTTAAGGTGCGGGGGATTGAATTGGTCCATATGGGGATAAGAGGTGGTAACATTAAGCAAGTTCTGGCCCAGCGAGAACTAAAATGGATAGTGGCCTTAGATTCGACAAAACCCCGTGGTCTGAATGAAGCCTTAAATTTCGCTCCCTTTCTGTAACATGACACAGTATAGGTTTTGGTGTTGTATATGTGTATACACACGTTCCCCTGCTGATTTCCCTCTTGTGTGTTGTTTTTATTCATGTTTTTAATTTTCATTTTTCTTTATTGATTTAGATTTACACATGTATATTGGACCCATTTCTCTCCTTGATCATGTTGGGGCTATCAAGCAACAGCATCATATGATATCATTCTCCCTGCAAGTACGGTGGATTATGGACCGCTGCCAGAACCGGACTTAGACATGTCATATAACATTGTATATTATTGATATTGCGGCGGCAGTGGTAATTCTTTACATTTAAGCTTGGTTGGGAATAGATGCTGTGGTGCGCGTGCGCATGCTTGCCTGCGTCCCTGCGCCCCCTGTGTCCGGCCACTACACGTCCATGGCTGTTGATCTGGTTGCTAGGTTTTCCTGCAGCCACTCACCTGCTGCTAGACGCTGGCTGGGCCGCGGGGTGGTGGGGGCGGAGAGCCGCGTGCACATTCGCCGCTATTCATGGCTTGATGACTCACCTGGTCACATGACCATCATGTGATCTAGGAATTATGGGATATAAGGTCCTGCACGCCACTGGACAACACATCCCCTTGATAAAGCAGCAAAACGGTAGCAAAACGCGCGTCGGGGGTAGAGCCCAATCCAGGGATTACTTCTGTTTGGTAAGATCCGTTTACATGTTGTGTCCCAGGAGGGGGGGGGGTTCTTTACGCCAGGCGGCATTATACTCATGTGGTTCTCCTGGGCACTCTTCATCTCTGCCCTTCTTTGTGGTGAAATTCCTCTTTGCACTGGCCGTTTTCCTATATTTGTATAGCTATAGTGGCAATATTTGTAGGGTACAGGACATTTAGGCCGGTTTACAATAGGGTTTTTCTCCCCTTTTTGGGGGTATGTTTGGAGATTTGGGATCTTTTCGTTGTATATTTAAATACGGTAACATTTTTGTAGCTTATATTATGTATACCCATATGTATGTATCTCTGGTGTTTTCATTGGTGTTTTTTATTGTGTGTCAGTTTTTTAACTATTTTTCTAATAAATATATGTTCTCTTTATAAACTCCCGTTGTCCTCCTGTGTGCATAATTCCACATTAAGCCTAGGTTACTATTCTTAGATTTTCAGTGGAGATTTCACAGTGAATATTTGTAGAGACATACAGGACAATGGATTTGCAAATAATACAAATTTCTGGTGTGCATTGTCAGATGATTACCCGGTTTGCAGAGACCAGGGCCACCCCCTCAGGTGGAGTTACTTGCATGGTTGGCTCTGGCCTCTGCACTCTGGGTATTATTACAATGTGAACTGACAGTGACTCTGTTGTTGGCTTGCTACTACTGTTCTGAGCTGGCGAGAGAGTGCACTGTCATTGTGCACATCACACAGTAGAACTACCCCAACCCCTGAAACGAAGGTCACCGACGATGATTCGTTTCAGAGAAGGTGCTGCGTCAGTGACAGTAGCCTCTGCCCCTTCATTTGAGTAGATTCCATGCAAAAAAAAGTAACAGGTTGCCAAATGCAAATTAATGCATATTCACAGCAGTCCAAACTTCAAATCCACCAAAGATTTTTGCTACTGAATCCACTACAAGTACACATCACAAATTACTCTTAATTCCTAGCTGAAAATGATGTGCAAAAAATATTCAATTCTGTTAGCAACTACACTTTATGAACAGAACAATGAACTTTTATGTAGAGGATGTGCCAGAGCTGCAGCAGACCAGTCTGGGTTCTATTCATATAAACAAAGATCTGAAAACTAAGCATATCATCGGCACAAACACCAAAAGTGGATTAGAAAATGCTAACTAGTAACTACAGTGGTCTTGATGTGAAGAATGGGCCGTATCACCAATACAAAAAATGTAAATATCATAGTCAACCTATCCTACATAACTCGCAATACATTACCTTAACCCCTCTGTGACCTTAGACGTTCTATTCTGCCCATGTGGTGTGGGCCTTACTTCCCAAGGACGGAATAGTACGTCATAGGCGATCGGCAGCGCTCACGGGGGGAGCGCGGCCGATCGCGGCCGGGTGTCAGCTGCTTATCGCAGCTGACATCTGGCACTATGTGCCAGGAGTGGTCATGGACCGCCCCCGGCACATTAACCCCCGGCACACCGCGATCAAAGATGATCGCGATGTGCCGGCGGTGCAGGGAAGCACCGCGCAGGGAGGAGGCTCCCTGCGGGCTTCCCTGAGCCCCCCGCAGCAACGCGATGTGATCGCGTTGCTGCGAGGGTCTTACCTCCCTCCCTCCCTGCTCCAGGCCCGGATCCAAGATGGCCGCGGATCCGGGTCCTGCAGGGAGGGAGGTGGCTTCACAGAGCCTGCTCAGAGCAGGCACTGTGAAGCCTGCACTGCTCTAAGTGAGATCAGTGATCTGACAGAGTGCTGTGCAAACTGTCAGATCACTGATCTGTGATGTCCCCCCCTGGGACAAAGTAAAAAAGTTTAAAAAAAAATTTCCAAATGTGTAAAAAAAAAATAAAAAAAAATATTCCTAAATAATGAAAAAAAAAAAATATTATTCCCATAAATACATTTCTTCATCTAAATAAAAAAAAAAAAAACAATAAAAGTACACATATTTAGTATCGCCGCGTCCGTAACGACCCGACCTATAAAACTGGCCCACTAGTTAACCCCTTCAGTAAACACCGTAAGAAAAAAAAAACGAGGCAAAAAACAACGCTTTATTATCATACCGCCGAACAAAAAGTGGAATAACACGCGATCAAAAAGACAGATATAAATAACCATGGTACCGCTGAAAACGTCATCTTGTCCCGCAAAAAACGAACTGCCATACAGCATCATCAGCAAAAAAATTAAAAAGTTATAGTCCTGAGAATAAAGGGATGCAAAAATAATTATTTTTTCTGTAAAATAGTTTTTATCATATAAAAGCGCCAAAACATAAAAAAATGATATAAATGAGGTGTCGCTGTAATCGTACTGACCCAAAGAATAAAACTGCTTCATCAATTTTACCAAACGCGGAACGGTATAAACGCCTCCCCCAAAAGAAATTCATGAATAGCTGGTTTTTGGTCATTTTTCCTCACAAAAATCGGAATAAAAAGCGATAAAAAAAGTCAGGTGCCCGAAAATGTTACCAATAAAAACGTCAACTCGTCCCGCAAAAAACAAGACATCACATGACTCTGTGGACCAAAATATGGAAAAATTATAGCTCTGAAAATTTGGTAACGCAAAAAATATTTTTTGCAATAAAAAGCGTCTTTCAGTGTGTGACGGCTGCCAATCATAAAAATCCGCTAAAAAACTCGCTATAAAAGTAAATCAAACCCCCCTTCATCACCCCCTTAGTTAGGGAAAAATTAAATAAATGTATTTATTTCCATTTTCCCATTAGGGTTAGGGTTAGGGCTAGGGTTAGGATTAGGGTTAGGATTAGGGCTAGGGTTAGGGCTAGGGTTAGGGCTAGGGTTAGGGCTAGGGTTAGGGCTAGGGTTAGGGCTAGGGTTAGGATTAGGGTTAGGGTTAGGATTAGGGCTAGGGTTAGGGCTAGGGTTAGGGTTAGGGTTAGGGCTAGGGTTAGGGCTAGGGTTAGGGCTAGGGTTAGGGCTAGGGTTAGGGCTAGGGTTAGGATTAGGGTTAGGGTTAGGATTAGGGCTAGGGTTAGGGCTAGGGTTAGGGCTAGGGTTAGGGTTAGGATTAGGGCTAGGGTTAGGGCTAGGGTTAGGGCTAGGGTTAGGGCTAGGGTTAGGGCTAGGATTAGGGCTAGGGTTAGGGCTAGGGTTAGGGCTAGGGTTAGGGCTAGGGTTAGGGTTAGGGTTAGGGCTAGGGCTAGGGTTAGGGTTAGGGCTAGGGTTAGGGTTGGGGCTACAGTTAGGGTTGGGGCTAAAGTTAGGGTTAGGGTTTAGATTACATTTACAGTTGGGAATAGGGTTGGGATTAGGGTTAGGGGTGTGTCAGGGTTAGAGGTGTGGTTAGGGTTACCGTTGGGATTAGGGTTAGGGGTGTGTTTGGATTAGGGTTTCAGTTATAATTGGGGGTTTTCCACTGTTTAGGCACATCAGGGGCTCTCCAAACACGACATGGCGTCCGATCTCAATTCCAGCCAATTCTGCATTGAAAAAGTAAAAAAGTGCTCCTTCCCTTCCGAGCTCTCCCGTGTGCCCAAACAGGGGTTTACCCCAACATATGGGGTATCAGCGTACTCAGGACAAATAGGACAACAACTTTTGGGGTCCAATTTCTCCTGTTACTCTTGGGAAAATACAAAACTGGGGGCTAAAAAATAATTTTTGTGGGAAAACAAAAAGATTTTTTATTTGCACCGCTCTGCGTTATAAACTGTAGTGAAATACTTGGGGGTTCAAAGCTCTCACAACACATCTAGATGAGTTCCTTAGGGGGTCTACTTTCCAAAATGGTGTCACTTGTGGGGGGTTTCTACTGTTTAGGTACATTAGGGGCTCTGCAAACGCAATGTAACGCCTGCAGACCATTCCATCTAAGTCTGCATTCCAAATAATGCTCTTTCCCTTCCGAGCCCTCCCATGCGCCCAAACGGTGGTTCCCCCCCACATATGGGGTATCAGCGTACTCAGGACAAATTGGACAACAACTTTTAGGGTCCAATTTCTCCTGTTACCCTAGGGAAAATACAAAACTGGGGGCTAAAAAATAATTTTTGTGGGAAAAAAATTTTGTTTTATTTTTATGGCTCTGCATTATAAACTTCTGTGAAGCCCTTGGTGGGTCAAAGTGCTCACCACACATCCAGATAAGTTCCTTAGGGGGTCTACTTTCCAAAATGGTGTCACTTGTGGGGGGTTTCAATGTTTAGGCACATCAGTGGCTCCCCAAATGCAACATGGCGTCCCATCTCAATTCCTGTCAATTTTGGCATGAAAAGTCAAACGGTGCTCCTTCCCTTCCGAGCTCTACCATGTGCCCAAACAGTGGTTTACCCCCACATATGGGGTATCAGCGTACTCAGGACATATTGTACAACAACTTTTGAGGTCCAATTTCTTCTCTTACCCTTGGAAAAATAAAAAATTGGGGGCAAAAATATAATTTTTGTGAAAAAATATGATTTTTTATTTTTACGGTTCTGCATTATAAACTTCTGTGAAGCACTTGGTGGATCAAAGTGCTCACCACACCTCTAGATAAGTTCCTTATGGGGTCTACTTTCCAAAGTGGTGTCACTTGTGGGGGGTTTCAATGTTTAGGCACATCAGTGGCTCTCCAAACGCAACATGGCGTCCCATCTCAATTCCTGTCAATTTTGCATTGAAAAGTCAAACAGCGCTCCTTCCCTTCCGAGCTCTCCCATGCGCTCAAACAGTGGTTTACCGCCACATATGGGGTATCAGCGTACTCAGGACAAATTGTACAACAACTTATGGGGTCCAATTTCTTCTCTTACCCTTCGGAAAATAAAAAATTGGGGGCGAAAAGATAATTTTTGTGAAAAAATATGATTTTTTATTTTTACGGTTCTGCATTATAAACTTCTGTGAAGCACTTGGTGGGTCAAAGTGCTCACCACACCTCTAGATAAGTTCCTTAGGGGGTCTACTTTCCAAAATGGTGTCACTTGTGGGGGGTTTCAATGTTTAGGCACATCAGTGGCTCTCCAAACGCAACATGGCGTCCCATCTCAATTCCTGTCAATTTTGCATTGAAAAGTCAAATTGCCCTCCTTCGCTTCCAAGCTCTGTCATGCGCCCAAACAGTGGTTTACCCCCACATATGGGGTATCGGCGTACTCAGGACAAATTGTACAACAACTTTTGGGGTCTATTTTCTCCTGTTACCCTTGGAAAATAACACAAATTGGAGCTGAAGTAAATTTTTTGTGAAAAAAAGTTAAATGTTCATTTTTATTTAAACATTCCAAAAATTCCTATTAAACACCTGAAGGGTTAATAAACTTCTTGAATGTGGTTTTGAGCACCTTGAGGCATGCAGTTTTTAGAATGGTGTCACACTTGGGTATTTTCTATCATATAGATCCCTCAAAATGACTTCAAATGAGATGTGGTCCCTAAAAAAAAAATGGTGTTGTAAAAATGAGAAATTGCTAGTCAACTTTTAACCCTTATAACTCCCTAACAAAAAAAAATTTTGGTTCCAAAATTATGCTGATGTAAAGTAGACATGTGGGAAATGTTACTTATTAAGTATTTTGTGTGACATATCTCTGTGATTTAATTGCATAAAAATTCAAAGTTTGAAAATTGCGAAATTTTCAAAATTTTCGCCAAATTTCCGTTTTTTTCACAAATAAACACAGGTACTATCAAAGAAATTTTACCACTGTCATGAAGTACAATATGTCACGAGAAAACAGTGTCAGAATCACCAGGATCCGTTGAAGCGTTCCAGAGTTATAACCTCATAAAGGGACAGTGGTCAGAATTGTAAAAAGTGGCCTGGTCATTGACGTGCAAACCACCCTTGGGGGTAAAGGGGTTAAAGAAGTCCTGCCAAGAAGTTTCTTTCTAACTAAATCTATTTATATGTGTATCCACCTCTCGTGTCTCCCCTTTTTCCTCATAGATTGTAATCTTGCGAGCAGGGCCCTCATTCCTCTTGGTATCTGTTTTGATCTGTGTTTATTGTTATGCTGTAATGTCTATTGTCTGTACAAGTCCCCTCTATAATGTAAAGTGCTGCGGAATATGTTGGCGCTATATAAACAAAAATTATTATTATTATTATGTATGTAGAGTGTGTGCTAACATACTCACCTACTCTCGCCTACTTCGGTTTCCAGCGTTGTTCTGCTCCTTTTCTGAGTGAGGTCACCTCTCTGTAGACTCTCCAGATCATGCTATGAATGAGCTGGAAGTCTAATTTACAACGTATGCATATATTGCCTTGTTGTGATGAGTTATAGACTTACACTGTAAAGAGCATATTATGACCCGGAGAGTCTGATGAGCAGTGATATCACTGAGAGGAAGAGCGGATCAGTGCTGTATACCGGAGAAGACGGCAGTAGGTGAGTATATTAACATACATACTACCTACACATATGTAAATCATGGATGCAACGTGCAGATGGACACAAAACAGGAACAGTCAATGACCATTTTTTTTCCTCTGATATGGCAGGAACTTACAGTAGTTAGAAAACAGTTTAACAATATGAAAAAAAGAGTAATCACAAAAAAATTATACGGAACATATAATAGATCTTAAGGCCCCTTCACATTAAGCGATGCTGCAGCGATACCGACAACGATCCGGATCGCTGCAGCATCGCTGTGTGGTCGCTGGAGAGCTCACAGTCAGTACAGGAGGAGTGCAGAGCACAGCGCCGGGGACAGACAGCGGTAGGTAAGTATGTAGTGGTTTTTTTTTTTACTTTTACGCTGGTAACCAGGGTAAACATCGGGTTACTAAGCGCGGCCCTGCGCTTAGTTACCCGATGTTTACCCTGGTTACCAGTGAAGACATCGCTGGATCGGTGTCACACACGCCGATCCAGCGATGTCCACGGGAGATCCAGCGACGAAATAAAGTTCTGGACTTTGTTCAGCGACCAACGATCTCCCAGCAGGGGCCTGATCGTTGGTCGCTGTCACACATAACGATTTCCTTAACGATATCGTTGCTACGTCACAAAAAGCAACGATATCGTTAATGATATCGTTATGTGTGAAGGTACCTTTAGAGTTCAATTTGAATGACAGAGAAGTCTCTTAGGGATTATGCTTGCGTCCCTCTGGCAGGGGTGATAGACCTGTTTCTGTGGGAGCTACTGCGTTGGCTCCTCCTAAAGCAATGGCCCTAGCGGTGGCCACTGGGCTTTCCCTCTAGCCTGCAAGCCCTCATAATAAAGTCTCCCAAAGCACATTAAGCCTCCTTCGTACCAATTAACCTCCACCCTACCTGTTGTCCTGTCCTGGTCCAGGCTGACCCTAGTACCATACGTCCGTGCTGGAAGCAATGGCCCAGCTCACTCGTGTATTCCTTCCACCACCGCTGGTGCTTAACAGACCGCGGGTGTTTCCTGGGTCTGGGGAGAAGAGGGCTGGGCTCTAGCTCGTGACTGGCATTGTCTGGGCCCTGGATTTTGACTGGCACAGATCAGGGAACCGGGCCTTGACTAGTGCAGTCTGGGCTCTGGGTCTTGAATGGCGTAGAACTGTGATTTTGGCATTGACTGACAAAGTCTGGGCTCTGGGTCTTGGCTGGCGTTGATCAGATCCTAGGGTCTTAATTAGAGTAGTGAAGTCTCTGGATCTCCATTTTTTGCCATCTGGGTCCTGTCTGCACCCTACTGGCACACGTTTTTTGCTGAGGCCTGTCACTATTGCTGCAGTGTCTTCTCTTGTGTGCATCTGCACCTCTCTCCCTCTTGGCACCAAAACCCACTCCAGTTTGGCTCGCAGACCCTTTGTATTCAGGAACTTCGTCATCAATGGCACCTGACTGGATGTCTCATTTGAACTCGTCCCCCCTGCAACTCTTCCTGTTCCGGTTAGTTTAACATGGTCCTGTCTGGACAGTAGGTGGCAGCCTTTTTGCACTAACAATACACCACGCCAGAGTTCTTTAGGAGTATTGTCTCCTCCTCTTACACATATACACAGATTTAGTGAAAAAAAATCTTAGTATTTAGAATTTAGTGTTTGTTTGAGTTAACGTCATTGACTTGAAAATGAATTCAGCATTTTCCAATAACCTTCCTAGTGACTAATTATTATTATTTAAAGTGCTATTAATGTATTGATGCAGTATAAGAGAGTTTACATACATACACTGTATATCTATATAATATTTTTATAGATAGATAGATATTAACAGTGACAGACTGGTGTAAAGGTAGAGAAGACCTTGGCTTTGTGGGCTTACAATCTGGTGAGGAGACAGTATGTCTGGGGGTTGGGGCAGCTCCGGCTTCGGTGGGAGTCATGTGGCAGAGGGGTGTTTGTAGATTGTAGGCTTTCCCAAAGAGATGAGTTTTCAGTTGGCATCTGATCGTTTCAAATGTGGGAGACAATTGTATAGCTGAGGCACTGACTTAAGGTACCGTTACACTAAACGATTTACCAACGATCACGACCAGCGATACGACCTGGCCGTGATCGTTGGTAAGTCGTTGTGTGGTCGCAGGGGAGCTGTCACACAGACAGCTCTCTCCAGCGACCAACGATCCGGGGAAAGACTTCGGCATCGTTGAAACTGTCTTCAACGATGCCGAAGTCCCCGGGTAACCAGGGTAAACATCGGGTTACTAAGTGCAGGGCCGCGCTTAGTAACCCGATATTTACCATGGTTACCATTGTAAAAGTTAAAAAAAACACTACATACTCACATTCCGATGTCTGTCACGTCCCCCGCCATCAGCTTCCCGCACTGACTGTCAGCGCCGCCGTAAAGCAGAGCACAGCGGTGATGTCACCGCTGTGCTCTGCTTTACGGCCGGCACTGACAGTCAGTGCAGGGAAGCTGACGGCGGGGGACGTGACAGACATCGGAATGTGAGTATGCATTGTTTTTTTTTTACTTTTACAATGGTAACCAACTTACAAGGGCGGAGGTGAGATTTAGGTCTGGTAAGGACTGGAGATACATACAGGGAGGCATTGGCAAATTTGTTAAACAATGTGTGGGGTTGACAGATTATGGAGGGCTTGTAAGTCATTGTTAGTAATTTAAACTGAATTCACTGTGGAACTGGAAGCCAGTTATGGTTTGACAGAGGAGTAGCGAGGGGAGGGATGGATTAATTAGGCAGTTGTGTTAACAATAGATTGGATGGGTGCGAAAGTGTTAGTTGAGAGGCCTCAAAGGGCAATATTGTAATTGTTGAGGTGGGTTATGTCCTAACATTTTAGTTGAATCAGGTTGTGGAAAAGATGAATTTTGAAAATATTTTGGAATTGGAGGCAGCAGGAGGGTGTCAAGGCTTGGACCCGAGGCTTTAAGGATAGACCAGTTTTAAAGAGAATCTTTCAGCAGGGTTTTGCTACCTCCTCTCAGAGCAGCAAGATGTAGAGAAAGAGAAAGAGACCCTAAATCCAACAATGAATCACTTAGTTTTCTGGGTGCAGCAGTTCTGACACCGTCAGGGTTTTTAGCTGTAGAATGCAGCAGAGCTTAAAAGCTAACCCCACCCAGACCTGGCTTTGTATTTACATTGTCTATAGACAGTGAGCTGCTTATCACAGGAGGTGGCCGACTCTGACTTGAAAGCATGTGCCGGCTAGTCACTGCAATTATAATGTCCTAGTGATAAAACCTTCACAGTAAGAATACAACAGCACACAACCTGACATGTGACACATCGGGGAATTCTGTGGTTTAACCCCTACCTCATGCTATCCTCAGATTGCATAGGAAAAACCCGATGACAGATTTCCTTCAAGGGTTACACCCAGGCAGCAGACTTGTGATACAGGGGAACTGATTAGGTGGGAGGAGAGTGTGTGACTATTTTATTTTTTAAAAGCAGGGATTTATGGTTTATAAGCAGGTCAGCAGATGAAGTCAGGTGAGGGGATAAAAGAGAAGTAGAGATAAATATTTGTTTGCAAAGGCAGGAATCACACTACCGTATAACATGGCAGAGTGCTTTGCAATAAGATATTGCATAGCACTCTGCCCAGTGTTATTCTATTGGGCAGCTCTCATCTGCGATTATTTTCTCATGCCTACTTGGCATGAGAAAATAATCACAGCTGTGATTGGCAGCGAGAGTCTGCTCACTCGCACCCATATAAGTCTATGGGTGCGAGTGAAACATTGGACTGCACTCGGATGTCGTCCCAGTGCAGTGCAATATACACGGAGTCAGGCCATGGAGAAGATGGAGAATTAGTCTCTACATCTCCTCCACACCTGTGCTGCGATTCTATCAGGATCTGAGCACTGGAATAAAATAAATGGGAACAGGGACCAGGAGATAAACACACATACAACAGAACACCTCTACAGCAACTTCTCTCCAAAACACCCAGGTTAAGCACACAGCAGTGAAAGAGGAATCTCCGATAACAACAACAAACTCCTATTCAGCCCAGCATCTCCGTCCTAAGAGCAAGGAAGCAGAGCTTTCACTGGCAAGACAGAGAGGTTCTGTCAAGGTTTTATAGGACGAGAACGACCAGACCAGAAGCAGCAGAAATGAAGCTACATGTTTCTGATGCAAAATGCAAAAGTACCAGTTGGCTTCATTCTGATTAGGGAAGGGAGGAGTAAAGAGAAAATAGACTCGGTCGGAATGTAACTCTTGTTTCCACAGGGCGTAATCTCTGCGCTGTGGATGCAGCATATACCCCACTCTGCCCAAAGCGCCTCCCCCTGTTGTACACGGTCTCCGCAAGATAAATACAGTCATGGACAAAAATTTTGAGAATGAGACAAATATAAATTTTTCCAAAGTCTACTGCTTCATTTTTTCTAATGGCAATTTGCATATACTCCTGAATGTCAGAGTGATCAGCTTAACCGCAATTACTGTACTTGCAAAGTCAATATTTGCCCAGAAAATGAACTTTAACCCCCAAAACACATTTCAACATCATTGCAGTCCTGCCTTAAAAGGAGCAGCTAACATCGTTTTAGTGATTGATCCATTAACACAGGTGTGGGTGTTGATGAGGACAGGGCTGGCGATCAATCAGTCATGATTAAGTAAGAATGACATCACTGAACACTTTAAAAGGAGGCTGGTGCTTGGTATCATTGTTTCTCTTCAGTTAACCATGGTTATCTCTAAAGAAACACGTGCAGCCATCATTGCACTGCACAAAAATGGCCTAACAGGGAAGAGTATCGCAGCTACAAAGATTGCACCTCAGTCAACAATCTATCGCATCATCAAGAACTTCAAGGAGAGAGCTTCCATTGTTGTCAAAATGGCTCCAGGGCGCCCAAGAAAGACCAGCAAGCGCCAGGACCGTATCTTAAAACTGTTTCAGCTGCGGGATCGGACTACCAGCAGTGCCGAGCTTGCTCAGGAATGGCAGTAGGCTGGTGTGAGTGCTTCTGCACGCACTGTGAGGCGGAGACTCTTTGAGCAAGGCCTGGTTTCAAGGAGGGCAGCAAAGAAACCACTTCTCTCTAGAAAAAAACATCAGGGACCGACTGATATTCTGCAAAAGGTACAGGGAGTGGACTGCTGAGGACTGGGGCAAAGTCATTTTCTCTGATGAATCCCCTTTTCGATTGTTTGGGACATCTGGAAAACAGCTTATTCGGAGAAGAAGAGGTGAGCACTACCACCAGTCTTGTCTCATGCCAACTGTAAAGCATCCTGAAACCATTCATGTGTGGGGTTGCTTCTCAGCCAAGGGAATCGGCTCACTCACAGTCTTGCCTAAAAACACAGCCATGAATAAAGAATGGTACCAGAATGTCCTCCAAGAGCAACTTCTCCCAACCGTCCACGAGCAGTTTGGCGCCCAACAATGCCTTTTCCAGCATGATGGAGCACCTTGCCATAAAGCAAAGGTGATAACTAAATGGCTCATGGAACAAAACATAGAGATTTTGGGTCCATGGCCTGGAAGCTCCCCAAATCTTAATCCCATTGAGAACTTGTGGTCAATCATCAAGAGACGGGTGGACAAACAAAAACCAACAAATTCTGGCAAAATGCAAGCATTGATTATGCAAGAATGGACTGCTATTGGAGCGCCCCCAGACGCAGGGCCGCGGGTTACTCGGTACCAGTCCTCCCTGTCTCAGTTCTAGGGTTGTCACGGTGGCTGGACACGGTCCGTGACCCTGCTAAGGGGCGTCCAATAAAAGGGGTGATGAAAGTCGGCTTAAGTTTCGTGACGCCACCTGTGGTATTCGGTCAGGTTGACCGACGCTGCTTGGGGCCCACTGGGGTGATGTGATGGCAGCTAGATGGTATACCTTCCCACAGGTGAAGTATATCCCCAGGGCTTTCCAGTAGTGTAGGTGGCGATGGTGTGAGGCGCAGTCAATAACGAGGACACAGGGTTGCAGTCTCTTTACCTTTTACTGAAGACTTCGGGATCCTCAATCCAGAGCACTGTTAACAGGGCTGTCTGAGACCGGCCGGTCCGAAGGCACATCCAGAGTTCCCTTTGCAGGTGGAAATCAGTGCCTACCACTAGCGCATGTGTGTTGTAGTTCTTCCCTGCTGAGCATTCGGGATAGTCCTCACAACTCTCGTGTTCGTTCTTTCTCTCTCTCTCTCTCCGTCCCCCAAGTTTATCTGGATAGGACGCACCCGTTTGACGGGAAGGCTCGGAGCTATTCTGGGACCCTAGAGACGCCCCTCTCCACGCTTGCCCCCTATGTCTTCTTAGGTGATGTATGGTAGACAGCCAACCTATAATCAACTGTCCTGCGGTATTTAAAGTAAGGCATAGAGTCAGTTACTTCCTCGGTGTTCTGTCACCGGCTACGCGCCTCAGTAGGATGTTGCTGTTCTCGGGGTACGACTCCTACTGGCTTTCCTTTGTGATTTGATCTCGTTTCTCACTTTCCACAATATCCTTCTCTTCGTGTCCTTTCTTAGGATACCGCTGCAAGGTAGTGCAGGCGCGGTTCCGTTGCTTTCTATTTGTTCTGCTAGGCCCCTGTCAGGAACCCACCCCTGACAGGTCCTCCCTGGACTCTCCCAGGCTGCGTTATGTTCTAACTTCCTATCCGACCCCTAGTTTTACCAGTGTGAGGAGTGGCCTAATACATAGTGCCTTTTGCTCCCCCTAGTGGCCAGAGTGTGAAGTGTAATGTGTGCTTGTGATACCTGGTCAGGTGAACTCCTTTAGTGCAATCAGACATAACATCACTCCCCTTAGTGGCAGAGCGACATTACTGCAACGACCAGGACTCTGGGGCGCTGCACTATCAGTCAGGATTTCGTCCAGAAGTTGATTGAGAGCATGCCAGGGAGAATTGCAGAGGTCTTGAAGAAGGGTCAACACTGCAAATATTGACTTGCTGCATTAACTCATTCTAACTGTCAATATAACCTATTGGTACTCATAATATGATTGCAATTATATTTCTGTATGTGATATAAACATCAGACAAACACTAATAAAAACCAGAGGGCAGCAGATCATGTGAAAATATAATTTTGGTGTCATTCTCAAAAATTTTGGCCATGACTGTAGACATGTTGCAGTCTGGAAACACGCGCCACATGTCCGGTTACGCAGGGCCGCCGGAAGCGGCCCTTCAGGCATAGTGGAGACGGGATTTCATAAACTCCCCTCTACTATGCTGTAACATCTGGACGCTGCTGATTGGACGCTGCAAATGTACGCAGAGTCCAATCCGCAGCAAATCCTGAACGAATCCTTAAAGTGGAAACATACCCTTATAGATACAACACTGCATCGTTATTGTTCCTTGTACTATTTGAGAAACATATTATTTACCCATTTCTGCTATGCTCCTGTCACGGGGAGCCTAGGTAGGCAAAGCTAATAACCCGGGCCCCTGCGATATCCCTCACACTAGGGAAACCCTGTCTGTCCCTCTCCCAGAGATTACACTGATGGTGTGCTTGTCTGGGCCGCCAGGCCTGACCCTAACTCCTGTTTCAGTACTAATCTGAAACCTCCACCCGCCACCCAGTGATAATTCCTCACACCAACCCCTACAGAAAGCACAGACAGGGAAAACCAAAAACACACCACGCCGCAGACACACTCCGGAAAACACTATAATATGCACAGGGCAAAACAAAACACAAATAGGAAGGAGAAATATGATAAAGGATCATACACCACCAGATATGATATTTCCACTCCAAGACCACCACTCCGAACCGAGATCACCAGGTACAAGACACAAGCTATAATCGGCGACGCCCAAAGTTCAGAAGAACTATTTAAAGGCCGTGGGCGTGATCCAGCCTCCAATCCGAGTACCAGCTAGATTAACCCCGGACAACCTAGATAAAATCTAGCCGGCGCCACTGAGCACATAGTGGACGAATGAAGAATTACAGCTGTCTGTCGGACACCCTAGTGTGAATAGCGTCCGACATGACAGCTCCATACATGTGTGGTACAGGCTCTAGGTGGGTTCTGCAAAGTGTAATACATGTACAATTCACAATTCATATTTCTGGCATCGACGACTGCATTTGTCAGCTGTAGTGTGCAAAGATAGATAAAATGTATCCCCTCAGAAGCCAGGATCAATATCACCCAAATACTGTGCACAGAGATGCCACATGTCCATAGAAATCCCCATCTTGGCTCTGTTCTGATTTTCTTGGACAGCAGTGAGTGTTCATAACATCTGTATGACATGTCTACCCTCCTGTGTATTTGATTTTTTTTTTTTTCAAAGGAGTGTAAGCATGTGGAAAAATTTGCTCTGGAACAATTTATCTATTTTAATTTGGAATATGGAAGTGCACAATACAATCAGATAAACCCACTGTCTAGATATGTAGGCCCCAATACATTCTTTTTTTTCCATCTAGCTCAACAAAAATCAACTTTTTCCCTCTGCTTCCTTGCTGTGGTGTGTGAGGTTTGTGTTTTCATTAGTGTACACTAAAGGTACCTTCACACATAACGATATCGTTAACGATATCGTTGCTTTTTGTGACGTAGCAACGATATCGTTAACGAAATCGTTATGTGTGACAGCGACCAACGATCAGGCCCCTGCTGGGAGATCGTTGGTCGCTGGGGAAAGTCCAGAACTTTATTTCGTCGCTGGATCTCCCGCTGACATCGCTGGATCGGCGTGTGTGACACCGATCCAGCGATGTCTTCACTGGTAACCAGGGTAAACATCGGGTTACTAAGCGCAGGGCCGCGCTTAGTAACCCGATGTTTACCCTGGTTACCAGCGTAAACGTTAAAAAAACAAACACTACATACTTACCTTCAGCTGTCTGTCCCCGGCGCTGTGCTTCTCTGCACTCCTCCTGCATCCTGTGTCAGCGCCGGCCAGCCGGAAAGCACAGCGGTGACGTCACCGCTCTGCTTTCCAGCTGACCGGCGCTGACAGTGCAGAGGAAAGCAGAGCGCCGGAGGACAGACAGCGGAAGGTAAGTATGTAGTGTTTGTTTTTTTAACGTTTACGCTGGTAACCATGGTAAACATCTGGTTACTAAGCGCGGCCCTGCGCTTAGTAACCCGATGTTTACCCTGGTTACCGGGGACCTCGGGATCGTTGGTCGCTGGAGAGCTGTCTGTGTCTGAGCTGCAGCAATCGACATAGTTGTCGGTATCGCTGCAGCGTCGCTTAGTGTGAAGGTACCTTTATTTCACCCATGGGACAAATATCCTAATGACATACCTGGATCTAGTTTAATCTCATTGGGGAGAAAATTGCTTGCAGTAGTTGCTCAACAATTAATCCTCTAAAATCCCCACAAGCAGGTTTTACATTTGTATGTTGAGACCAATGGTGACAGGTCATGACTGTTGTAATGAACAATGCGAAGTCATGGCTAATCTACCAGGAAATTAGACTGTATTATGTTACCTACAAGTAAATACATGTAAATGAATGCAAACAGTTCTTTTCATTGTGATTGTATAATTCAATTCTTCAATGTAGCTCCAACCCTAATTGAACAGCAGAACAATCCATCCTCCATTCTCTTTTTCCATAAATGTTGAAAAGCATATGCTCATTAAGAGGTCTGTGAGTGACGTACGTTTTCTTTCAATGATTTTTACAGTTAAAACACAAACCCGTTATAGTCCATTATGGAGCTATTTATAAGTCTTTGTTTTTTGTGGACCACAAAATAATCACGAACACATGCACGTCTTTGATTTGAGTCACAGATCAAAATCATTCATACAAGTTGTGACAAAGTCACTGGTAAAGTGCTAGAGGGGAGATATGTGTCACTACGTTTAATGGTGTCAGTGATATAAAACGCAAAGTTTTATTCTCCAGCACACTAAGTGCTGTGAGGGGTTTAGCTAATTTATATGATGGGCTGGCTTTTATGTGGACATCCATAGAGCGGGTGGGAGGAGGTCCACCTTATCTCCACCCCTGGGTGTGTTTTGGGGCCTAAATAGCTGGGCTCCAGAGGCAGTCTTGGTTCGGCAGGACTGGAGAAAGGATTCTCCAGTGATTTGTGTCCTGAGGAGGAAAGACCTTTGGTGCTGAAGAGCGGGCAGACCCCCGCAAATGTATGGACAGTGTACAGCATTTTTGTTTTCTCTGTTGTTTTCCTGTTGTTGCCTGAAGGGTGGTGTTTTACTGTAGCCCTTTTTGTTGGTTTATGCCACTATATAATAAACCAACCCAAGATTTAAAGAGACAGTGTTCCTGTTTTCTTTGTGTACCGCTGAGTGAATTGAACTGCCACAAAGTCTATAAAACCGTGAAAATCGCAAACAGCCCAGAAATGGCATCAGTGTGCTATCTATGTGCTGTCCATGAATAATATTGCCTAGCATAGACAAAGTTTTTTTTTTTTTTTATTTTCATCAGTGAAATATCAGTGGAAAAACACTGATTGTAAAAACTTAAATCCTGAACATTGATGAAACTCAAATCCAAAACACTGATGAACAACGGTCCTTGTTTTTACGTACAAGAAACATCAGACATCTGAATGATTCCTTAAACCACATATAAAAATTATATAGCAGTGAGAACATACAAAACCAATTTCACAATTTTTTTTCTGCTAAAGCTCTTTTAATTCCACAGTGCTGTACAGATATTACTGTCCCCAGTGGGACTCAAGCTAAATTCTTTATCAGTATGTGTTTGTATAGTGGGAAGAATCCATGGCAACCAGAGTTAACCCATACAAATACAGGGAGAGCATACAAATTCATACATATGTTGTTATTGGTGGGAATTGAACCCAGGAACTCTGTGCTGCAAGACTTAAGTGCTAACCACTGAGCCACCATGCTGCCTGTGAGCCTCATACTGAAGCATTTCCGTAGCCATGCTACAAATCCTATCACAACCAATGGTTAGTCTTCCATACCTATCAGACTGGCTAGAGAAATATTCCCTTAGAAGGGCATATTGCCAACACGTTTCAAAGTTTCACACTTCTTCACCTAGAAAAATCACATAAGATCCTACCCGCTATTTTCTTTCCAGTTCCTTTTCCATTATTTTCTCATTGGGGGGTCAGTTATGTGCATCCGCACCCATCCTGAAATATACTGCAAAGAGCCATTCTCGGAAAAACTTTGTGTACTGGTTCATCTTGATTTGAATTATCCTGTTTGCTGGATTTAGATGCGTAAATAATTGTATAAATCCCTCTGATTGTTGTGAAAACAATGCAGTTTTTGGATGCTGTCACACTAATATGCCGCAGTGATGGTCTGGAAACAGGTAGGAATGGGGATAAAGCAAATGCTTATCATTTATGTTAATAATAGACTACAGGGCCGCCATGAGGGAATTACTGCCCTTACTGGTGTATGGGATCCAGCGAGCAGAGGGGGTCCGCAGCGGGCCCCCACTCCTCTGCTCACCGGGCCCCAGTGGCAGGACTCTGCTGGCTCACTAACTGAACATGCATCCTCAGACATACGGTCAGTTAAAATCTTTTACCATGCCGTTGATTCCTCCCACATCAACAGTTAACAGCCGCCAGTCAATCAGAGGTCGACAGCTGACGTCAGCACGCACATTGCCGGCGTATGATGGTCCGCGCCTTCAGATGAATCCTAGCAGAGGACACCGCTGGACCTAGGCCAGGTAAGGATAAACTTTTTTTTTTTTTAAAGCCACTCTATGGGGGTACATTATACTACTATGGGGGTGCATTATACCACTATGAGGTGCATTATACTACTATGGGGGTGCATTACACTACTATGGGGGTGCATTATACTGCTATGGGGGTGCATTATACTACTATGGGGATGCATTATACTACTATGGGGGTGCATTATACCACTATGAGGTGCATTATACTACTATGGGGGTGCATTACACTACTATGGGGGTGCATTATACTGCTATGGGGTGCATTATACTACTATAGGGGTGCATTATACTACTATGGGGATGCATTATACTACTATGGGAGAGCATTATACAGCTGTGGGGGTGCATTATACTACTATGGGAGTGCATTGTACAGCTATGGGGATGCATTATACTGCTTTGGGGTGCATCATACTGCTATGGGGTACATTCTACTACAGGGGTGCATTCTACTACTATGGGGCTGCATTATACTACTAAGGGGATGCATTATACTACTATGGGGCTGTATTATACTACGATGGGGCTGCATTATACTTCTATGGGGGTGCATTCTACGGTTCCCTGAAAAAGTCCCACAGAAAAATTGCCCACAGGAAAATTGCCCACACGGAAAATTGCCCAAATGGAAAATTGCTCACATGGAAAATTGCCCACACAGAAAATTGCCAATTGCGGCAACACAAAGTTTCAGATCTATGATGTTTGAGGTACATCACATCCGGTGACGCACTTCCGGTATGCACGCCAGCTAGTCACACCCCTTTTCTATTTTAGAGCGCACAGACACGACCTCCTCATCTAACAAGCGGCGGACACCGCTTTGGTGTAGGAGAGAAGAACGCAACATACTGTAAGTATAGACATCATTCCACTACTATTGCAGCTTATTTACAGCAATCCCACATGTACTGTTGGTCACATAACCGCTGTCACCAATGTTTTTGGACACACAACTCTGGGACACATCACAGCTTATTTATAAGTAATCCCATATATCTGACCGCATTTACCGCTGCCACTAATGATTATAGCTACACAGCTCTTGGACACAGGACATTACATGTGGCTATATTACCAGGTATATAACATCATTCCATGACCTAACTCCTCTTTAATCCCCACCTCTACAGAATCCTTCACTTGAATAAAGAAAGTTCATGTGGAGATCTGTCTTCACAGGCACCAATTTTTCATACATATATATATATATATATATATATATATATATATGTATATATATTCCTTATTCTCATTACAGTTATTCTTACTTTCATAGTAACATAGTTATTAAGGTTGAAGGAAGACTTTAAGTCCATCTAGTTCAACCCATAGCCTAACCTAACATGCCCTGACATGTTGATTCAGAGGTAGGCAAAAAAAAAACATGTGGCAAAGAGTAAAGGTACCATCACATTTAGCGACGCTGCAGCGATATAGACAACGAGCTGATCGCTGGAGCGTCGCTGTTTAGATCGCTGCAGAGACGTCAAACACGGCAACACCAGAACGATGCAGGAGCGATCCAGTGACATACTGTACTTATCGTTCTCGCTGGTTGTTAGCTCCATGGAAAACCATTGCAGGCATCGTTGCTTTTGCTGTCAAACATGACGAATCATGCCGACCTGATGACCAAATAAAGTTCCGGACTTTCAGCTACGACCAGCGATGTTACAGCGGGATCCTGATCGCTGCTGCGTGTCAAACACAACGAGATCGCTATCCAGGACGCTGCAACGTCACGGATCGCTGTCGTTCTCGTTGGTAAGTTGCTTAATGTGACGGTACCTTAAGCTCCACACTGGGGAAAAAAATTCCTTCCCGACTCCACATTCGGCAATCAGACTAGTTCCCTGGATCAACGCCCCATCAAGGAATCCAGTATATATAACCTGTAACATTATACTTTTCAAGAAAGGCATCCAATTTTAGACCGACAGGTCTCTGCAACACGATACATGTCATACTTAAGGAGAATAGCTAATTTGCAGTAAAATGGTTAATTTGCAGGTATGCAATGATTGTTTACTAAACCGGAGTTATTGTTGTTATTAGACCTCCTTAATAAACTGTTCTTAATAAACGTGTGGGTAATTTTCTCTGTGGGCAATTTTCCGCGAGATTCTTCTGTGCTGCAGAGCATCTCACCTATAACTCTATACTATTCTCCTGCCCGGCAGAGCATCAAGCCTCATGCATACTCACTGCATTGACTGGCATATTATTCTCATGCCCTGCAGAGCATCTCACCTAAAATTCTATACCATTCTCTGTTCTGCATAGCATCTTAGCTATAATTCGATATTATTCTCCTGCCCTGCAGAGCATCTCACCTATACCTGTATATTATCCCTGGCCTGCAGAGCATTTAACCTATAATTCTATACTATTCTCTGTCCTGAAGAGCATCTCACCTGTAATTCTATAATATTCTTCTGCCCTGCAGGTATCTCACGTATATTTGCATACTATCCCCCTGTCCTGCAGAGCATTTAACCTACAGTACAGGCCAAAAGTTTGGACACACCTTCTCATTTAAAGATTTTTCTGTATTTTCATGACTATGAAAATTGTACATTCACACTGAAGGCATCAAAACTATGAATTAACACATGTGGAATTATATACTTAACAAAAAAGTGTGACACAACTGAAATTATGTCTTATATTCTAGGTTCTTCAAAGTAGCCACCTTTTGCTTTGATGACTGCTTTGCACACTCTTGGCATTCTCTTGATGAGCTTCAAGAGGTAGTCACCGGGAATGGTCTTCCAACAATCTTGAAGGAGTTCCCAGAGATGCTTAGTACTTGTTGGCCCTTATGCCTTCACTCTGTGGTCCAGCTCACCCCAAACCATCTCGACTGGGTTCAGGTCTGGTGACTGTGGAGGCCAGGTCATCTGGCGTAGCGCCCCATCACTCTCCTTCTTTGTCAAATAGCCCTTACACAGCCAGGAGGTGTGTTTGGGGTCATTGTCCTGTTGAAAAATAAATGATGGTCCAACTAAACGCAAACCGGATGGAATAGCATGCCGCTGCAAGATGCTGTGGTAGCCATGCTGGTTCAGTATGCCTTCAATTTTGAATAAATCCCCAACAGTGTCACCAGCAAAGCACCCCCACACCATCTCCTCCATGCTTCACGGTGGGAACCAGGCATGTAGAGTCCCTCCATTCACCTTTTCTGTGTCGCACAAAGACACGGTGGTTGGAACCAAAGATCTCAAATTTGGACTCATCAGACCAAAGCACAGATTTCCACTGGTCTAATGTTCATTCCTTGTGTTCTTTAGCCCAAACAAGTCTCTTCTGCTTGTTGCCTGTCCTTAGCAGTGGTTTCCTAGCAGCTATTTTACCATGAAGGCCTGCTGCACAAAGTCTCTTCTTAACAGTTGTTGTAGAGATGTGTCTGCTGCTAGAACTCTGTGTGGCTTTGACCCAGGCATTACTGCCCTGACTGGTGTATGGGCCCGGTGGGCAGAGGGGGCCCGCATCGAGCCCCATCTCATCTGCTCACCGGGCCCCTACCAGCGCTATGGCAGTTAAACGCTATTGATGTGTGGGCGAGCGCCAGCACGTCAATAGTTAACAGCCGCCAGCCAATCGGAGGCTGGCAGCTGACATCAGCCACAGCGCGCACGCCGCCGGCATCTGACGTCATCTGACGCCATCTCCCCAGTGCCTTTACCTGACATGCAGCCCCATATCATTAATGACTGTGGAAATTTACATGTTCTCTTCAGGCAGTCATCTTTATAAATTTCATTGGAATGGCAAAAAAAAAAGTCCAGCATCATCACTTTGCCCAATGCAGATTCACGATTCATCACTGAATATGACTTTCATCCAGTCATCCACAGTCCAAGATTGCTTTTCCTTAGCCCATTGTATCCTTGTTTTTTTCTGTTTAGGTGTTAATGATGGCTTTCATTTAGCTTTTCTGTATGTTAATCCCATTTCCTTTAGGTGGTTTCTTACAATTTGGTCACAGACGTTGACTCCAGTTTCCACCCATTCGTTCCTCTTTTGTTTTGTTGTGCATTTCCTGTTTTGGAGACATATTGCTTTAAGTTTCCGGTCTTGGCGCTCTGATGTCTTCCTTGGTCTATCAGTATGTTTGCCTTTAACAACCTTCCCATGTTGTTTGTATTTGGTCCAGATTTTAGATACTACTGACTGTCAACAACCAACATCTTTTGCAACATTGCCTGATGATTTACCCTCTTTTAAGAGTTTGATAATCCTCTCCTTTGTTTCAATTGACATCTCTCATGTTGGAGCCATGATTCATGTCAGTCCTCTTGGTGCAACAGCTCTATAAGGTGTGATCACTCCTTTTTAGATGCAGACTAACGAGCAGATCTAATTTGATGCAGATGTTATTTTTGGGTATGAAAATTTACAGGGTGATTCCATAATTTTTTCCTCAGAATTGAGTGATTCCATAATTTTTTCCCTATGCTTGGTTAAAAAAGTAACCATTACTGACTACCACATTTTTTGTTCTTGATTTCTTTTAGTGTTTCTTAAAGCCAGAAAGTTGTTATTTTGAAATTACTTTAGTTTTGTGCCATGTCTGTGATCTGCTTTTTTCTACAAAATTAAACAACTGAATGAACATCCTCCAAGGCCGGTGATTCCATAATTTTTGCCAGGGGTTGTATTACCTGTACACTTACACTATACACTGTATACTATATATAGAGCTCCTGTGTATAATGTCACCGGTGATCACTGTATTACCTGTACATTGACACTATATACAGAGCTCCTGTGTATGTCACCGGTAAACCCTGTATTACGTGTACACTGACACTATACACTGTGAGCTATATACAGAGCTCCTGTGTATAATGGCACTTATGGTAAAATTTTTATTTTTTTATTAATGATCAGTATTGTAGTATTCAGTCACTGTGTGGTGGTAATATATAGTCTGGTCATGGTGTGGTGGCATTTCTCCCTTGTATGTGGAAGTATTCGGTCACTATGTGGTAGTAATATGTGGTCTTGTCATGGAGTGGTGGTATTTCTCCCTTGTATGTGGTATTATTTGGTCACTATGTGGTGGTAATGTGTGGTCTGGTCACGGTGTGGTGGTATTTGCCTCTTGTATATGGTATTATTGTTCATTTTAAAAAATATATGTGACGCATTCCCTTAAAGAAACACAAATAAAAATATACCTAAAAAGAGTACAGGATATTTTAAGAAATGTTTAATGAGCTACAGTAGAGTAGGTTCTGGTCAAACGAGTCTCCTTGTTGTGGTAGCGGCTTAAAAAAATCTTTAACCAAAACAAAAGCTGCTTGTTATGGATGTGATCTGATGTTAGCTGGGAACTGATAATGCGTGATTGGTGAGGAAGTGGTTCAGATGTGGACTTTTTCTTTGAGTGGGCGGTGGGACTGTGGAGGGTTTGAGGGTTGGAGGTGGAGCTGGGGTGGAGCCTTGCTGGAGTCGCAAGGGTGCCCGAATACTGTATTTTGCCAGTATGGGGCCTCAAAATTCCTTGTGGCAGCCCTGTGCATGGGCACTACATAGCGCTCAGGACTGGAACCAAAACAGAGTTTTTAAATAGATAGTACTTATGTACTTTATTAACATATTTATAGCACATGCACACAGCAAGGTGCACAAAAAAGCAAACAGAATAAAGCTATTTGAAAAATTAAATTGTACATTGCATAAGTTTTTTAAAGGAGAGAGATCATTAGAGAACCCCCTACAATGTGTTGCAACAAACAGCACTCACTGTGCAAGTTACATAGAGGGAAAAATTCATTAGCGTATTATCCACATGCAAATTCATATCATAAAGCTAGTATTATACAAGATGTTATTGTAAGAAGTGTATATATATTTGGAAGTCAGAAATGTCATATGTCTAGTTAAGCGTCATACATAGACCACAGAAAACGGTGTCATAAATTGCAAAAATAAAATGCTGAGAAGAGTAAAGATAAAAAGTATGAACAATGTGAAAAGAAAAATAACTAAAGTGAGTTATCCAAATCAATTCTTAATTGTGGTGTCTTATTTCAAATTCTTGAAATAGAAGCTTATCCTGCAGACTGGGATACTAATACTGGATTACCAGAATTTTTGGGATAAGCAGATGTCAGATAAAACAATTTATACATTTGTACACTGTATTTACCTTGAAATGACTTATATGCTTCAGTCTAAATGATTCAATCAACCTTGAAGGGTACATGAATCAGTCTTTGAGGATAAAGTAATATCTTCATGCTATGTTATTGAGGTGATTTATTGTCCTTTTAAATGATCAATAGAGTAACCTACAAAGCTGTTGTCAGAGGTCTGTGTAATAAAGCATGATGGCAGGATGTTTAGGATGTTGTACTCCGCTTCTTCTGTTTGCATTTTCTGCGTCCACTAACAGTGTACTAAACATAGACAGGGAAGAACTACCGTATATACTCGAGTATAAGCCGACCCGAGTATAAGCCGACCCCCCTAAATTTGCCACAAAAAACTGGGAAAACTTATTGACTCGAGTATAAGCCTATGGTAGGAAATGCAGCAGCTACCGGTGAATTTCAAAAATAAAAATAGATGCTCCAAACCATTCATTATTGCCCCATAGATGCTCTATATGAAGCTGTGCCACATATAATGCTCTGCACCGTTCATTATGGCCCCATAGATGCTCCATATAAAGCTGTGCCATATATAATGCTCTGCACCGTTCATTATGGCCCCATAGATGCTCCGTATAATGCTGTGCCATGTACTGTATAATGCTCTATACCGTTCATTATTGCCCCATAGATGCTCCATATAAAACTGTGCCACATATAATGCTCTGCACCGTTCATTATTGCCCCATAGCTGTGCCATATAGTGCTCTGCACCGTTCATTATGGCCCCATAGATGCTCCATATAAAGCTGTGCCATATAGTGCTCTGCACCGTTCATTATTGCCCCATAGATGCTCCATATAAAGCTGTGCCCCATATAATGCTCTGCACCGTTCATTATTGCCCCATAGATGCTCCATAGAAAGCTGTGCCATATAGAATGCTCTGCACCGTTCATTATTGCCCCATAGATGTGCCATAGAAAGCTGTGCCATATAGTGCTCTGCACCGTTCATTATTGCCCCATAGATGTGCCATATAAAGCTGTGCCACATAGTGCTCTGCACCGTTCATTATTGCCCCATAGATGTGCCATAGAAAGCTGTGCCATATAGAATGCTCTGCACCGTTCATTATTGCCCCATAGATGTGCCATAGAAAGCTGTGCCATATAGTGCTCTGCACCGTTCATTATTGCCCCATAGATGTGCCATATAAAGCTGTGCCATATAGTGCTCTGCACCGTTCATTATTGCCCCGTAGATGTGCCATAGAAAGCTGTGTCATATAGTGCTCTGCACCGTTCATTATTGCCCCATAGATGTAACATATAACGCTGTGCCATATAGTGCTCTGAACCATTCATTATTGCCCCATAGATGTGCCATATAAAGCTGTGCCACATAGTGCTCTGCACCGTTCATTATTGCCCCATAGATGTGCAATAGAAAGCTGTGCCATATTGAATGCTCTGCACCGTTCATTATTGCCCCATAGATATGCCATAGAAAGCTGTGCCATATAGTGCTCTGCACCGTTCATTATTGCCCCATAGATGTGCCATATAAAACTGTTGCCATATAGTGCTCTGCACCGTTCATTATTGCCCCATAGATGTGCCATAGAAAGCTGTGCCATATAGTGCTCTGCACCGTTCATTATTGCCCCATAGATGTAACATATAACGCTGTGCCATATAGTGCTCTGCACCATTCATTATTGCCCCATAGATGTGCCATAGAAAGCTGTGCCATTGTTGTGAATTCCGCTCTTGGGCTCCCTCCGGTGGTTGTAAGTGGCACTTTTGTGAGTTCTGCTCTTGGGCTCCCTCTTGTGGTTTCAAGTGGTATGGCTGCTCCTTGGAGTTAGCTGTCATCAGCTGCCTCCACTTATCGTCTCTTCTGCTCGGCTATTTAGGCCTGGCTGTTCCTTCAGCGAGTGCCACTTGTAAATGGTTCCTGGTTGGATTCACATCTCTTTGGATTTCCCTGTTATCCTGACCAGTTCAGCAAAGCTAAGTTTTTGCTTGCGCTTTTCTGTTCACAGATTGTGGACTTATCCATTCAGTGCTTTCTATGTTTGTCCAGCGTTATCAGTATGAATTAATTCTGTCTTGCTGGAAGCTCTGGGAAGCAGATTTACCCTCCACACCTTTAGTCAGGTGTGGAGATTTTTTTTGTAAACTCTGCGTGGATTTTTGTAGTGTTTTATACTGACCGCACAGTATTCCATCCTGTCCTATCTATCAAGCTAGACTGGCCTCCTGTGCTCATCCTGGTTTCATTCTGTGTATGTCTTTTTCCTCTCCACTCACAGTCATTATTTGTGGGGGGCTAATCTATCCTTTGGGGATTTTCTCTGAGGCAAGATAGTTTTCCTGCTTCTGTCTTTAGGGGTAGTTAGCTCTTAGGCTGTGACGAGATGCCTAGGGAGAGTTAGGAGCATTCCACGGCTACTTTTAGTGTTGTGTTGAGCTTAGGGACTGCGGTCAGTACAGTTACCACTTCCTTCTGAGCTCGTTCCATGTTGCTCCTAGACCACCGCATCATAACAGTACAAGTGGCCAAAAATGAATTAAATGCATCTCAAAAGAAGGAAAATAAATTTCTGAACCATTTTTTTTTCTGTGCTCTGGTTTGTCTTTTTTTTCCTCTTGATATCTGGGTGGTTCAGGATATATGCTTTGGCATGGATGTTCAGGGTTTCTTTTCTCGTGTGGATCAACTTGCTGCAAGAGTACAGAGTATCCAGGACTATGTTGTCCAGACTCCGGCTTTAGAGCCTAGAATTCCTATAGAGTATCTAGGACTATGTTGTCCAGACTCCGGCTTTAGAGCCTAGAATTCCTACTCCTGATTTGTTTTTTGGGGACAGATCCAAGTTTTTGAACTTTACAAATAACTGCAGATTGTTTTTTGCTTTGAAACCCCGTTCTTCTGGTGATCCCATTCAGCAAGTAAAAATCATCTTATCCTTGCTGCTTGGTGACCCTCAAGACTGGGCTTTTTCTCTTGAAACAGGGGATCCGGCATTATTGAATGTTGATGAGGAGTGGCGACATTGACTTGAGGGAGCTAAACACCGCGTTGTGGTCCTGACTGATCATAAGAATCTGATTTACCTCGAGTCGGCCAAGCGGCTGAATCCTAGACAGACTCGATGGTCCCTGTTTTTCTCCCGTTTTGATTTTGTGGTCTCGTATCTTCCGGGATCTAAGAATGTTAAGGCTGATGCCCTCTCTAGGAGTTTTTCACCTGATTCTCCTGGAGTCCTTGAGCCGGTTAGCATTCTTAAGGAGGGGGTGATTCTTTCTGCTATCTGCCCTGATTTGCGGCGGGTGCTTCAGGAATTTCAGGCTGATAGGACTGACCGCTGTCCAGTGGGGAAGCTGTTTGTTCCTGATAGATGGACAAGTAAGGTTATTTCTGAGGTTCATTGTTCAGTGTTGGCTGGTCATCCTGGGATTTTTGGTACCAGAGATTTGGTTGCTAGGTCCTTTTGGTGGCCTTCCTTGTCGCGCGATGTGCGTGCTTTTGTGCAGTCCTGTGGGACTTGCGCCCGGGCCAAGCCTTGCTGTTCCCGCGCAAGTGGGTTGCTTTTGCCTTTGCCGGTCCCTGAGAGGCCCTGGACGCATATTTCCATGGATTTTATTCTGGATCTTCCTGTTTCCCAGAAGATGTCTGTTATCTGGGTTGTTTGTGACCGGTTCTCTAAAATGGTCCATCTGGTACCTTTGCCTAAGTTGCCTTCCTCCTCAGGTCTGGTTCCATTATTTTTTCAGCATGTGGTTCGTTTGCATGGCATTCCGGAGAATATTGTCTCTGACAGAGGTTCTCAGTTTGTCTCTAGATTTTGGCGGGCCTTTTGTGCTAGGATGGGCATTGATTTGTCTTTTTCTTCGGCGTTTCATCCTCAGACTAATGGCCAAACTGAGCGAACTAATCAGACCTTGGAGACCTATTTGAGATGCTTTGTGTCTGCTGATCAGGATGATTGGGTGTCTTTCTTGCCGTTGGCCGAGTTTGCCCTTAATAATCGGGCTAGTTCGGCTACTTTGGTTTCACCTTTCTTTTGTAATTTTGGTTTTCATCCTCGTTTTTCTTCTGGGCAGGTTGAGCCTTCTGATTGTCCTGGTGTTGATTCTGTGGTGGACAGGCTGCAGCAGATTTGGACTCATGTGGTGGACAATTTGACGTTGTCTCAGGAAAGGGCTCAACGTTTTGCTAACCGCCGTCGGTGTGTTGGTCCCCGGCTTTGTATGGGGATTTGGTTTGGTTGTCTTCTCGTCATGTTCCTATGAAGGTTTCTTCCCCTAAGTTTAAGCCTCGGTTTATTGGTCCTTATAAAATTTCTGAAATTATTAATCCGGTGTCTTTTCGTTTGGCTCTTCCAGCCTCTTTTGCCATTCATAATGTTTTCCATAGATCTTTGTTGCGGAGATATGTGGTGCCCGTTGTTCCCTCGGTTGACCCTCCTGCCCCGGTGTTGGTTGAGGGAGAGTTGGAATATGAGGTTGAGAAGATTTTGGATTCTCGTTTCTCGAGGCGGAGGCTTCAGTATCTTGTCAAGTGGAAGGGTTATGGCCAGGAGGATAATTCTTGGGTTGTTGCCTCCGATGTCCATGCCACCGATTTGGTTCGTGCTTTTCATTTGGCTCGTCCTGATCGGCCTGGGGGCTCTGGTGAGGGTTTGGTGATCCCTCCTCAAGGGGGGGGGGGGGGGTACTGTTGTGAATTCCGCTCTTGGGCTCCCTCCGGTGATTGTAAGTGGCACTTTTGTGAGTTCTGCTCTTGGGCTCCCTCTTGTGGTTTCAAGTGGTATGGCTGCTCCTTGGAGCTAGCTGTCATCAGCTGCCTCCACTTATCGTCTCTTCTGCTCGGCTATTTAGGCCTGGCTGTTCCTTCAGCCTGTGCCACTTGTAAATGGTTCCTGGTTGGATTCACATCTCTTTGGATTTCCCTGTTATCCTGACCAGTTCAGCAAAGCTAAGTTTTTGCTTCCGCTTTTCTGTTCACAGATTGTGGACTTATCCGTTCAGTGCTTTCTATGTTTGTCCAGCGTTATCAGTATGAATTAATTCTGTCTTGCTGGAAGCTCTGGGAAGCAGATTTACCCTCCACACCTTTAGTCAGGTGTGGAGATTTTTTTTGTAAACTCTGCGTGGATTTTAGTAGTATTTTATACTGACCGCACAGTATTCCATCCTGTCCTATCTATCAAGCTAGACTGGCCTCCTGTGCTCATCCTGGTTTCATTCTGTGTATGTCTTTTTCCTCTCCACTCACAGTCATTATTTGTGGGGGGCTAATCTATCCTTTGGGGATTTTCTCTGAGGCAAGATAGTTTTCCTGCTTCTGTCTTTAGGGGTAGTTAGCTCTTAGGCTGTGATGAGATGCCTAGGGAGAATTAGGAGCATTCCACGGCTACTTCTAGTGTTGTGTTGAGCTTAGGGACTGCGGTCAGTACAGTTACCACTTCCTTCTGAGCTCGTTCCATGTTGCTCCTAGACCACCGCATCATAACAGCCATATAGTGCTCTGCACCGTTCATTATTGCCCCATAGATGTGCCATATAAAGCTGTGCCATATAGTGCTCTGCATCGTTCATTATTGCCCCATAGATGTGCCATAGAAAGCTGTGCCATATAGAATGCTCTGCACCGTTCATTATTGCCCCATAGATGTGACATAGAAAGCTGTGCCATATAGTGCTCTGCACCGTTCATTATAGCCACATAGATGTGCCATATAAAGCTGTGCCATATAGTGCTCTGCACCGTTCACTATTGCCCCACAGATGTGCCATAGAAAGCTGTGCCATATAGTGCTCTGCACCGTTCATTATTGCCCCATAGATGTGCCATATAAAGCTGTGCCATATAGTGCTCTGCACCATTCATTATGGCCCCATAGATGTGCCATAGAAAGCTGTGCCATATAGAATGCCCTGCACCGTTCATTATTGCCCCATAGATGTGCCATAGAAAGCTGTGCCATATAGTGCTCTGCACCGTTCATTATTGCCCCATAGATGTGCCATATAAAGCTGTGCCATATAGTGCTCTGCACCGTTCATTATTGCCCCATAGATGTGCCATATAAAGATGTGCCATATATAATGCTCTGCACCGTTCATTATTGCCCCATAGATGTGCCATATAAAGCTGTGCCATATATAATGCTCTGCACCGTTCATTATGGCCCCATAGATGCTCCGTATAATGCTGTGCCATATATAATGCTCTATACCGTTCATTATTGCCCCATAGATGCTCCATATAAAACTGTGCCACATATAATGCTCTGCACCGTTCATTATTGCCCCATAGATGCTCCATAGAAAGCTGTGCCATATAGAATGCTCTGCACCATTCATTATTGCCCCATAGATGCTCCATAGAAAGCTGTACCATATAGTGCTCTGCACCATTCATTATTGCCCCATAGATGTGCCATAGAAAGTTGTGCCATATAGTGCTCTGCACCGTTCATTATTGCCCCATAGATGTGCCATATAAAGCTGTGCCATATAATGCTCTGCACCGATCATTATTGCCCCATAGATGTGCCATAGAAAGCTGTGCCATATAGTGCTCTGCACTGTTCATTATTGCCCCATAAATGTGTCATAGAAAACTGTGCCATATAGTGCTCTGCACCGTTCATTATTGCCCCATAGATGTGCCATATAAAGCTGTGCCATATAGTGCTCTGCACCGTTCATTATTGCCCACAGATGTGCCATAGAAAGCTGTGCCATATAGTGCTCTGCACCGTTAATTATTGCCCCATAGATGTGCCATAGAAAGCTGTGCCATATAGTGCTCTGCACCATTCATTATTGCCCCATAGATGTGCCATATAAAGCTGTGTCATAAAGTGCTCTGCACTGTTCATTACTGCCCCATAGATGTGCCATATAAAGCTGTGCCATATACAATGCTCTGCACCGTTCATTATTGCCCCATAGATGTGCCATAGAAAGCTGTGCCATATAGAATGCTCTGCACCGTTCATTATTGCCCCATAGATGTGCCATATAAAGCTGTGCCATATATAATGCTCTGCACCGTTCATTATTGCCCCATAGATGTGCCATATAAAGCTGTGCCATATATAATGCTCTGCACCGTTCATTATGGCCCCATAGATGCTCCGTATAATGCTGTGCCATATATAATGCTCTATACCGTTCATTATTGCCCCATAGATGTGCCATATAAAGCTGTGTCATATAGTGCTCTGCACTGTTCATTACTGCCCCATAGATGTGCCATAGAAAGCTGTGCCATATAGAATGCTCTGCACCGTTCATTTTGGCCCCATAGATGTGCCATATAAAGCTGTGCCATATATAATGCTCTGCACCGTTCATTATTGCCCCATAGATGTGCCATATAAAGCTGTGCCATATAGTGCTCTGCTCCGTTCATTTTGCCCCATAGATGTGCCATAGAAAGCTGTGCCATATATAATGCTCTGCACCGTTCATTATTGCCCCATAGATGTGCCATATAAAGCTGTGCCATATAGTGCTCTGCACCGTTCATTATTGCCCCATAGATGTGCCATAGAAAGCTGTGCCATATATAATGCTCTGCACCGTTCATTATGGCCCCATAGATGCTCTGTATAATGCTGTGCCATATATAATGCTCTATACCGTTCATTATTGCCCCATAGATGCTCCATATAAAACTGTGCCACATATAATGCTCTGCACCGTTCATTATTGCCCCATAGATGCTCCATAGAAAGCTGTACCATATAGTGCTCTGCACCGTTCATTATTGCCCTATAGATGTGCCATAGAAAGTTGTGCCATATAGTGCTCTGCACCGTTCATTATTGCCCCATAGATGTGCCATATAAAGCTGTGCCATATAATGCTCTGCACCGTTCATTATTGCCCCATAGATGTGCCATAGAAAGCTGTGCCATATAGTGCTCTGCACTGTTCATTATTGCCCCATAGACGTGCCATAGAAAACTGTGCCATATAGTGCTCTGCACCGTTCACTATTGCCCCATAGATGTGCCATATAAAGCTGTGCCATATAGTGCTCTGCACCGTTCATTATTGCCCCATAGATGTGCCATAGAAAGCTGTGCCATATAGTGCTCTGCACCGTTCATTATTGCCCCATAGATGTGCCATAGAAAGCTGTGCCATATAGTGCTGTGCACCATTCATTATTGCCCCATAGATGTGCCATACAAAGCTGTGTCATATAGTGCTCTGCACCGTTCATTATTGCCCCATAGATGTGCCATATAAAGCTGTGCCATATAGTGCTCTGCTCTGTTCATTATTGCCACATAGATGTGCCATAGAAAGCTGTGCCATATATAATGCTCTGCACCGTTCATTATTGCCCCATAGATGTGCCATATAAAGCTGTGCCATATAGTGCTCTGCTCCGTTCATTATTGCCCCATAGATGTGCCATAGAAAGCTGTGCCATATATAATGCTCTGCACCGTTCATTATGGCTCCATAGATGCTCTGTATAATGCTGTGCCATATATAATGCTCTATACCGTTCATTATTGCCCCATAGATGCTCCATATAAAACTGTGCCACATATAATGCTCTGCACCGTTCATTATTGCCCCATAGATGCTCCATAGAAAGCTGTGCCACATAGAATGCTCTGCACCGTTCATTATTGCCCCATAGATGCTCCATAGAAAGCTGTACCATATAGTGCTCTGCACCGTTCATTATTGCCCCATAGATGTGCCATAGAAAGTTGTGCCATATAGTGCTCTGCACCGTTCATTATTGCCCCATAGATGTGCCATATAAAGCTGTGCCATATAATGCTCTGCACCATTCATTATTGCCCCATAGATGTGCCATAGAAAGCTGTGCCATATAGTGCTCTGCACTGTTCATTATTGCCCCATAGATGTGCCATAGAAAGCTGTGCCATATAGTGCTCTGCACCGTTCACTATTGCCCCATAGATGTGCCATATAAAGCTGTGCCATATAGTGCTCTGCACCGTTCATTATTGCCCCATAGATGTGCCATAGAAAGCTGTGCCATATAGAATGCTCTGCACCGTTCATTATTGCCCCATAGATGTGCCATATAAAGCTGTGCCATATAGTGCTCTGCTCTGTTCATTATTGCCCCATAGATGTGCCATAGAAAGCTGTGCCATATATAATGCTCTGCACCGTTCATTATTGCCCCATAGATGTGCCATATAAAGCTGTGCCATATAGTGCTCTGCACCGTTCATTATTGCCCCATAGATGTGCCATAGAAAGCTGTACCATATAGTGCTCTGCACCGTTCATTATTGCCCCATAGATGTGCCATAGAAAGCTGTGCCATATAGTGCTCTGCACCGTTCATTATTGCCCCATAGATGTGCCATATAAAGCTGTGCCATATAGTGCTCTGCACCGTTCATTATTGCCCCATAGATGTGCCATAGAAAGCTGTGCCATATACAATGCTCTGCACCGTTCATTATTGCCCCATAGATGTGCCATAGAAAGCTGTGCCATATAGAATGCTCTGCACCGTTCATTATTGCCCCATAGATGTGCCATATAAAGCTGTGCCATATATAATGCTCTGCACCGTTCATTATTGCCCCATAGATGTGCCATATAAAGCTGTGCCATATATAATGCTCTGCAGCGTTCATTATGGCCCCATAGATGCTCCGTATAATGCTGTGCCATATATAATGCTCTATACCGTTCATTATTGCCCCATAGATGTGCCATATAAAGCTGTGTCATATAGTGCTCTGCACTGTTCATTACTGCCCCATAGATGTGCCATAGAAAGCTGTGCCATATAGAATGCTCTGCACCGTTCATTTTGGCCCCATAGATGTGCCATATAAAGCTGTGCCATATATAATGCTCTGCACCGTTCATTATTGCCCCATAGATGTGCCATATAAAGCTGTGCCATATAGTGCTCTGCTCCGTTCATTTTGCCCCATAGATGTGCCATAGAAAGCTGTGCCATATATAATGCTCTGCACCGTTCATTATTGCCCCATAGATGTGCCATATAAAGCTGTGCCATATAGTGCTCTGCACCGTTCATTATTGCCCCATAGATGTGCCATAGAAAGCTGTGCCATATATAATGCTCTGCACCGTTCATTATGGCCCCATAGATGCTCTGTATAATGCTGTGCCATATATAATGCTCTATACCGTTCATTATTGCCCCATAGATGCTCCATATAAAACTGTGCCACATATAATGCTCTGCACCGTTCATTATTGCCCCATAGATGCTCCATAGAAAGCTGTACCATATAGTGCTCTGCACCGTTCATTATTGCCCCATAGATGTGCCATAGAAAGTTGTGCCATATAGTGCTCTGCACCGTTCATTATTGCCCCATAGATGTGCCATATAAAGCTGTGCCATATAATGCTCTGCACCGTTCATTATTGCCCCATAGATGTGCCATAGAAAGCTGTGCCATATAGTGCTCTGCACTGTTCATTATTGCCCCATAGATGTGCCATAGAAAACTGTGCCATATAGTGCTCTGCACCGTTCACTATTGCCCCATAGATGTGCCATATAAAGCTGTGCCATATAGTGCTCTGCACCGTTCATTATTGCCCCATAGATGTGCCATAGAAAGCTGTGCCATATAGTGCTCTGCACCGTTCATTATTGCCCCATAGATGTGCCATAGAAAGCTGTGCCATATAGTGCTGTGCACCATTCATTATTGCCCCATAGATGTGCCATATAAAGCTGTGTCATATAGTGCTCTGCACCGTTCATTATTGCCCCATAGATGTGCCATATAAAGCTGTGCCATATAGTGCTCTGCTCTGTTCATTATTGCCACATAGATGTGCCATAGAAAGCTGTGCCATATATAATGCTCTGCACCGTTCATTATTGCCCCATAGATGTGCCATATAAAGCTGTGCCATATAGTGCTCTGCTCCGTTCATTATTGCCCCATAGATGTGCCATAGAAAGCTGTGCCATATATAATGCTCTGCACCGTTCATTATGGCTCCATAGATGCTCTGTATAATGCTGTGCCATATATAATGCTCTATACCGTTCATTATTGCCCCATAGATGCTCCATATAAAACTGTGCCACATATAATGCTCTGCACCGTTCATTATTGCCCCATAGATGCTCCATAGAAAGCTGTGCCATATAGAATGCTCTGCACCGTTCATTATTGCCCCATAGATGCTCCATAGAAAGCTGTACCATATAGTGCTCTGCACCGTTCATTATTGCCCCATAGATGTGCCATAGAAAGTTGTGCCATATAGTGCTCTGCACCGTTCATTATTGCCCCATAGATGTGCCATATAAAGCTGTGCCATATAATGCTCTGCACCATTCATTATTGCCCCATAGATGTGCCATAGAAAGCTGTGCCATATAGTGCTCTGCACTGTTCATTATTGCCCCATAGATGTGCCATAGAAAGCTGTGCCATATAGTGCTCTGCACCGTTCACTATTGCCCCATAGATGTGCCATATAAAGCTGTGCCATATAGTGCTCTGCACCGTTCATTATTGCCCCATAGATGTGCCATAGAAAGCTGTGCCATATAGAATGCTCTGCACCGTTCATTATTGCCCCATAGATGTGCCATATAAAGCTGTGCCATATAGTGCTCTGCTCTGTTCATTATTGCCCCATAGATGTGCCATAGAAAGCTGTGCCATATATAATGCTCTGCACCGTTCATTATTGCCCCATAGATGTGCCATATAAAGCTGTGCCATATAGTGCTCTGCACCGTTCATTATTGCCCCATAGATGTGCCATAGAAAGCTGTACCATATAGTGCTCTGCACCGTTCATTATTGCCCCATAGATGTGCCATAGAAAGCTGTGCCATATAGTGCTCTGCACCGTTCATTATTGCCCCATAGATGTGCCATATAAAGCTGTGCCATATAGTGCTCTGCACCGTTCATTATTGCCCCATAGATGTGCCATAGAAAGCTGTGCCATATATAATGCTCTGCACCGTTCATTATGGCCCCATAGATGCTCTGTATAATGCTGTGCCATATATAATGCTCTATACCGTTCATTATTGCCCCATAGATGCTCCATATAAAACTGTGCCACATATAATGCTCTGCACCGTTCATTATTGCCCCATAGATGCTCCATAGAAAGCTGTGCCATATAGTGCTCTGCACCGTTCATTATTGCCCCATAGATGTGCCATAGAAAGCTGTGCCATATAGAATGCTCTGCACCGTTCATTATTGCCCCATAGATGTGCCATATAAAGCTGTGCCATATAGTGCTCTGCTCTGTTCATTATTGCCCCATAGATGTGCCATAGAAAGCTGTGCCATATATAATGCTCTGCACCGTTCATTATTGCCCCATAGATGTGCCATATAAAGCTGTGCCATATAGTGCTCTGCACCGTTCATTATTGCCCCATAGATGTGCCATAGAAAGCTGTACCATATAGTGCTCTGCACCGTTCATTATTGCCCCATAGATGTGCCATAGAAAGCTGTGCCATATAGTGCTCTGCACCGTTCATTATTGCCCCATAGATGTGCCATATAAAGCTGTGCCATATAGTGCTCTGCACCGTTCATTATTGCCCCATAGATGTGCCATAGAAAGCTGTGCCATATATAATGCTCTGCACCGTTCATTATGGCCCCATAGATGCTCTGTATAATGCTGTGCCATATATAATGCTCTATACCGTTCATTATTGCCCCATAGATGCTCCATATAAAACTGTGCCACATATAATGCTCTGCACCGTTCATTATTGCCCCATAGATGCTCCATAGAAAGCTGTGCCATATAGTGCTCTGCACCGTTCATTATTGCCCCATAGATGTGCCATATAAAGCTGTGCCATATAATGCTCTGCACCGTTCATTATTGCCCCATAGATGTGCCATAGAAAACTGTGCCATATAGTGCTCTGCACCGTTCATTATTGCCCCATAGATGTGCCATATAAAGCTGTGCCCTATAGTGCTCTGCACCGTTCATTATTGCCCCATAGATGTGCCATAGAAAGCTGTGCCATATAGTGCTCTGCACCGTTCATTATTGCCCCATAGATGTGCCATAGAAAGCTGTGCCATATAGTGCTGTGCACCATTCATTATTGCCCCATAGATGTGCCATATAAAGCTGTGTCATATAGTGCTCTGCACCGTTCATTATTGCCCCATAGATGTGCCATAGAAAGCTGTGCCATACAGAATGCTCTGCACCGTTCATTATTGCCCCATAGATGTGCCATATAAAGCTGTGCCATATAGTGCTCTGCTCTGTTCATTATTGCCCCATAGATGTGCCATAGAAAGCTGTGCCATATATAATGCTCTGCAACGTTCATTATTGCCCCATAGATGTGCCATATAAAGCTGTGCCATATAGTGCTCTGCACCGTTCATTATTGCCCCATAGATGTGCCATAGAAAGCTGTACCATATAGTGCTCTGCACCGTTCATTATTGCCCCATAGATGTGCCATAGAAAGCTGTGCCATATAGTGCTCTGCACCGTTCATTATTGCCCCATAGATGTGCCATATAAAGCTGTGCCATATAGTGCTCTGCACCGTTCATTATTGCCCCATAGATGTGCCATATAAAACTGTTGCCATATATAATGCTGCTGCTGCAATAAAAAAAATGCCATACTCACCTCTCTTGCTTGCAGCTCCTCAGCGTCCCGTCTCGGCGTCTCTCCGCACTGATTGATCAGGCAGAGGGCGGCGCGCACACTAGTACGTCATCGTGCCCTCTGACCTGCACAGTCCCTGCAAGAGGACGCGAAGACAGAGCGGCGACCGGTGTGTGGAATGTGGACTGGTAAATATGAGATACTTACCTACTCCCGGCGTCCTTGGCTCCTTCTCCCGGACAGCTGGTCTCCGGGTGCCGCAGCCTCTTCCTCTGTCAGCGGTCACTGGCACCGCTCATTAGAGAAATGAATATGCGGCTCCACCCCTATGGGAGTGGAGTTCATATTCATAACGTTAATGAGCAGTCCCACGTGACCGCTGAACAGGGGAAGAGCTGCAGCACCCAAAACCATGGGACAGGCAGGGGGAGCGCCAGGATCGCCTGGACTAGGTGAGTATGCCTCAGACCTCTCTCCCCCTCACCCGCCGACCCCCCCGCCGACCGTGACTCGAGTATAAGCCGAGAGGCGCACTTTCAGCCCAAAAATTTGGGCTGAAAATCTTGGCTTATACTCGATTATATACGGTAATAAAGTGTTTGATAAGCATTAGTGATGAGCAAATATACTCGTTACTCGAGATTTCTCGAGCAACGGGTATTTTTTAGTGCTCAGAGATTTAGTTTTTCTTGCCGCATCTGAATGATTTACATCTGTTAGGCAGCATAAGTACATGTGGGGGTTGCCTGGTTGCTAGGGAATCCCCACATGTCCTTATTGCTGTCCTTATGCTGGCTAACAGATGTAAATCATTCAGCTGCGGCAAGAAAAACGAAATCTCCGAGCACTAAAAAATACTTGGAGGACCCCCGAGCATGCTCGAGATATCTTAAGTAACGAGTATATTAGCTCATCACTAATAAGCATCCATGTACGAAGGAAAGCCCCATTACTACTCCCCTGATGAATCATATCTGTGGAAATGCATTAGTAGAATCTATGGACGAATCTATTACGGGGCATGCAGATCATGACACCCAACAGGTTCACTATATCTGAGGATACAGCCTGCAATAAGTGGTGAGATTGTTGCCTTATATTATAATAATAAGGCACTAAATTTTAGTACTATTATCCATTTCACTATAGGGCTATTGATTAAGTCATATTATGTCATTAGTTCCAAATGCTATGCTGCTATCACACTAGTATATGTAGGCAATGTTATCTTCCCATGAATTTATTTCTATATATGCCATATGCAGATGCTTCTCTCAAAATGAGAATATCATCAAAAAGTTAATTTATTTCAGTTCTTCAATAGAAAAAAATAAACTCATATGTTAAATAGTGTCATTACAAGCAGTGATCTATTTCAAGTGTTTATTTCTGTTCATGTTGATGATTATGGCTTACAACCTATGAAAACCCAAAAGTCATTATCTCAGTAAATTAGAATAACTAACGAAAAACAATAGCAAAGGCTTCCTAAAGGTACCTTCACACTGAGCAACTTTCCAACGAGAACGACAATGATCCGTGACGTTGCAGCGTCCTGGATAGCGATCTTGTTGTGTTTGACACGCAGCAGCGATCAGGATCCTGCTGTGACATCGCTGGTCGTAGCTAGAAGTCCGGAATTTTATTTGGTCGTCAGGTCGGCGTGATTCGTCATGTTTGACAGCAAAAGCAACGATGCCTGCAATGTTTTTTCATGGAGCAAACAACCAGCGAGAACGATAAGTACGTCACTGGATCGCTCCTGCATCGTTCTGGTGTTGCCGTGTTTGACGTCTCCTAGCGACCTAAACAGCGACGCTGCAGCGATCGGCTCGTTGTCTATATCGCTGCAGCGTCGCTTAATGTGACGGTACCTTTAGCGTTTAAAAAGGTCCCTTAATCTTTTTAAGTAGGCTCCATGATCATGGGGAAGACTGCTGACTTGACAGATGTCCAGAAGGCAGTCATTGACACACTCCACTAGGAGGGTAAGCCACAAAAGGTCATTGCTAAATAAGCTGGCTGTTCACAGAGTGCTGAATCCAAGCATATTAATGGAAAGTTGATTGGAAGAAAAAAGTGTGGTAGAAAAAGGTGCACATGCAACCGGGATAACCGCAGTCTTGAAAGGGTTGTTAAGAAAAGTCCATTCAATAATTTGGGGAGATTCACAAGGAGTGGACTGCTGCTTGAGACATTGCTTCAAGAGCCACCACACACAGACGTATCCAGGACGTAGGATACAAGTATCGCATTCCTTCTGTCTAGCCACTCATGACCAATAGACAATGCCAGAAGCATCTTACCTGGGCCAAGGAGAAAAAGAACTGGACTGTTGCTCAGTGGTCCAAGGTGTTGTTTTCAGATGAATGTAAATTTTGCATTTCGTTTGGAAATCAAGGTCCCAGAGTTTGGAGGAAGACTGAAGAGGCACACAATCCAAGCGGCTTGAGGTCTAGTGTGAAGTTTCCACAATCAGTGATGGTTTGGGGAGCCATGGCATCTGCTGGTGTAGGTCCACTGTGTTTTATCAAGACCAAATTCAGCGCAGCCGTCTACCAGCAAATTTTAGAGCACTTCATGCTTCCCTCTGCCGACAAGCTTTTTGGAGATGGAAATTTCATTCTCCAGCAGGACTTTGCACCTGTCCACTCTGCCAAAAGTACCAATACCTGGTTTAAAAACAACAGTATTGCTGTGATTGATTGGCCAGCAAACTCGCCTGACCTTAACCCCATAGAGAATCTATGGGGTATTCTCAAGAGGAAGATGAGAGACACCAGACCCAACAATGAAGATGAGCTGAAGGCTGCTATCAGCTATCAAACCAGCCTTGGCTTTCATAACACCTCAGCAGTGCCACAGACCGATCGCTTCCATGCCACGCTGCATTGATGCAGTAATTGACGCAAAAGGAATGTATTGAGCGCATTTCTGAACATACAGTAGGACAACATTTCAGATTTTAAAATCATTTTCTTCAAGCTGGTGTTATAAACTATTCTAATTCACTGAGATAATGACTTTTGGCTTTTCCTTGGCTGTAAGCCATAATCATCAACATTAACATGAATAAACACTTGAAATAGATCACTCTGTTTGTAATGACTCTATATAATAGGAGTTTCACTTTTCGCATTGAAGAACTGAAATAAATTAACTTTTTGATAATATTCTAATTTTGTGAGAAGCACTTGTATGTGCTAGATTATCACATAAATTATTTAGACACAGTTTCCCTTTAACCCTGAAGGTCATTGCATGTTAATGACAGGGCCAAGTTTTACAATTCTGACGACTGTCACTTTAGGAGGTTATAAATCTGGAATGCTTCAACGGATCCTGGTGATTCACATTTTTTCGTGACATATTGTACTTCATGAAAGTCGTAAAATTTCTTCGGTATGATTTGCGTTTATTTGTGAAAAAAAAACAGAAATTTGGCGAAAATTACAAAACTGTGGCCGACAGCACTTTTATGCAATACTAAAAAGACAAACACCTCCGGATTACAGGTCAGACGGCATCAACAGTGCCTCTACCTGCCTCATTATACAGAATTTTCCATCAGAAGTTCTGTCTGAATAATGTATTTCAAAGATTTACATGGAAACCGTGGTGTAAGAACTCAACGCAGAGCGCAGGAAAAAATGTATGCCGAGCCTTACTGCCATCTATGAAGGCAGAATGAAAAAAATTAATAGCAGTTGAAGAATTTGTTTGATTTATTTTTTACGCCATTCATCTTGCGGTATTAGTGATTAGGCGACTTTATTCTTTGGGTCGGTACGATTACAGCGGTACCAGATTTATATCAGGTTTTTATGTTTGGCTGCTGTGACACACTAAAAGATGCTTTTTATTGCAAAAGTAGTTTTTGCATCACCATATTTTGAGAGCTATATTTTTTTTTAATATTTTGGCCAATAGAGTCATGTGAGGACTTGTTTTTTGCAAGACGAGTTGACGTTTTTATTGGTACTATGTTCGGGCACATGACATTTTTTGATAGCTTTCTATTCCGATTTTTAGGAGGCAGAATGAACAAAAATCAGCAATTAATTTTTGTTTTGGTGTGGTGTTTAAGCCGTTCAGTGTGTGGTAAAATTCTTAAGGCAGTTTTATTCCTTGTGTCAGTATAATTAGAGCGATACCCCATTTATATAGTTTTGGTGCTATTACACAATAAAAACTATTTTACAGAAAAAAAAAATTTTGCATTGCTTTATTCCGAGAGCTGTAACTTTTTAATTTTTCCGCTGATGGAGCTGTATGGTGGCTTGTTTTTTGCAGGACAAGGTGACATTTTCAAAGGTAACCATATTTATTTATATCCATCTTTTTGATCACGTTTTATTCCACTTTTTGTTCAGCGATGTGATGATAAAGCATTGTTTTTTGTCTTTTTCTAATTTTTTTTTAATGGTGTTCACTAAAGGGGTTAACTAGTTGGATAGTTGTATTGGTTGGCTTATTGCGTACGCGGTGATACCAAATTTGTGTACTTTTATTGTTTATATTTTTTCATTCAAATATTTATTTCGAAATGCAATATCTTAATTTTGTATTATTATTTTTGTTTTTTAAAATATTTTTACAATTATTTTTAAATAATTAATTTTTTTACCTTTTTTACTGTGTCTCACTTTTGGACAATCATTTTTTGCAGGCTGATCGCAGCATCCCCATGCTGTACAAACTGTCAGCTCTGCACTGATAGGGAAAGTTGCTGATCACGCACTGCGCATGATCAGCAAGTTTCCTAGCTCTGGTGACCCGGTCACCATGGCAATGATCGGGACCCTGTGTCACGCTGCTGGGTCTCCGATCCAAAGGCAGAGGGGCTGTCAGCCCTCTGTGGGCACCTGGAATGCTGCGATCGTAGCAATTTGGGGGTTAAAGTGCCAGGAGGGGTGTGTGACAGCTTCTGCCACTTAGTGTAAGGTAAAGGAATATAAAACCACTAAAATGTTTTGGTTTCTTTTCTCTTTCACACCTATACTGCTCTATTTTCACTACCTCCTGTAATCCCTCCACCTACAGTGCCTTGCGAAAGTATTCGGCCCCCTGGAACTTTTCAACCTTTTCCCAGATATCATGCTTCAAACATAAAGACACCAAACGTAAATTTTCGGTGAAGAATCAACAAGTGGAACACAATTGTGAAGTTGAACGAAATCTATTGGTTATTTTAAATTTTTGTGGAAATTCAAAAACTGAAAAGTGGGGGGTGCAATATTGTTCGGCCCCTTTAACTTAATACTTTGTTGCGCCACCTTTTGCTGCGATTACAGCTGAAAGTCGCTTGGGGTATGTCTCTATCCATTTTGTACATCGAGAGACTGAAATTCTTGTCCATTCTTCCTTGGCAAACAGCTCGAGCTTAGTGAGGATTGATGGAGATCGTTTGTGAACAGCAGTTTTCAGCTCTTTCCACAGATTCTCCATTGGATTGAGGTCTGGACTTTGACTTGGCCATTCTAACACCTGGATACATTTATTTGTGAACCATTCCATTGTATATTTTGCTTTATGTTTGGGATCATTGTCTTGTTGGAAGACAAATCTCCATTCCAGTCTCAAGTCTTTTGCAGACTCCAACAGGTTTTCTTCAAGAATGGTCCTGTATTTGGCTCCATCCATCTTCCCATCAATTGTAACCATCTTCCCTGTCCCTGCTGAAGAAAAGCAGGCCCAAACCATGTTGCTGCCACCACCGTGTTTGACAGTGGGGATGGTGTGTTCAGGGTGATGAGCTGTGTTGCCTTTACGCCAAACATATATTTTGGCACTGTTCCCAAATAAGTTCGATTTTTGTTTCATCTGACCAGAGCACCTTCTTCCGCATGTTTGGTGTGTCTCCCAGGTGGCTTGTTGCAAACCTTAAACAACACTTTTTATGGATATCTTTGAGAAATGGCTTTCTTCTTGCCACTCTTCCATAAAGGCCGGATTTGTGCAGTGTACGACTGATTGTTGTCCTATGGACAGACTGTCCCACCTCAGCTGTAGATCTCTGCAGTTCATCCAGAGTGATCATGGGCCTCTTGGCTGCATCTCTGATCAGTTTTCTCCTTGTTTGAGATTAAAGTATAGAGGGACGGCCGAGTCTTGGTAGATTTGCAGTGGTATGATACTCCTTCCATTTCAATATGATCGCTTGCACAGTGCTCCTTAGGATGTTTAAAGTTTTGGAAATCATTTTATATCCAAATCCAGCTTTAAACTTCTCCACAACAGTATCATGGACCTGCCTGTTGTGTTCCATGGTCTTCATGATGCTCTCTGTGCTTCAAACAGAACCCTGAGACTATCACAGAGCAGGTGCATTTATACGGAGATTTGATTACACACAGGTGGATTATATTTATTATCATTAGGCATTTAGGACAACATTGGATCATTCAGAGATCCACAATGAACTTCTAGAGTGAGTTTGCTGCACTGAAAGTAAAGGGGCCGAATAATATTGCATTCCCCACTTTTCAGTTTTTGAATTTCCACAAAAATTTAAAATAACCAATAAATTTCGTTCAACTTCACAATCGTGTTCCACTTGTTGATTCTTCACCAAAAATGTACATTTGGCATCTTTATGTTTGAAGCATGATATGTGGGAACAGGTAGAAAAGTTCCAGGGGCCGAATACTTTCGCAAGGCACTGTAGTAAGGAACTATTAATTTCCCCCTCCATCCTCCCCAGCCACCTCACCTCCTCCTCACAGCTGTTCCTCCACATACAATCCTTTTTCTCCAGACTCACAAGGCCACATCATGTCTTATCCTGCTCCCACCTTCATTGCTGGTGACATATCCCCAAATCCTGGCCCTCCTCAACACATCCCCTCTCTCATTTTTAACCCTCTGCCACGATCCTCTACACGTTTTCCCAACCATGATAACCACATACTCATTCATCCAGCCCCACTCCCCCGGTTCCCTTACCTGGAGCACTATGGAACATACACTCTGTCTGCAATAAACTGCCGTTAATCTATGACTCTTTATTACCAACAAACTCTTCTTCCTTGGCATCACTGAAACCTGGCTCACTCCCTCTGACTCAGCCTCTTCAGCTGCACTTTCCTACGGCGGATTCCACCTCTCTCACACCCCTCGCCCCAGCAACAAACATGGTGGAGGAGTTGGCTTGCTCCTGTCTGATACCTGCTCCTTTACTGCAAATCCGCTACCACACTCCATTACTCTTCCCTCGTTTGAGGTGCACTCCGTCCGCATCTACTCCCCCTCCAACCTCCAGCTGGCTGTCATCTACTGCCCCTCAGAACTAGCCATCTCCTTCTTTCTCGCCACTTCACCACATGGCTAATTCACTTCCTATCTGCTGACTTCCCCACTATCATCATGGGTGACTTCAACATCCCCATTGACGTTTCCACCCCAGCTGCCTCTAAACTTCTATCACTTACTGCATCCTTTGGCCTCACTCAATGGTCCTCTGCGGCCACTCACAAAGATGGCCACACACTGGACTTTATCTTCACCAGCCTCTGTTCCCTTACTAATCTCACCAACTCACACCTCCCCCTGTCTGACCACAACCTACTGACATTCTCTTCTCTCTCCTCTCCTAGTTCGCAACCCCCACTCCACAAGCTCACTCACTATTGCAGAAATCTCAAACACCTCAGCTTACAATCTCTCTGAGTCCCTTCTCCCTCTTACAGACATAGCTTCCCTTCATGACACAGATGCTGCTGCCACTTTTTATAACACCACAATAACAGCAACACTTGACTCGGCCACCCCCTGATGCCTAGCAAAACTCGTACAATCAACAAACAGCCCTGGCTGACCAAAGAACTGAGACTGGCTTCCAGGGTCGCTGAGCAGAGATGGAAGCGATCCTGCTCTACCGAGCACTTCATCGCATACAAGCAGTCCCTCGCCAGCTTCAAGTTCACACTCACTGCCACAAAACAAACTTACTTCTCATCTCTCATACCCTCCCTGTGTCACAACCCTAAACAGCTTTTCAACAGTTTCAATTCTCTACTCCGTCCCCCAGCACCTCCCCCACTCCTCTCATTTCTACTGAAGACTTTGCCTCTTTCTTTAAACAGAAGATTGATACGATCAGAGAAAGCTTTGGCCCACAGCCCCCAATGCCCCTCTTAGCTGCTCAACCCCGTTCCTCCAAAACCAGCTTCTCCACTATGACAGACGATCAGCTCTCCACCCTTCTGTCAAGATCACATATCACCACTTGCATGCTTGACCCTCTCCCATCCCACCTCCTCACTAACCTCGCCACAGTCTTCATCCCAACCCTAACACACCTTTTCAACCTCTCACTCACAACTGGTGTCTTCCCCTCATCATTCAAGCATGCCGAGATCACACCCATCCTCAAAAAGCCCTCCCTCAACCCATCCTCTGTGTCTTGCTATCTCCCAATATCTCTTCTCCCTTATGGAACAGCATGTCCATCTTGAACTGTCCTCCTACTTCTCCTGCTCCCTCTTTGACGACTGGTTACAATCTGGCTTCCGACCGCATCACTCAACTTAAACTGCCCTAACTAAAGTCACCAATGACCTAATAACCACCAAGAGCAAATGACACTACTCTGTTGTCCTTCTCCTGGACCTGTCTTCTGCCTCCGACACTGTCGACCATTCCCTCCTGGTACAGATTCTCTCATCTCTTGGCATCACAGACTTGGCCCTACCCTGGATCTCATCATATCTAACAGTCCGAACATTCAGTGTCTCCCTCTCCCACACCACCTCCTCACCTCGTCCCCTGTCTGTTGGTGTTCCTCAAGGCTCAGTCCTAGGTCCCCTGCTCTTCTCTATCTTCACCTTTGGCCTGGGACAGCTCATAGAATCCCATGGTTTGCAGCATCATCTCTATGCCAATGACACGCAGATCTACCTATCTGGACCCAACCTCAAGTCCTTACTGACCAAAATCCCACAATGTCTGTCTGCTATTTCAGCTTTCTTTTTTGCTCGCTTTCTAAAGCTGAACATGGACAAAACAGATTTCATCATCTTTCACCCATCTCACTCTTCCCCCCCACAAGACCTATCCATTAATGTCAATGGCTGCTCAATTTCCCCAGTCCCTCATGCTCGGTGCCTCGTGTGATCCTCGACTCTGCCCTATCTTTCAAGTCTCATATCCAAGCCCTTGCCTCCTCCTGCCGACTCAAACTCAAAAATATTTCCCAGATCCGTGCATTCCTTGACCATGAACCACAAAAACGCTAGTGCACGCCCTTATCATCTCCCTCCTCGATTACTGCAACCTCCTACTCTCTGGCCTCCCCTCTAGCACTCTGGCACCACTCCAATCCATCCTACACTCTGCTGCCCGACTAATCCACCTGTCTCCCCGTTATTCCCCAGCCTCTCCTCTCTGCCAAGCACTTCACTGGCTTCCTATTGTCCAGAGGCTCCAGTTCAAAACCCTAACTATGACATACAAAGCCATCCACAACCTGTCTCCTCCATACATCGGTGACATGGTCTTCCGGTACTTACCCACACGCAACCTTCGTTCCTCTCAAGATCTCCTTCTCTACTCCCCTCTTATCTCTTCTTCCCACAACTGCATACAAGACTTCTCCTGTGCTTCCACATACTCTGGAACTCCCTACCCCAACACATCAGACTCTAGTCTACCACGGAAACCTTCAAAAAGAACCTGAAGACCCACCTCTTCCGACAAGCCTACAACCTGCAGTGATCCTTAGTCTGCTGAACCACCTCATGACCAGCTCTGCCCTCTCCTATATCCTCTCTGTATCCTCAACCATCCCCTGTAGACTGTGAGCCCTCGCGAGCAGGGTCCTCTCTCTTTCTGTACTTGTGTTTGCCTTGTATTGCTCATGCTTATTGTGCTTGTCTATATTTGCCCCTTTCACATGTAAAGCGCCATGGAATAAATGGCGCTATATAAATGTATAATAATAAAAATAATAGTGCCGGGTGTCCGCTTTCAGAATCAGCGGACACCCGGCGTCGATCGTCCACACACCACCCATGTACGTGGGCAAGCGCATAGATGTAATAATACGTTTGTGGTCAAATAGGCCCAGGTCACATGGACAGATTATTACGTCCGATGTCAGAAAGAGGTTAATTACAATTTGGGGAAATAAGATAATGACACATTATACAGGCTTGTATGAATAATCCAGTATTGAATATCTGTCTCCATAAATCTGATACCGGGTGTTTTGCAGTCCCTTTATCCTTATTAATGAGATATATTGCACTATTAAAGATATAAATTGATTTATTTAACCCTATATATCAGGCGCCCCATTTTTCCTGACCTTTTGGCCAGTTAGTGTCTCAGAGACCGCTCCAAACGGTAGGATCCTCTTTACTTTGAAGGGGTTTTCCTTATTAAGGGCCCAGTATTTCAGAAGAGGTTTACCTTGGTCTCCTCAATTTATGACACAGGAGGGATGCTACTTGGTTACTGGTATACTTATATTTTACACGCCTACTTTTGCACTTTACTGCTCTTTGCACTTTGTTCTATGTTGTGTTAGGATTTTTTAAAATAGTCCAATAAAAATTATTTTTTAGTTCCCAACTTGGTTTGACGATTAACCCCTTAGTGACAGAGCCAAATTTAAAAAAATCAAACTAGTGTAAATTTACGTGGTAATAACTCTGGAACGCTTTGACAACTTCCAGTGATTTTGAGACTGTGTTTTCATGACACATTATACTTTATGATAATGGTAAATTTAGGTTGATATATTTTGTGTTTATTTATAAAAAATATCAGAAACTTGACAAAAATGTAAAAAAATTAGCAAATTTCAAACTTTGAATGCTTATCCCTTTAATTCAGATGGTCATACTATAGCAAAACATTAATAAATAACATTTCCCACATGTCTACTTTACATCAGCACCATCTGTAAAATGTTATTTTATTTTTTAACATTTTAGGAGGTTTACAAATGTAGCAGTAATTTTTCATTTTTTCAATGATATTTACAAAATTATTTTTTTTAGGGGTCTATCCAGGTTTGAAGTGACTTTAGGGGTCCTATATATTGGTAAACCCCCAAAAGTGATACCAGTTTAAAAACAACAACTCCTGACATGCCGAAAACTGCTGTCAGGTAGCTTATTAACCTTTCAGGTGCTTTTCAGGAATTAATACAAAGTGGCATGATAGGAATGAAAAAGTGTATTTTTACCACCTAAATGTCACTGACCTTTTAACAGGTCAGTGTAGCTGGCAGACTCTACGGTCGGTCTTTGCTCGTGAATTCCCATGACAATCAGAATCAGAACCACACAATCATGATCTCAGGGTGCTGATGGGGATAAAGAGGGAGAAGCCACACTCTTTTAAACATTTATATGATAGTCAGATAGTCATTAGTGACAGCATCATCTAAGGGGTTAAACAGATATGGACTGTGACAACACTGATCATGGCTGATGCAGCAAATTGTCAGCTATAGTGTACAGCCGACAGCTGCTGGATTGTCACCTGTATGGGGATGCTAGTCTCTGATATCTCAGGTCAGTAAAAAGACGTATTGACGGTCATTAAGGGGTTAAGCATCCATGCACTCTAAATAAGTTAAAAGAACATAACATGCTCTCAAAGTAACTTTCTTGAGGGGAAAAAGGGCAATGTACACATAAAACATAAGGCCCAACAGCTGAGCAATCACTGTATAAGGTCATTTCTTGCAATTCACCTGTCACACACAGGAGCAAACATTCTGATAGTTAATATAATACATTTTACTTTGTCAAAATACTATTTTGGGTTGTTCAAACAGAGTAGGTGTTAGGGGTCGAGTTCCTGCCTCTGCACAGGGGGAATCTCGGGCCATCTCCGCTGCAGTCTCCCATTCTTCTCCTGCCGCAGTGGAACTTGCTCAGCTGAGACGTCGATCCCAGCGTCTCGCTCAGTCTGACTCTGTGCTAAGAGATACTGCTGCATTTCCTGCTCCTGCCATTGAAGTCAGTGCTGGGCAGCGGCGAGAAGACGCTTCTGGGACTAAGTCCTGCTTTTCACGTTCTGAGCATGCCCAGAGTAAGATCTCTCAGTGGAGATCGAGGGTCACATGATCAGATACTGCAGCTAGGTCATTGGTCCTTCTTGGAAGGTCCTTGTAGGTGCTAGGACTAAGTCCTGCTTTGCACTCTGAGCATGCCCAGGGCAAGATCTCTCAGTGGAGATCCGGGGTCACATGCTCAGGTACTGCAGCAACTCCATTGGTCCTTCTTTGAAGGTGCTAAACGTGCTGCAACTATTTAAGGCTCGCATGGCCGCACGGCCATGCGCTAGTATTGACTTGATAATGTGTGTGTGTAGATGGATGTATGTCAATGGATGAAAGCTCCTAAATCATTCCCATTCCTAGTGTTGTTGACTGTTCGCGAATGATGGAAGCTATCTAGCGCCCGTCCAAGCCATCAGCACGTTACACACATTACAGCGTCTAATTGCTGTGACCGCCAGTGCGGTGCCGTGCGCTTTCTCTGCGCTTTCCTGACCCAAGCCTGGGTGGTTAGTGGCATCCGCCAGTGCGGCACCGCACGCACTCTCGTGCTTCTTAAATATTATTATTTCTGTCTCTCTGACACCCCAGTAGCGGTGTCGAGCACATGAGGTCTTTATGAACTCAAATCCTGAGTCTTGGGATTGAGTTCTGAGACTCCTTACTTGCGCTCTTGGTGCGGTACCACGGCCCTGTGACGCAACAGGGTTCGCTTCCTTCACACAGGGTGAAGTTAACCCATGTGTGTATTCACATTGTACCGCCATATCGTCCGTCTCTACTAGCAGCAGTGTTTTCACCTGCATGGTGGACCTCGGACTGCGAACGCACCTATACTATTTAATCTTAAACTTGGTGTGTTACGCCAGTCCTAACAGTTGGTATTCACGGATGCTTAGTCAAATGTTCCATAAATGTCTCTTAAATTTACAGTATGTTCTGCAAAACAAAATTATGTTATCTTCCATTGGTTAATATATTTTTGTAAGTGTCTGTAAAGTATTAATTAAACCTGTAAAATCCAAATTGAACAATGTGAACAAAAATGATTATAAAAAAATCTAACTATATAAAACTCCAGTGAAGTTACACCAAGTTTTGAAACCTCGCTTTCAAAATTGAAAGAAAATGTTGCTGCACTTAAAACAGACATTATGGATCGCAGAAAAAGAAAATTTGAAAGAGACACAAAAGATTGTGCCACTGATAAAGTATATGACTGGGGTCTCTGGAATAAACCCTATAGATCGTCAAGACCAATTCTTAAAAATAAACCAGCTCGCAACAAATCAACCAACAGAGCACAGGTCAGCTTTTTGTCCTCAGACCCAGATTCTTTGGACACTTATGCTTGCTCATTGGATGTCTCTGTAGAAAGTAATACTAATGAAAATAGAAAGAGTCATTTCTCAAAAAACGCAAGAGAAGAGGTGGGAGGAAACATAAAAAATCAACCATGCATGGCTACACGCCAAAAGAAGAGACATCAGTAACTAAAGAATTTAGTGTGGTAAACCTTTCCTCGCAGACATTGACACAAGATCAATTAAATGTACTTGCGTTAGGACTAAATTTTGTGCCTGATACAAACTTTAATTTAGTCATGACAATCATGGACATTAACAAATTTATTCGGAATTTGACTGTAAAAAAACATTTTTTGAAAGATGGAAATGAAATGTGTATGGATGAAACCAATGTAATCATCAACGAAAATGAAGAGCTGGACTTCAGGGACCAAGTAGCACATGTATGCCTACATGATTTATCTATGGAACGGGAAGAGAGTGGAGACAAAATAAATCAATCTAAAACCTTCAGGTCAAAAAATCCTTATTTTTACCCTATACAAACTAGGGTTGACAGTATGGACAGGTTTCAGGAGCTTATAGAAAAAGATTTGTTGAAATTAAAGGATGAATTAAGTTTCAAACCTGAAAAAAGTAAAAATAACAATCTCACAATGAAACAAAGAAAGGCTTTACGTAATTTAAAAGAGATGAAAAATATTGTTTTTAAAAAAAGTGACAAAGGAGGTATGATAGTTGTCATGAATACAGATGATTATAGAGATAAAATACAGGAAATGCTAGTGGATACAGAGACTTATGAAAAGTTAATGAAAAATCCTACTAAGGAATATAATGACGAAATAAGAAAAATAATCGAAGAAGGTCTCACTCTGGAAGTATTATCTAAGAAACAAGCTGACTATCTTTTTGTCTCTTCTCCTGTATTACCCATATTGTATGGTTTACCGAAAGTGCACAAAGAGGGACCACTGACCATGAGACCCATAGTCTCAGGTATGGGCTCTATGACGGAACATCTGGGCGAATGGGTAGATTCGCTTTTTCAACCCATTGTAATTTGATCTCCAGATTATATTAAAGATTCCCGAGAGGTTCTTAGAATTTTTTCTAAAAAAATTTGACATGACAGTTTTTCATGGTTATGTTGTGATGTTATCTCCCTTTATACCTGCATCCCTCATGATTTAGCCATGAGGGCGTTACAGTTCCACCTTACTAATTCAAATTTATATTCACATGATCTTATTGAATTTGCGTTACAAGTTACTTTTTTCCTTTTAAAATACAATATTTTTTCATTTGATAATGCTATTTTTGCACAAAAGACTGGAGTGCCCATGGGAGCGAGATACTCCCCGTCCCTTACTAACTTAACTATGTCTTTCTGGGAGAAAGAATACATTTATTCGGTGGACAATCCCCATTTGGCAGATCTCGTATGGTATGGCAGATACATCGACGACTTACTCATTATTTGGGGTGGCGATGTATCTGCCATACCTAGGTTTATTGAATATATCAACACTAATGAGCTTGGTATAAGATTCACTCATAGATGCGATAAAAATCAGATATCATTCTTGGATTTGGAATTGAGTGGGATTGGTGGTGAAATAATTAATAGTAGAACATTTATCAAACCAATTGGCGGCAACACAGTGCTGCATGCTAAAAGTAGCCATCCTACGCATACAATAAAGTCTAAACAAATCGGGGAATTTACAAGACTTAAAAGAAATTGCTTCAAGGAATAGGATAGGATAAAAGAATTTGATGCCCTTGAAATTAAATTAATAAAACGTAAATCCCCCAAGTGGTGCCTTGATAGGGCTCGCAAAATAGTGGATAAAAAAGAGAGGGCTGATTTGTTAATACAGAAAAATAAGGACAAAATTAATATAGACAAAAGAAAAGAAAAACCATTTGTGTGCCTTCAATTTAGCCCCCAATTTTCAGACATTAAGTCTATTATTCATAAGCGCTTGCCTGTATTATTGGAAGATGAGGAAACTGCTAAAATTTTAAGCAAGGGAATCAATATTGCTTCACGTAGAGCCCCCACAATTGGCAATATAACTTCACCAGGATTGTTTCTATCCAGACCTAGATCCCAAACCTGGCTGGATTGCAAGGGATTTTATAAGTGCGGCACTACGTCTTGCACCACTTGCGCTCGTAGCCTGACTGGCAAAACTTTTACCAATTACAATAATACAAAGGAATTTAACATAAAAGAATTTATCAACTGTCATTCTGAGAATGTAGTGTATAAAATTGGGTGTAGGGAATGTAAGGTTGCATATGTTGGGTGTACAACTAGGAAATTAAAAACAAGGATATCGGAACACCTGAGAGATATTACAAATTTTAATGCCATTAATAGAAATATATCTATGGTTTCAAAACATTTTGCAACGCACCATGAAGGTAATATTTCTGCTATGTTCATTCAGGGGATTGAGCTATTAAAGAAGTCTGTCCGTGGAGGAGATATTAAGAGATGCCTCCTCACAAGGGAGGCGCACTGGATATATAATTTACAAACTAGATTGCCTTTGGGACTTAACAAAAGGAACGAAATTATGTACCATTATTGTTAAAATGTTAATTTTAATCTATTTTTGCTCTTTTTTATTGTTATTATACGGTTTTTGCATATTTGTATTGCTTTCAGGACCTGCGATCAGATCATGTGATCTGAAGTTTTCACTGTGATTCGCTAAAGCATTGTATATATACTTCCTCTGCATTTGTGTATAGATAACCATGATTAAGATCTTTTAGATCGAAACGCGTTACTATTAGCAGGTTTTTGTCGCTGTTCACATTCCCTTTTGTGCAGGGATGATTTTTAAGGATATGGATCAATTAAGGACTTTTAATTGGAAAGGAGCTGGAACAATCTTCACATTTCTTACGTCTTCAGCTGTTGCCATGTCTGGGTCAGGACGGGTTCACGTGCTCCTGTGGTCTGTTGGTGAGCTGACTGGGCCTTTGGCCCCCGTATATTTCTATTGATATATTGACCTCTGAGGTGTTTGTCTTTAACCATGAACTCCGTACTGAACTCAGGTGCGACCATGATACAGGGCGAGATTCAGAAGACCACTTGGCCATCAATGTCTTCGTGCCCTTAGGAAGGTCGGTCAGGGGTGCAGCTACCATGGAGAAATTCGGAACAAATTGCCAATAATATCCCACAATTCCTAAAAATGCCCCAACCTGTTTCTTGGAGTCTGTTTGTATCCAATTTTGGATCACGTCTACTTTGCTAATTTGCGGCTATATTTTGTCCCTCCCGACGATATAGCCTAAGTATTTTGCCTCCTCCTTCCACATGGCGCACTTCTTTGGATTTATGGTAAATCTTGTCTTCCTCAGCACATTTAGTACTACCTGGACCTTCTGCAGATGACTTCCTCAGTCTAGGATGAAGATCACAATATCATCCATGCAAACTGCAGCGTACTTCTGGTGAGGAACTAGTATGTGGTCTATGGACCTCTGGAAGGTGGCTGGGGCTCCTTGCAGCTTCAAAGGCATTCTGGTATACATATACTGCTCCTCCCCTAGACTGTATTTGTAAGGGGAGAGAGTCTAGGGACGCGGGGTGGAGGGAAGCCACAGGCTGGTCTCGAACTAGTTAACCTAAAATATAGGCCCTGTTTAATCACTTTCTGATTAAGACTTTATGTCAGAAAACTGGTGTAAAAAGGTTTGAAAAGTCCCAACATTATTATGCAATGCAAGGCTGAGCAAAATTGTTGCGACTTTTGGCATTTCCATTTTCAAACAGCTCTGACAAAGTGGGCAGAGCTTGGGGAGGACGAGGGATGTCAACCACCGCTCATTATATTCATGACTAGTGGTGACATTCCTTATTCCTCAAAACTTACTCCAGTCCCTCACTGGAGTAAGATTTGTGGCAAGGAACAAAAAGAAAGTGGATACTGTTTCATGTCTCGTCTGATTCATTAAGAGGTGTGCATCTCCTAATGACTAATGTATCTTGCTTTCCCCTTCCCCATCATCAAAACCGTCATCAAAACCGGAGTGGAAAGCTAACTGCTTTTTGGGCCATCTACCCTGGCTGGCTTTTCAGAGAATTTTTTTCACTGAAACACCACATCATTTCAGACTAAGGCCAGAGTCCGACTAGAGAGGGGTGGACTGCTGTTGGAGTCATTGCTTCAAGAACCACCACACAGAGACATATCCAGGACATGGGCTACAAGTGTCGCAATCCTTCTGTCAAGCCACTTATGACCAATAGACAACGCCAGAAGCGGCAGAGTTCTTAGTAATACTGTTTTTGATCAAAAATAGCAAAAAAGCCATCCCACTGTCGACAAGGTGACTCTGATCAGGACATTTTTTGCTCGCTTTGTTTCTTGTAGGTTTTGTATGTTTTATGGCCAATGTGAACATTGCGTTTATGTGCTGTATGTATACCAACTCAAACCAAGCTCATTTTTTGTGTTTTTTGCATTCTGTGCAAGCCGGGGTGTGGCCTCCCTTTCTTGAACTGGAAATTACATTTAATGGCTTCCCTAGACTGGTGTCCACTGGTTGGGAACCGGTCCTTTTCTCTGCCCTTATTCACACACTGAGGTCAACTCTGACACATGATAACGTTTTTAATATTAGACAGCGTAGGACCGTCCCGGTCAGAGTCACCTTGTCGACGGCGGGATGTCTTTTATGCTATTTTTTGATTAAAAACAGTATTACTAAGAACCCTCAGTTATTTAAATGTACTTTTGCTTTTTACTTATTTAGTTACAGCAGGGTTTTTGCTCATTTTGTTTCTTCTAGGTTTTGTATGTTTTAAGGCCAATGTGAAAATGCGTTTATGTGCTGACCAACTCAAACCAAGCTCAATTTTTGTGTTTTTTTCTATGCTTATAATAATGCAGCCCATATCTGATTCATACAACCCGTAGTTGGGCAGGATTAATCTAATGACAGGTTCCCTTTAAATATAAGAATGAGAGAATTTATGGTAAAGGACAAATGTAACGCACTGTTGTTAGTTAGGACAGTTTCATTCAAAATATGTTGTGTTGTGTAGCATGACAACTAATCCCATCTGATACAAAGGAGATTTGCTGTAGAATCGTAACATGACATTTGAAGCTGAGAATAAGCAGTCTTTCCTGATTAACCATAATTCTGTCTCTCAGAGAGCACAAAATAGGCATCACAAAGGTATATAACACTGTCACTGTTCGGGCTTTAATCTTTGCTCTCCACAGGCCACTGAAGACTCAGCTTGTTTTCTATACACGCTATTTCTGAATGAATCCCTTTTGTTTTCTGCCCATTTTTTCTCTCCACAGTGGAGTAGGATGAGCAATATTACGAATTGTTGTGGAATGATGAGAAGTGCGATCCTCAAAAACACATTATTGATCAGTGAAAAGCAAGCGGTATCTGCAAGCAGCATGTGCTGACTGATAAACTGTGCAGGCTATGCAAATACACAGGCAAGCAAGGAAATATGAGAACCATAAAGGGCAGCATTTCATGGTGTTTGTCTGAAAACATCTGCCTAAACCATGCAAACCAGGAGAGGATTGTACTCCAGATGAAGTCAGGGCGACATACCTTGCTTTTCTGCAGGTAACAGTAAACCCTGAATTTATCTCTTTTTCTTTCACATAATGGAAAGTAATAGGGCAAACTTTAGTCTCAATGATAATACACCGTTCTAAAAGAAAAGCTTGTAATGACTCCTTATTTAGAAAACTTTCATGTGAAAATTAGAAAATATATCCCATCAGCTAAATTTACAGTTGTGCTCAAAAGTTTACATACCCCAGTAGAATTTTTGCTTTCTTGGCCTTTTTTCAGAGAATATGAATGATAATACCAAAACTTTTTCTCCACTAATGGTTAGTAGTTGGGTGAAGCCATTTTTTGTCAAACTGCTGTGTTTTCTCTTTTTAAATCATAATAAAAACACAAAACATCCAAATGACCCTGATCAAAAGTTCACATACCCTGGTGATTTTGGCTTGATAACATGCACAGAAGTTTACAGAAATGGGTTCGAATGGCTACTAAAGGTAACATCCTCACCTGTGACTTGTTTGCTTGTAATCAGTGTGTGAGCATAAAAGCTGAGTGAGTTTCTTGGATCCAGACTGACTCTTGCATCTTTCCTCCAGCCACTAACGTTTCTGGATTTTGAGTCATGGGGACAGCAAAAGAATTGTCAACAGATCTACAGGAAAAGGTAGCTGAACTGTATAAAACAGTATAAAACAGGAAAAGGATACAAAAAGATATCCAAGGAACTGATAATACCAGTCAGCAGCGTTCAAACTGTGATTAACAAATGGAAAATCAGGGGCTCCGTAAAAACAAAACCACGGTCAGGTAGACCAGCAAAAAATTTGTCCACAACTGCCAGGAAAATTGTTCGGGATGCAAAGTAAAACCCAAAAAAATAACATCAGCTGAAATAATGGACTCTCTGAAAACAAGCGGTGTGGCTGTTTCAAGATGCACAATAAGGACGCATTTGAAGAAAAATGGGCTGCATGGTAGAGGTGCTAGAAGAAAGCCATTACTGTGCAAATGTCACAAAGTATCTTGCCTACCATATGCAAAACAGCACAGAGACAAGACTCAAAACTTCTGGAATAAGGTCATTTGGAGTGATGAGACCAAAATTTAACTTTTTGGCCAAAACCATAAAAGTTACATTTGGAGAGAGGTCAACAAGGCCTGTGATGAAAGGAACACCATTCCAACTGTAAAGCACGGAGGTGGATCTCTAATGTTTTGGGGATGTGTGAGCTTCAAAGGCTCAGGAAACTTGGTCAATGTTGAAGGAGAGAGGAATGCAGCAAGTTATCAGCAAATACTGGAGGCAAATTTGCACTCATCAGACCTGAAGCTGTGCATGGGTCGTATTTGGACGTTACAACATGACAATGATCCAAAACACAAGGCCAAGTCAACCTGTCATTGGCTACATCAAAACAAAGTGAAGGTTCTGTAGTGGCCATCTCAGTCTCATAGTTAGTAAGTAACATAGTTAGTAAGGCCGAAAAAAGACATTTGTCCATCCAGTTCAGCCTATATTCCATCATAATAAATCCCCAGATCTACGTCCTTCTACAGAACCTAATAATTGTATGATACAATATTGCTCTGCTCCAGGAAGACATCCAGGCCTCTCTTGAACCCCTCGACTGAGTTCGCCATCACCACCTCCTCAGGCAAGCAATTCCAGATTCTCACTGCCCTAACAGTAAAGAATCCTCTTCTATGTTGGTGGAAAAACCTTTTCTCCTCCAGACGCAAAGAATGCCCCCTTGTGCCTGTCACCTTCCTTGGTATAAACAAATCCTCAGCGAGATATTTGTATTGTCCCCTTATATACTTATACATGGTTATTAGATCGCCCCTCAGTCGTCTTTTTTCTAGACTAAATAATCCTAATTTCGCTAATCTATCTAGGTATTGTAGTTCTCCCATCCCCTTTATTAATTTTGTTGCCCTCCTTTGTACTCTCTCTAGTTCCATTATATCCTTCCTGAACACCGGTGCCCAAAACTGGACACAGTACTCCATGTGCGGTCTAACTAGGGATTTGTACAGAGGCAGTATAATGCTCTCATCATGTGTATCCAGACCTCTTTTAATGCACCCCATGATCCTGTTTGCCTTGGCAGCTGCTGCCTGGCACTGGCTGCTCCAGGTAAGTTTATCATTAACTAGGATCCCCAAGTCCTTCTCCCTGTCAGATTTACCCAGTGGTTTCCCGTTCAGTGTGTAATGGTGATATTGATTCCTTCTTCCCATGTGTATAACCTTACATTTATCATTGTTAAACCTCATCTGCCACCTTTCAGCCCAAGTTTCCAACCTATCCAGATCCATCTGTAGCAGAATACTATCTTCTCTTGTATTAACTGCTTTACATAGTTTTGTATCATCTGCAAATATCGATATTTTACTGTGTAAACCTTCTACCAGATCATTAATGAATATGTTGAAGAGAACAGGTCCCAATACCGACCCCTGCGGTACCCCACTGGTCACAGCGACCCAGTTAGAGACTATACCATTTATAACCACCCTCTGCTTTCTATCACTAAGCCAGTTACTAACCCATTTACACACATTTTCCCCCAGGCCAAGCATTCTCATTTTGTTTACCAACCTCTTGTGCGGCACGGTATCAAACGCTTTGGAAAAATCGAGATATACCACGTCCAATGACTCACCGTTGTCCAGCCTATAGCTTACCTCTTCATAAAAACTGATTAGATTGGTTTGACAGGAGCGATTTCTCATAAACCCATGCTGATATGGAGTTAAACAGTTATTCTCATTGAGATAATCCAGAATAACATCCCTCAGAAACCCTTCAAATATTTTACCAACAATAGAGGTTAGACTTACTGGCCTATAATTTCCAGGTTCACGTTTAGAGCCCTTTTTGAATATTGGCACCACATTTGCTATGCGCCAGTCCTGCGGAACAGGACCTCAATATCATTGAGCCACTCTGGGGAGATCTCAAGCGCACAGTTCATGCTAGACAGCCCAGGAATTTACAGGAAACTGGAGGCTTTTTGCCAAGAAGAGTGGGCAGCTTCATCATCTGAGAAAATAAAGACCCTCATTCACAACTACCACAAAAGACTTCAAGCTGTCATTGATGTTAGAGGGGGCAATACATGGTATTAAGAAATGGGGCATGTGAACTTTTGATCAGGATCATTTGGATGTTTTGGGTTGTCATTATGATTTAAAAAGAGAAATCACAGTAGTTTGACAATAAATGGCTTCACCCAACAACTAACCATGAGTGGCAAAAAAGTTTGGGTGTTATCATTCATATTCTATGAAAAAAGGCCAAGAAAGCAAAAATTCTGCAGAGGTATGTAAACTTTTGAGCACAACTGTATATGTACTAATTGTTGGTGTCATTCCTTAGACATCATTCAAACATCAGTTCTTTTGATGTACGAGAAAAAAGGACCAATTTTCATCAGAGATTTTCAGAGTAATATCAGAGTTTCATTACTTTTTTCCCTTTTTTTTTCAGAAAAAGATTTTCCATTCATGATTCTATGATATATTAGTTAGTAGATAATAAAGGGAAGAGTGGAGCAGTTTTCAACATTAAAAATGATATCCTAACGCCTTATGCACATGTCTGTAATTTTGCATCAGTATTTGTATGCCAAACTCAGGTGTGTCTCCAAAACAAAGAACTGGTGTCAATCTATTAACCCCTTAGTGACGGAGTCAATTTGCAGCTTAATGACCAGGCCAATTGTTACAATTCTGACCACTGTTATTTTATGAGGTTATAACTCTGGAACACTTTAAAAGGAACCTGTCACCTGAATTTGGCGTGACCGGTTTTCGGTCATATGGGCGGAGTTTGCAGGTGTTTGATTAACCCTTTCCTTACCCACTGGCTGCATGCTGGCCGCAATATTGGATTGAAGTTCATTCTCTGTCCTCCGTAGTACACGCCTGCGCAAGGCAAACTGGTCCTGCCAAATTCAGGTGACAGGTTCCCACTGATTCTGCGAATGCTTTTTCACAACATAATGTTCTTCATGTCAGTGGTAAAATTTCTTCGATATTACTTGCGTTTATTTATGAAAAAAGCGGGAATATGGCAAAAAATGTTTAAATTTAGCAATTTTAAAATTTTTAATTTTTATGCCCTTAAAGGGAACCTGTCACCCCGGTTTTTCAGATTGAGATAAAAATACTGTTAAATAGGGCCTGCGGTGTGCGTTACAATAGCTTTCCCCAGCTTTCCGTTGGTGGCGTAGTGGTGTGCGCATGTCCAAGTTCCGAATTCCCTGCGCGCACGTGAAGAAACAGCGCGTGATCTGCGCTGTTATCCCTGTCATCGGTGGGGGCGGCCATCTTCCTGGGGCCGCGCGTGCGCAGATGGAGTGCTCTGCTGCACGGGGCTGCCCCCACCGATGACAGGGATAACAGCGCAGATCGCGCGCTGTTTCTTCACGTGCGCGCAGGGAATTCGGAACTGACCAGCCTGATTGACAGGTGAAAACGGCGACTTTGGTAAGTTATTTCGCAGCATAGGTGGGGAATGAGGGTACACTACATACACTATTGTAACGCACACCGCAGGCCCTATTTAACAGTATTTTTATCTCAATCTGAAAAACCGGGGTGACAGGTTCCCTTTAAATCACAGAGATATGTCACACAAAATAGTAATAAATAACATTTCCCACATGTCTACTTTACATCAGCACAATTTTGGAAACAATTTTTTTTTTATTAGGAAGTTATAAGGGTTAAAAGTTGACCAGTGAATTCTCATTTTTACAACAAAATTTACAAAACCATTTTTTTAGGGACCATCTCACATTTAAAGTCACTTTGAGCGGTGTACATGACAGAAAATACCCAAAAGTGAAACCATACTAAAAACTGCACCCCTCAAGGTGCTCAAAACCACAATCAAGAAGTTTATTAACCCTTTACGTGCTTCACAGGAACTGAAGCAATATGGAAGGAAAAAATAAACATTTACCGTATATACTCGAGTATAAGCCGAGATTTTCAGCCCAAATTTTTGGGCTGAAAGTGCCCCTCTCGGCTTGTACTCGAGTCACGGTAGCGGTGGGGTCGGCGGGTGAGGGGGAGAGGGCGCTGAGGCATACTTACCTAGTCCCAGCGATCCTCGCGCTGTCCCTTCCGTCCCACGGGCTTCTGTGCCGCAGCTTCTTCCCCTCTTCAGCGGTCACGTGGGACCGCTCATTAGAAAAATGAATAGGCGGCTCCACCTCCCATAGGGGTGGAGCCGCCTATTCATTTCTCTAATCAGCGGTGCCGGTGACCGCTGATAGAGAAAGAAGCTGCAGCACCGAAGACAGCTGTGAGAGGCAGAGGGAGCGCCAGGATCGCTGGGACTAGGTAAGTATGTAATATTCACCTGTCCGCGTTCCAGCCGCCGGGCGCCGCTCCATCTTCCCAGCGTCGCTCCGCTCTGACTGTTCAGGTCAGAGGGCGCGATGACTCATATAGTGTGCGCGGCGCCCTCTGCCTGATCAGTCAGAGCGGAGAAACGCCGGGACCGGACGCCGGAACGAGACGCCGGGAGCTGCAATCAAGAGAGGTGAGTATGGCTTTTTTTTTTTAATTGCAGCAGCAGCGGCCATGGCACAGATTTATGTGGAGCATCTCTGGGGATATATGAACGCTGCAGAGCACAGTATGGCACAGCCAAGGGGGAATATGAACAGTGCAGAGCACTGTATGGGGCAAAGCCAAGGGGGAATATGAACAGTGCAGAGCACTGTATGGGACACAGCCAAGGGGGGAATATGAACAGTGCAGAGCACTGTATGGGGCACAGCCAAGGGGGAATATGAACAGTGCAGAGCACTGTATGGGGCACAGCCAAGGGGGAATATGAACAGTGCAGAGCACTGTATGGGGCACAGCCAAGGGGGAATATGAACAGTTCAGAGCACTGTATGGGGCACAGCCAAGGGGGAATATGAACAGTGCAGAGCACTGTATGGGGCACAGCCAAGGGGGAATATGAACAGTGCAGAGCACTGTAGGGGGCACAGCCAAGGGGGAATATGAACAGTGCAGAGCACTGTATGGGGCACAGCCAAAGGGGGAATATGAACAGTGCAGAGCACTATATGGCACAGCCAAGGGGGAATATGAACAGTGCAGAGCACTATATGGCACAGCCAAGGGGGAATATGAACAGTGCAGAGCACTGTATGGGGCACAGCCAAGGGGGAATATGAACAGTGCAGAGCACTGTATGGGGCACAGCCAAGGGGGAATATGAACAGTGCAGAGCACTGTATGGGACACAGCCAAGGGGGAATATGAACAGTGCAGAGCACTGTATGGGACAGCCAAGGGGGAATATGAACAGTGCAGAGCACTGTATGGGACACAGCCAAGGGGGAATATGAACAGTGCAGAGCACTATATGGCACAGCCAAGGGGGAATATGAACAGTGCAGAGCACTATATGGCACAGCTATGGGGCAATATGAACAGTGCAGAGCACTATATGGCACAGCTATGGGGAAATAATGATCTATTTTTGTTTTTGAAATTCACCGGTAAATGCTGCATTTCCACCCTAGGCTTATACTCGAGTCAATAGGTTTTCCCAGTTTTTTGTGGCAAAATTAGGGGGGTCGGCTTATACTCGGGTCGGCTTATACTCGAGTATATACGGTAACTTTTTAAAAAAAAAAACATTTTACTTCAGAACCAATTTTTTTATTTTTACAAGTGTAAAAAGAGAAAATGAACCACAAAAGTTGTTGTTGTGAAATTTCTCCTGAATACGTCGATACCCCATACGACAGAGCTTGGAAGAGAAGGAGTGCCGTTTGACTTTTTCAATGCAGAATTGGCTGGAATTGAGGTCAGATGCCATGTCGCATTTGGAGACTCCCTGATGTGTCTAAACAGTGAAAAAAAAACACAATTGACACCAGTTTGGAACCTAGACCCCTTAAGGAACTTATCTAGATGTGTGGTGAGCACTTTGAACCCCCAAGTGCTTCACAGAAGTTTATAACATAGAGCCATGAAAATAAAAAATCACATTTTTTTCCACAAAAATTATGTTTTCGCCTCCAAATTTTTATTTTCACAAGGATAACAGGAGAAATTAGACACCCAAAGTTGTTGTGCAAATTATACTGAGTACAAGGATACCCCACATGTGGGGTAAACCACTGTTTGGGCGCACGGCAGAGCTCCGAAGGGAAGGAGCGCCATTTGACTTTTTCAATGCAGAATTGGCTGGAATTGAGATCAGATGCCATGTTGCGTTTGGAGAGCCCATGATGTGCCTAAACAGTTGAAACTCCCAGATGTGACACCATTTTGGAAACTAGACCCCTTAATGAACTTATCTAGATGTGTGGTGAGCACTTTGAACCCCCAAGTGCTTCACAGAAGTTTATAACGTAGAGCTGTGAAAATAAAAAAATCTTATTTTTTCCACAAAAATGATATTTTCGCCCCCAAATTTTTATTCTCACAAGGGTAACAGGAGAAATAAGACTACCAAAGTTGTTGTGCAATTTATCCTAAGTTCGCTGATACCCTACATGTGGGGGTAAACCACTGTTTGGGTGCACAGCACAGCCTGGAAGGGAAGGAGCGCCGTTTGACTTTTTCAATGCAGAATTGGCTGTGGATCGCCCCCGTGTAGGGCAAGGGGTACTCGGTACCGGGTCCTTCGGTTCTCAAGGGGGATGTCACGGTGGCCTTCGGGAGGTCCGTTGTAAAGGGAAAGGTCTTTAAAGGGATAAGTTCGTGACGCCACCCGCGGTATTCGGTCAGGGTGACCGATGCTGCTTTAAGGGGTCCGCTGGGGTGATGTTATAGCAGCTAGATGGTATACCTTCCCACAGGTGAAGTATGTCCCCAGGTCTTCCCGGTGTGTAGATGGTGGATGGTGTGAGGCGCAGTGAATAACGAGGACACAAGGTTGCAGTCTCTTTACCTTTTACTGAAGGCTTCAGCATCCACAGTCCAGAGCACCAGATCACAGGGCATGCAGAGTCCGGCCGGTTTGGAGGCAAAAGTCCCCTTATCCAGGTGGAAATCAGTAGCCTTCCTCTAGCGCCTTGGTGTTGTAGTACCTTACTGCTAAGCCTCTCATAAGGTCCTCACAGATGTTGTAGATCTTATTGATGTTATCTCTCTCTCTCTGTCCCCCAGATGGATAGGACAAACCCATATGACCGATGGCGTGAGGCTTTTTACAGGGACTCTATCATGCCCCGGCCTCTCGTGGGTGCCACCTTGCCTCCTGGGTATAGGGCAGATCAGTAACTTGCAATTAGCTGTCCTGCCGGTCTCTGGAGCAAGGCATAAAGGACTGTTGCTCCATTGGTGTTCCGGCTACCGGGATCCTGCGCCTCAGAAGGAGGCAGCCTATGCAGGGCAGAACTCCTTCTGGTATCCACTCCTTTGCTATGACTTCTTCTCACTCTCTACAATACAGTTCTCTGTTCGTGTCCTTTCTTAGAAACTGCCGCGCGTGGGGCAGGCGCAGCTCCGTGACCCTCTGTCTAGGCCTCTGACAGGCTCCCACCCCTTTCAGGGTCCAACTACCTGAGCAAAGCTCAGCTAGCAACTGCCTAACTTCCTATCCAGGCCACCAGTTTTACCTAAGTGTGAAGAGTGCCCTAATAAATAGGAGCATAGCTCTCCCTGGTGGACTGGAGTGAAATGTGTTGTATGTTGGTGGTACCTGGTAAAGAGATCTCCTTTATTGCCTCCAAATGTAACATCACTCCCCCTTAGAGGAGAATGATATTACTGCAACGACCAGGACCCTGGGGCGCTGCACTTGGAATTGAGATCAGACACCATGTCGTGTTTGGAGAACCCCTGACGTGCCTAAACAGTGAAACCCTCCAGAAGTGACACCATTTTGGAAACTAGATGACTTAAGGAACTTATTTAGATGTGCGGTGAACACTTTGAACCCCCAAGTGCTTTATAGAAGTTTATAACGTACAGCCGTGAAAATAAGAAAATAAAAAATCGTATGTTTTCCACAAAAATGATGTTTTCGCCCCCAAATTTTTATTTTCACAAGGACAACAGGAAAAATTAGACCATGAAAGTTGTGCCTTTTGTCCTGAGTACGTCGATACCCAATATGTGGGGGTAAACCACTGTTTGGGCGCACTGTAGAGCTTGGAAGGGAAGGAGCGCCGTTTGACTTTTTTAATGCACAATTGGCTGGAATTGAGATCAGATGCCATGTCGCATTTGGAGAGCCCCTGATGTGTCTAAACAGTGGAAACCCCCCAGAAGTGACACCATTTTGCAAACTAGACCCCTTAAGGAACTTATCTAGATGTGTGATGAGCACTTTGAACCCCCAAGTGCTTCACAGAAGTTTATAACGTAGAGCTGTGAAAATAAAAAATCATTTTCCTCAAAAATGATTTTTTAGTCTGCAATTTTTTATTTTCACAAGGGTAACAGGAGAAATTGGACCCCAAAAGTTGTTGTCCAGTTTGCACTAAGTACACCGATATGACACATATGCTTGGAAGGGAAGTAGTGACATTTTAAAATGCAGACTTTGATGGAATAGTCTGAGGGCGTCATGTTGCGTTTGCAGAGCCCCTGATGTACCTAAACAGTAGAAACCACCCACAAGTGACCCCATTTTGGAAACTAGACCCCCCAAGCAGCTTATCTAGATGTGTGGTGAGCACTATGAACCTCCAAGTGCTTCACATAAGTTGATAACGTAGAGCCGTGAAAATAAAAAATCATATTTTTTCCACAAAAATGATCTTTTCACCCCTAAATTTTTACTTTCACAAGGGTAACAGAAGAAATTGGACCATAAAAGTTTTTGTGCAATTTGTCATGAGTACTCTGATAACCCATATGAGGGGGGGGACCACTGTTTGGCACATGGCAGAGCTCAGAAGTGAAGGAGCGCCGTTTTGGAATGCAGACTTTAATAGAATGTTCTGCGAGCGTCATGTTGGGTTTGCAGAGCCCCTGATGTGCCTAAACAGTAGAATTACCCAACAAGTCACCCCATTTTGGAAACTAGACCCCCTAAGAAGCTTATCCAGATGTGTGGTGAGCACTGTGAGACCCCAAGTGCTTCACAGAAGTTTATAACGTAGAGCCGTGAAAATAAAAAATCATATTTTTTTACACAAAAATGATCTTTTCACCCCCAAATTTTTACTTTCACAAAGGTAACAGGAGAAATTGGACCACCAAAGTTGTTGTGCAATTTGTCCTGAGTACGTGCACATCACCACCAGGCACCGCTCCAGCTCCTGCAGCATTCCCAGGAACATACCCCTTCCGTGCCATTCTGGATCTCCACATGCATTAACTATAGTCCGTACAAGGAATTTCTCCAGATTTTTCTACACTGTATCTCCGTTTTGCTATCCTTATCCTCTCTCAAGTGAGTTTGACAAAGACCCACCACGGGGTCGAAACGTTACCTACTTACCTAGTTTATACCTACCACGGAGTCCCTCTCCTAATTGGCTTAACGTTGTGGTGACTTGAATAAACTTTTTGCCCCTGTTATGCATTTAAAAAATCCAAACCTGAGTGTGGTTGTTTTCTTCAATATATGTTTAGGAATGCAGACTTTGATGGAATGGTCTGTTGGCGTCATGTTGCATTTGCAGAGCCCTTGATGTGCCTAAACAGTAGAAACCACCCACAAGTGACCCCATTTTGGAAACTAGACCCCCCAAGGAGCATATCTAGATTTGTGGTGAGCACTTTGAATGCCCAAGTGCTTTCTAGAAGTTTATAACGCAGAGCCATGAAAATAAAAAATCATTTTTTTCCACAAAAATCATTTTTTAGCCCCAAATTTTTTATTTTCCCGAGGATATCAGGAGAAATTGGACCGCAACATTTTTACAATTTGTTCTGAGTATGCTGATTCCCCATATGTGGGGGTAAACCACTGTTTGGGCGCACGGCAGAGCTCAGAAGGGAGGGAGCACATTTGACTTTTTGAACACAAAATTGGCTGTAATCAATACTGGTGCCATGTCACGTTTGGAGACCCACTGATGTAACTAAACAGTGGAAACCCCCCAATTCTAACTCCAACCCTAACCCCTACACACCCCTAACCCTAACCATAACCCTAATCACAACCCTAACCCCAACACACCCCTAACCCTAATACCAAACCTAACCATAACCCTAATCACAACCCTAACCCCAACATACCCCTAACCCTAATCCCAACCCTAACCCTATTCCCAACCCTACCCCTAATCCCAACACACCCCTAACCCTAATCCCAACCCTAACCATAACCCTAACCACAAATCTAACCCTAATCCCAACCCTAATCCCAACCCTAATCCTAATCTCAACCCTAACCCTAATCCAAAACATTACTTCCAAGTCTAACCCTAATCCCAACCCTAACTCTAATCCCAACCCTAATCCTAACCCTAACCCCAATCCTAATCCCAACTCTAACCCTAACCCTAATTTTAGCCCCCACCCTAACCCTAACTTTAGCCCAGCTATAACCCTAATGGGAAAATGGACATAAATACATTTTCTTTATTTTATTATTTTTCCATAGCTAAGGGGGTGATAAAGTGGGGTTTATTTGCTATTTTTTTTATTTTGATCACTGTGATAGGGTCTATTACAGTGGCCAAAATGAACCAATAGGAAAAATCTAACTATTGTTGCCGGGTGTGCCCGCCATTTTCTTACCGAAAGAAGACGCTAGCAGCCGTGGAGAGAAGCAGGAGGACCCAGGGACACTGGGAGACACTGGTAAGTATCGGGGGGGATTGGGGACCCTATTTCTCGTTCCTCTGATATGCGATCACATCAGAGGACAGAGAAATTAAATAGCAAATTGTGCTTTTTTTGCAGTCATCGTTATACGGTTAATAACGGCGATCCGGGGGTTGGTAAAACCAGACCCAAATCACGTTCCCTGGGGTCTCGGCTACCCCGACAGCTGAGACCCCGAAGAAAATCTGACTCTGGGGGGCCACTATACACTTTTTCCACAGCGCCGTTAATTAGCGGCGCTGTGGCTTAAGTACTCTTAACTACCGACATTAAAAGGCGTATCGGCGGTCATTAAGGGGTTAATTACATTTTTCCTCTGTAAGTTCCACTCTTGGCTTTGGCATACAAACACTGATGCAAAAATACTGATGTGTGCATGAGGCCTAAAAAACATAAACTTTCACCATCTATTCTAGACGTATTATGAATGTGGTGGCACTTTCCCCTTCCTGATGCTATTTGGCTGTGCACTTGACTGTGGACATAGATACCATGAAAATAATTAAATCACATTTTCTTCACAAAAAATATTATTTTAGCCCCAAATTTGGCAATTTCATAAGGATAACAGAAGAGATTGCACCATACAATTTGTTGTGCAATTTCTCCTGAGTACGCCGACACCCCATATGAGGGAGAAAACCACTGTTTAGGCGCACAGCAGAGCTCGGAAGGGAAGGAGCGTCATTTGATTTTTTGAATGCAACACTTGCTGGAACAATTGGCAGATGCCGTGTCGCGTTTGGAGAGCCTCTGATGTGCATAAACAGTGAAAATCCTGGACAAGTGATACCATTTTGGAAACTAGACCCCCTATGGGAACTGATCTAGATTTGTGGTGAGCACATTGAACCATCAGGTGCTTCACAGAAGTTTAAAACGTTGAGCCGTAAAAATAAAAAAAAATCACATTTTCCCCACAAATGTTTTCAGCACAAAATATTGCATTTTCATAAGGGTAACAGGAGAAATTGCACAATAAAGTTTGATGTGCACTTTCTCCTGAGTACGCTGATACCCCATATGAGGGAATAAAGTACTGTTTGAGTGCACAGCAGGGCTCAGAAGGGAAGGAGCGTCATTTGACTTTTTGAATGTAAATTTTCTTGGAATCATTAGTGGACGTCATGTCCCATTTGGAGCATCCCTGATGTGCCAAAACAGTGGACACCCCCACAAGTGACCCCATTTAGGAAACTAGACGCCTCAAGGAATGTATTTTGATGCATGGTAAGTACCTTGAACCCTCAGGTGCATCACAGAAGTTTATAATGTTGAACTGTGAAAATAATAAAATCACATTTTCCCCACAAAATGTTATTTTAGCCTAAAATTTTGCATTTTCATAAGGGTAACAGAAGAAATTGCACCATACAATCTGTTGTGCAATTTCTCCTTAGTACACCAATACCCGATATGTGGGGGAATAATACTTTTGAGGCACAGTGCAAAGCTCAGAAGGGAGGAAGCGCAATATTGGAGTTCAGATTTTGCTGGATTGGTTTCAAGTTGCTATGCCAAGTTGTCAGAGCCTCTGAGGTGCCAGGACAACAGAACCCCCCCTATATGTGAACTCATTTTAAAAACTACACTCTCCAATGAATTCATCTAGATGTGCAGTGATCATATTGACATCACATGTGCCTCACACAATTTTATACAATTGAAGAAATAATAAATTACATTTTTACCACTAAAATGTTGTTTTAGCCCCAAGTTTTTAATGCGCCAATACCCTACATGTAGTCGGGAATTATTTTTCAGGCACAGTGTAAAGCTCAAAAGGCAAGGAACGCCAGATTTTACTGTTATGGCTTGCAGGTATCATGACCATGGGGTGCACCTTACGAAGACTAGAAAACATGTATTTGGAAGTCACCTTGCTGAACTCATCAGGAGAGCTTTAAACTAGAACAATGTGGGAAGGAAAGCAAAAGGCCCGAAAAAGCCAAACACCTGACAAATACTACTAAGAACTCTGCTATTAGAAATGGAAAGGAAGAACAAAGACAAAATAATCTAAATAATAAAAATATTGGAGAAAGAGAAATCAATCACAAGCTAAAATGTTTCTATACAAATGCACAAAGCATGGGCAACAAACAAGAAGAACTGGAACTACTAACACAGGAAAAGAAATATGATGTCATTGGAATCACTGAAACTTAGTGGGATGATACACTCCCTGACAGAAGTTATGTCGCTTATCCATGTTATGTAAATAAAAGCTTATAACCTGACGTTAAATTCATCCATTGCTAGTATAAATTATTCTTTTGAAAGCTGAAACCCTCCAAAATGTGGTTTAGGTTAAGAAAATAAATTGGCATCAATGCAGAAATATTGATCAGTTAGTGGACACAGAATGGTCAGATTTTGGCAAGACAAAAGTTTTGTCGCCCACAGAAAGTAATGTGATATTCAAACAAATAATTAACTTAAAATACAAATATATGTTGCATAACATTGGCGAATGAAGTTGTGGTGCTATTAGAGTCATATTTAATATTTTGTGTGAGCTTGAAGGATTTCATCCATGTGGTTCAACAATGATTCATACAATTTATTAATGAAGTCATCAGGAATAGCAAAGAACGCAGTCTTAGATGCCTCCCAGAGTTCATCTAGATTCTTTAGTTTTGTCTTCCAAGCTTCCTCTTTCATCCTACCCCAAACATGCTCGATGACGTTCATGTCTGGTGACTGGCCCGGCCAGTCCTTGAGCACCTTGATCTTTTTTGCCTGGAGGAACTTTGTTGTAGAGATGGATGTATGAGATGGAGCAACATCCCGCTGCAGAATTTGACCCCTTTTATGATTTGGAATATAAGAGGTAGCTAATACTTCTTGATATTTTAGGCTATTGATATTGTCTTCCACCTTGCAAATGTTTCGCACACCCCCATACTGAATGTAACCCCAGACCATGATCTTTCCACCACTAAATTTAACTGTTTTCTGGGTGTATTTTGGATCCATAAGGGCTCCAGTAGGTCTCCTGCAGTATTTTCAGCGGCTGTGGTGTAATTCTACTGAAGATTCATGAGAGAAATCCACCTTCTGCCATTTTTCCAGCATCCATCTGTTTAGCAGGCTGTGGGACTTTGCACGTTTTTTTATTTGGCTTTTGTTTAGTGCTGGCTTCTGGGCACTGATTCGACAGTGGAGGCCATTTCGAGACAGAATCCTACAAACTGTTCTAGTTGGCACAGGGACTTGAGGTGACCAGGCCTGTTGGAGCTCTGCTGCAGTGGAAGATCGGTTTGCTTTGGATATTCTAACCAACAAACGTTCCTTTTGAGCAGTTGTCTTGCGGGGTCTGCTGGACCTGGGCTTGTCAAACACATCTCCAGTCTCTGCAAATCTTTTATAAATTCTTTGTACTTGATGCTGAGACACATTGAAGGTGCCAGCCACCTCTGCAGTGGATCTGGTCTTCAGCCTCTTGATAATCCAGGCTTTGGTCGCAGGGTGGATTTTTGGGATGTTGTCAGAGCTCAAGTTGCAATTCAAGTGAAGGTCTGGGGTGCTGGGTTTCTTTTTATACACACACACTAATTAACCGATCATTTACTGAGCACAGGTGAGGATGTAAACTAGGATTGGGTGCATTATATGACCAGGTGACAAAACTTTGTCTTGCCAAAATCTGACCATTCTGTGTCCATTAACTGATCAATATTTCTGCATTGATGCCAATTTATCTTCTTATCCTAAACCACAATTTGGAGAGTTTCAGCTTCCAAAAGAATAACTTATACAACCAATGGATGAATTTAATGTCAGGTTATAAGCTTTTATTACATAACATGGATAAGCGACATAACTTCTGTCAGGGAGTGTACACATGATTGGAATACAAGGCTAGAAGGATACAACTTATTTGCGAGAAACAGACTTGATAAACGAGGAGGAGGTGTTGCATTGTATGTTAGAAAAGTGTATATCTGCACAGATATTTAAGCTTCAGAGATTGGGAGTTCAAGAATACAAGGAAAGAACAACAAAAAGGACACCATTGCAGACATTTACTACAGGCCGCCTGTGCAAGCTGATGATATGGGTGAACTCTTTATGCATCAAATGGTCAAGTTCTCCAAAAATATGACATAGTGGTCATGGGAGATTTCAACTATCCAGACATTTGTTAGGAATCTCTCTCAGGCAAAACTAACAGGTCAAGCAAATTCTTATTCTCTCTTGCTGACAACTTTATCTTCCAAAAGGTAGGGGAGAAAACAAGGTGATCTGCTACCTTGGATCTAATCCTTATAAACAGGGAGGAAATGGTTGAGGAGGTAAGAGTGGCTTGGACCCTAGGAGTTAGCGACCATGCTATTTTAGAATTTTGGATAACTAGAGGAGGAAAACCTGTGAAGACTCAGACATCAAGGTTAGATTTCAGACAGGCAGATTTTAAGGGACTCAGATAGAGAATCAGAGGGATCCAATGGCTGGATATCCTTAAGGACAAAAATGTCCAGGAAGGATGGGAAGTCTTGAAAAATGATATTCTCAAAGCACAATCGTTAACAATTCCGAAAAAGGGAAGAATAGGAAGCATTTAAGGAAACCAGGATGGATGAACACAGAACTTAAACACATGCTAAAAAGGAAGAAAGAAATGCTTATCAAATGGAAAGAGGGAGGCATATCTAAAGAAGAATATAATGCTGTCTGCAGAACCTGCAGGGCATAAATCAGATTATCTAAAGCTGACAATGAATTAAGGCTTGCAAGAGATGTCAAAAGCAATAAAAAAGGATTTGGGGGATTTGTCAAAAGTAAAAGAAAAGTCAAAGATGCTATATAATTTTTACAGGATGAAAATGATGAAATGATAAGAAAGGATGTTGAGAAAGCTGAACTTTTAAATTCCTACTTTCATCTGTTTTCTCTCAGAAAGAAAATGTAACATCAACTTATTTTCACTGTCCAATTAAGGGAATAGAAGAATTTAGGATATCTATAAACAGAAAGATAGTGAGGAAACACTTAGCTAACATAAATGAATTCAAGTTTCCGGGTCCAGATGAATTACGCCCCAGAGTACTGAAGGTGATAGCAGAAGAAATTTTGAACCACTCTCCATAATCTATGAAAATTCTTGGAGAACAGGAGAAGTCCCAGAAAACTGGAGAAGAGCAAATGTTGTTCCTATCTTCAAAAAGAGGAAGAATGTGGACCCAGGGAACTATAGTCCGGTGTGTCTGACGTCTATACCAGGAAAGATGTTTGAACAAATTATTAAACAACATGTATGTAAGTACCAGGATAAGAATGAAGTGATTAACCAGAGTCAGCATGGGTTTGTAACTAATAAGTCATGTCAGACTAACTTAATTTCCCTCTATGACAGAATCACTGACTGGGTGGATCAGGGAAATGCTGTAGATGTAGTATATCTTGACTTCAGCAAAGCATTTGACAAAGTATCTCACACCATCCTTATTGAAAAAATGACTAAGTATGGAATGGGCAAGGCAACTGTTAGGTGGATTCATAACTGGCTTAGTGATCGGACTGAAAGAGTGGTCGTAAATGGCTGCACATCCAGTTGGAAGAATGTCTCAAGTGGGGTACCACAGTGTTCTGTTCTGGGCCCTGTACTGTTCAACATCTTTATCAATGATTTAGATGAAGGAATTGAGGGTACACTGATTAAATTTGCTGATGACATAAAGCTAGGAGGGTTAGCTAATAACAGAGAAGAGAGAGAGAGGATTCAAAAATATATAAATAAACTGGAGCAGTGGTCAGCAGCTAACAGAATGGTTTTTAACAGGGAAAGATGCAAAGTACTACATCTGGGCAATAAAAATAAAAAAAGCATATACAGAATGGGAGGAATAGGACTAAGCACATGTGAAAAAGACTTGGATATACTAATAGATCATAAACTGAACATGAATCAACAGTGTGATGCAGCAGCAAAAAAGGTAAATGCAATTCTGGGATGTATTAACAGAAGTATACAGTCTAGATCATGTGAAGTCATTATTGCCCTCTATTCTTTGGTCAGACCTCATCTGGAATACTGTGTCCAGTTTTGGGCACCACATTTTAAAAAAGACATCAACAAACTCAAGCAAGTTCAGAGAAGAGCAACCAGAATGGTGACCAGTCTGCAAACCATGTCCTATGAGGAATGGTACAGGATTTGGGAATGTTTAGCTTGCAAAAAAACCGACTGAGAGGAGACTTAATAGCTGTCTACAAATATCTCAAAGGCTGTCACATTGTAGAAGGATCATCTCTATTCCCATTTGCACAAGGAAAGACTAGAAGCAATGGGATGAAACTGAATGGGAGGAGACACAGATTAGATATTAGAAAAAAAACTTTTTGACAGTCAAAGTAATCAATAAGTGGAACAGGCTGCCACGAGAGGTGGTGAGTTCTCCTTCCACGGAAGTCTTCAAACAGAGGCTTGGCAGACATCAGTCTGGAAGGATTTAGTGAATACTGCTTTGAGCAGGGGGTTGGACCAGATGACCCAGGAGGTCCCTTCCAACTCTACAATTGTATGATTCTATGACCCACTGGGAGAGCCCATGAGGTGCCAAAACAGCAGAACCCCCAATAAGTGATCCCAATTTACCATCTACACTGTTGTGAATTCTGCTCTTGGGTTCCCTCCAGTGGTTGTTGGTGGGAATGCAGTTGTCTCTGACTCGCAGTCCTGGCCAGGTGTATCGGATGATTACAATTCTGACTGGGATATTTAGGTGTGCAGGATCCTTTAGCCCTTGCCAGATGTCAATGTTACTTGTGAAGTGTTGGATCACTTTCTGGCTTCTCCTGTTGCTGCCAAATTCAGCAAAAATAAGTGTTTGGTTTTTGTATCTGTGGCACACTGCTGTGTGCTTGTTTCAGTCTTTTTTCCTGCTCTGATTGTAGGATTCACTGGAGTTGCAGATTTACGCTCCTACATCTTTTAGTAGATGTAGGAAGTCTTTTGTATATTCTGCTGTGTATGTTTTGAAGGGTTTTAATACTGACCGCACAGAACTCTGTCCTATCCGGTCCTAAATCCTGTTTTTCTGCCTGTGTATGTTTTTTCCTCTCCGACTCACCGCCAATATTCATGGGGGGCTTTCTATCCTTTGGGGATTTTCTCTGAGGCAACATAGTATTCCAATTTCCATCTTTAGGGGTATTTAGTCCTCCGGCTGTGACGAGGTGTCTAGGTGTGTTAGGTACACTCCACGGCTACTTCTAGTTGCGGTGTTAAGTTCAGGATTGCGGTCAGTATAGTGGACACCTTCTCCAGTGAAAGTTCTCATGCAGCTCCAAGGTCACCGGATCATAACACTACACGCCTCAATGAATTAATCTATGGGTGCAGTGATCATATTGACACCATGGGTGTGTCACAGAATTTTGTACCATTGGGCAGTGAAGAAAAATAACTACATTTTTACCACCAAAATGTAGCTTTAGCCCCAGATTTTATATTTTCACACAAGTGGGTAAAAATGGCACCATAATTTGTCACACAATATCTACTGAATGTGGCGATGCCCCATATGTGACTGTACAGTCCAACTTAGCCATACGGAGAGACTCAGGAGGAACGGAGTGCTATTTGCCTCCTGGAGCGCAGATTTTCCTAGAACAGTTTGAGGACTCCATATACAGAGCCCCTAATTGCTAGAAGAACAGAATCCCCCCTCAAATGACCCCATTTTGGAAATTATACCCCTTTGGGAATTTATCAACTGGTGTAGTAATGATTTTGACTCCATAGGTATTTTTTACACAAACAAGCAGCAATGAATGTTGCCGAGTGAAAATTGCAAACTGCTGTTGTAGTGACCAGTACGTTGTAGTGACCAGTACTTTGTAGTGACCAGTGCGTTGCAGTCACAAGTACATTATGCCCAGCCTGTGCTTCTGGAAACATGCACCCATAAGTTAGTTGTGCCCTCATCGCTTCAGAAATGCCAAACATGTGGACGCTATATGTGGTTTAGGTACACTGTGGGGCTAAAGGTACCTTCACACTAAACGATATCGCTAGCGATCCGTGACGTTGCAGCGTCCTGGCTTGCGATATCGTTCAGTTTGACAGGCAGCAGCGATCAGAATCCTGCTGTGATGTCGTTGGTCGGGGCTAGAAGGCCAGAACTTTATTTGATCGCTGGCTCTCCCGCTGACATCGCTGAATCGGCGTGTGTGACGCTGATTCAGCGATGTCTTCGCTGGTAACCAGGGTAAACATCGGGTTACTAAGCGCAGGGCCGCGCTTAGTAACCCGATATTTATCCTGGTTACCATCCTAAAAGTAAAAAAAACAAACGCTTCATACTTACCTTCCGCTGTCTGTCCTCCGGCGCTGTGCTTTCCTGCACTCACTGTGAGCACAGCGGCCGGAAAGCACAGCAGTGACGTCACCGCTCTGCTTTCCGGCCGCTCTGCTCACAGCCAGTACAGAGAAGCAGAGCGCCGGGGACAGACAGCGGAAGGTAAGTATGAAGCGTTTGTTTTTTTTACTCTTAGGATGGTAACCAGGGTAAACATCGGGTTACTAAGCGCGGCCCTGCGCTTAGTAACCCGATGTTTACCCTGGTTACCGGCATCGTTGGTCGCTAGAGAGCGGTCTGTGTGACAGCTCTCCAGCGACCACACAGTGACGCTGCAGCGATCCGGATCGTTGTCTGGATCGCTGCAGCGTCGTTTAGTGTGAAGGTACCTTTAGACGGGAGGGCACATTTCGATTAGGGAGCTCAGAATTGGCTGAATTACTTTTGGAGGGTAATGGAGCCATTTCGCTTTGCCAGAGCTTTTGTACTACCAATAACATGAAAGCCCTTTATATTTTCTTTAAGAGATGACAGATGTGAGGGCTTTCTTTTTTTGTGGATTCAGTTGATGCTTTTATTGGGAACATTTTACATAATGTTAGGCAACAGTTTTCCGCTGCTCTACACTGAGCACTTACTTTGGGGTTTCCATCTAAATCTCTGAGTGACGTGACTCAGATAAACCCCCCAAAGGATCCATACACTATAGTGAGGCAGTAGAGTTACTCTGGACCCTGTCTGGCCTCTGTGCAGCAGTGCCCTTCTTTTCAGAAGTGCACAAAACTGTGGCCGACAGCACTTTTATGCAATCCTAAAAAGACGGACACCGTCAGATCACAGGTCAGAAGATGTCCACAGTGCTTCCATCTGCCTCATTATATGGAATCTTCTGCCAGGGGTTCTGTCTGAATCACGTATTTCAGAGATTTCCATGGAAACCCCAGTGTAAGCGCTCAACGCTGAGCGCAAGATAGATGTGCTCCGAGCCTTGCTGCCATCATTGGGAGCCAGAATGAAAAAATGAACAGCAGGTGAACAATTGGTTTTATTTATTTTTTACGCTGTTCCTCATGTGGTATAAGTGATTAGGAGACTTTATTCTTCAGGTCAGTGCGATTACAGCAATACCAGATTTATATTGAGATTTTAAGGTTCGGCTGCTGTCACACACTAAAAGACACTTTTTATTGCAAAAAATAGTTTTTGCATCACCATATTTTAAGAGCTATAATTGTTCCATATTTTGGCCCACAGAGTCATGTGAGGTCTTGTATTTTGCGGGAAGAGTTAACATTTTTAATGGTACTATTTTCGGGCACATTACTTTTTTGATCGCTTTCTATTCTGATTTTTGGGAGGGAGAATTAACAAAAACCAGCAATTCAGGATTTTTTTTTTTTTTTGGGGGGGGGGGGGGGGGCTTTGCCATTTCATGTGTGGTAAAATTGATATGGCAGTTTTATTCTTCCGGTCAATATGATTACAGCGATACCTCATTTATATGTTTTTTTATGTTTTGGCGCTTTTACACTATTTTATAGAAAAAATAATTAATTCTTTTTGCATCGCTTTATTCTGAGAGCTATAACTTTTTTTTTTTTTCACCGATGGAGCTGTATCATGGCTTGTTTTTTGCAGGACAAGATGACGTTGTCAGTGGTACCTTTTTTGTTTATATCCATCTTTTTTATCTTGTTTTATTCCACTTTTTGTTCGATAGTATGATGATAAAGCTTTGTTTTTTGTCTTGTTTTTTATTTTTTTTTACGGTGTTCACCAAAGGTGAAGAAAGAAGCTGATTTCTCTGATAAGATACATTACAAAGGTTTTTTTTATTTAACTTAAACTATTAATTTATTAAATAAAAAGTAAAATAGTGGTAACTCTTTAAGTAGATTTAAACATTATTTCTTTGCTGTAACTGACTGGATGGAGGTTACAAGAAGGAAAAGTTAATGCATTGGTTTTATGTCTATATTGTGAAATATTAATGTTGTTTTGGGAGCATCAAATACAAATACATCAGTTACTTTGTCTGTGTTGTTATTGATTACCGTTTGGCTTATGTATCAATAGGGTTGAGATAACAGTCATTTTAATCCCCAAGATACTTCTAAAAGTTCACTTATCTTTCAAACCTAGGCTTTTCCATACAGGTCACTTTTTTGTTCATAATTTAAATTTTTTTTGTCTTTTTCAGCAAATTCACCTTGTGTGTTTTTAGTCTGAAAGTCCCACAAAGCAGTAATACATTTCCGTATTAGGTAATTCACTTATCCAATGTTGGACTGGGCCTGCCAGTAAGGCTGGTTTCACACGTCCTGATATTTCCAGTACCGGAAAAAACGGTACCGGAGATATCTGTGTCCATGTGTGTACTATGTGCGGCACATGTGTGGCAACCGTGTGCCACCCGGGTGCCGCATCAGTACCACAACAAAGAAAGAAGTGTGTATGAAAAAGACAGGATCACTAATAATAAAATCACATAAATTGTATTGAACAAAAAAAAGCAAAACTAGTAAACATAATTAAAAAGCCAAAAAGGCTGAGAACAACCACCAGGGGGTCCATGTAAGGACCAACAATCCTCCTCCAAAATGCTCACCAAAAAAACAGGGGAACCACAGTAATGTAGTTGTTCGATGATAAGATAGTCACAATGCAGTACCTGATAAGTGCTTAGTCTAAATGTGCAAAAACAGGGAAGCACAATGTGTCGACCTGAAACCTGCCATACACTCCCTGACAGAAGTTATGTTGCTTATCCATGTTATGTAATAAAAGCTTATAGCCTGACATTAAATTCATCCATTGGTTGCATAAGTTATTCTTTTGGAAGCTGAAACCCTCCAAAATGTGGTTTAGGATAAGAAAATAAATTGGCATCAATGCAGAAATATTGATCAGTTAATGGACACAGAATGGTCAGATTTGGCAAGACAAAAGTTTTGTCACCTGGTCATATAATGCACCGATCCTAGTTTACATCCTCACCTGTGCTCAGTAAATGATCGGCTAATTAGTGCGTGTGTATAAAAAGAGCTCTGACAACATGCCAAAAATCCACCCTGCACCAAAGCCTGGATTTTTAAGAGGCTGAAGACCAGATCCACTGCAGAGGTGGCTGGCACCTTCAATGTGTCGCAACGTCAAGTACAAAGAATTAAAAAAAAATTTGAAGAGCTGGAGATGTGTTTGACAAGCCCAGGTCCAGCAGACCCCGCAAGACAACTGCTCAGGAGGAACGTTTGTTGGATAGAAAATCCAAAGCAAACCCCTCTTCCAATGCACCAGAGCTCCAACAGGCCTGGTCACCTCAAGTCCCTGTGCCAACTAGAACAGTTTGTAGGATTCTGTCTCGAAATGGCCTCCACGGTCGAATCAGTGCCCAGAAGCCAGCACTAAATACACCCTGAAAACAGTTAAATTTGGTGGTGGAAAGATCATGGTCTGGGGTTACATTCAGTATGGGGGTGTGCGAAACATTTGCAGGGTGGAAGACAATATCAATAGCCTAAAATATAAAGAAGTATTAGCTACCTCTTATATTCCAAATCATAAAAGGGGTCAAATTCTGCAGCAGGATGGTGCTCCAGCTCATACATCCATCTCTACAACAAAGTTCCTCCAGGCAAAGAAGATCAAGGTGCTTAAGGACTGGCCGGGCCAGTCACCAGACATGAACGTCATCGAGCATGTTTGGGGTAGGATGAAAGAGGAAGCTTGGAAGACAAAACTAAAGAATCTAGATGAACTCTGGGAGGCATCTAAGACTGCATTCTTTGCTATTCCCGATGACTTCATTAATAAATTGTATGAATAATTGTTGAACCGCATGGATGCAGTCCTTCAAGCTCATGGAAGTCACACAAAATATTAAATATGACTCTAATAGCACCACAACTTCATTCGCCAATGTTATGCAACATATATTTGTATTTTAAGTTAATTATTTGTTTGAATATCACATTACTATCTGTGGGCGACAAAACTTTTGTCTTGCCAAAATCTGACCATTCTGTGTCCATTACCTGATCAATATTTCTGCATTGATGCCAATTTATTTTCTTAACCTAAACCACATTTTGGAGGGTTTCAGCTTTCAAAAGAATAATTTATACAACCAATGAATAAATTTAGCGTCAGGTTATAAGCTTTTATTTACATAACATGGATAAGCGACATAACTTCTGTCAGGGAGTGTATATGAACATACAGTTTTTGTTCTGAAAAATTATGGTCATAGCCCCTCAAAATATAAAGAGACTGGGCTGGTATCTGTTCACTTTGTTGCAACATTCTCTCCTTTTCAATGCTTACTGAGGGTGTGCTCCCTTTTCTGTTATTTTATTATTCACTATTTTTAACTTTCTATATTTTTACCTTTTCTATTTTTTTCCTTATTCCTTATGTGAAACTTAAACTTTTGCATGCCTAATCACTGATGTAATATCCTGCAATACCTCTGTAGTGCAGGAGATTAGATCTGTCAGCTTTACACTGACTCTTTGCCTGTTCTTACACAATGTGCTCTCTGCTGTCCCAAAGATGTCTCAGAAGCTCCTATGCCCTGCCAGCTAAAATTAACAGCCCCCAGACAGTGTGTTTGAGAACCTGAGATATAGGTTTAACTCAATTGCACTGGTGTCTTCTTTCAAGCTTAAACCTAATAAACTTTTATACAGCTTCTCAGGGCTGCCATGAGGAGTTTCGCAGCCCCATAATGGCAAAATTTTCAGGCCCCCCTTGAAATTCCACCCAGGCTCCACCCCAGCTCCGCCTCCAACCTTCAAACCTTCCACAGCTCCACCGAGCACTCAAAGAAAAACTCCACATCTGCACCACATCCTCATCAATCACACATTATCAGTTCCCATCTAACACCAGATCACTTACATAGCCAGCAGCTATTGTTCTGGCTAAAAGATTTTTTTAAGCTGCCACCACAACAAGGAGACTATTTTGGCCAGGCCCTATTCTACTGTAACTTATTAAACATTTGCTGAAATATACTGTACTCTTTTTAGGTATATTTTTATTAATGTTTCTTTAAGAGAATATGTCACATACATTTTTTAAAATGAACAATAATACCGCCACACCATGACCAGACCACATATTACTACCACATAGTAGCAGAATAATACCACATACAAGGGACAAATACCACCACACCATGAGCAGACCACATATTACCACCACATAGTGACCGAATAATATCACATACAAGTCCCATTAGACACAGAAGCTCTGTATATAGCACACAGTGTATAGTGTCAGTGTACATGTAATACTGGGATCACCGGTGACATACACAGGAGCTCTGTATATAGTGTCAGTGTACAGGTAATACAGTGATCACCAGTGACATTATACACAGAAGTTCTGTATAGTATACAGTGTATAGTGGAAGTTTAACCAATATAGTCCAACAAATATACCATAAAAAGGCACTTCATTAATCCAATTTTTTCAAAATTTCCAATCCTATTTAGGATAGAAATACCAAAGAGATCCTTAATATAAAAAATAAAGTTTATTTAAATCCAATTAAAAAATTACACATGTAGCAAGAGTATGTCACAGAAAGGGACATCACCGGGATCCAAGGAATATATTGCAGCATAAATAGCCAGAAAACATTATTACTAAACAGTAATACAACTTACATCTTGATATACCAGAAAAAATATCACATTATAATTATTTCCAAAGTTTCAGTGTTATCTAATAATGCTCAACTTCTCAGCAAAAATGTGAAAAACGTATCGTTGTTACTGGCTATATATTCCCCGTCACTATATAGGCATAAATCTCAGGTTCCATAATGTATGTGAACCCTCATTGCACTTAAATGTCCACAGCCAATTATAAAGTATATAATAATACTGAAGGAATCCTGAGGTGCTAGTTTTCTCCTATAGTAGCAATATTGGTATATCGGGTTATTACCGAAATGGGGGGATATATAGACACATTGGCAGACAATTAGCTATGGATCTATACAGAAAATCCCTTGTATCTGATCCGATGTATAGTGCTATCCAGGATCCTGGGGTGAAGGGACACCGCCGTTGTGGATCCTGGATAGCACTATACATCGGCCCCCCCAGGTACTGGCACTATTTGCACTTTTTGTCTGCACTGCACTTTGGTAGACCCTTTATTGTTATAGGATCTAGCGAAAGCAGTATTGATTGGTTGTTCAGCAGTGAAGGTAATGCCACTAGGCATCTGAGTAGTAACAGTGGAGCAATAGCCTGTTACAAGGGATTTTCTGTATAGATCCATAGCTAATTGTCTGCCAATGTGTCTATATATCCCCCCATTTCGGTAATAACCCGATATACCAATATTGCTACTATAGGAGAAAACTAGCACCTCAGGATTCCTTCAGTATTATTATATACTTTATAATTGGCTGTGGACATTTAAGTGCAATGAGGGTTCACATACATTATGGAACCTGAGATTTATGCCTATATAGTGACGGGGAATATATAGCCAGTAACAACGATACGTTTTTCACATTTTTGCTGAGAAGTTGAGCATTATTAGATAACACTGAAACTTTGGAAATAATTATAATGTGATATTTTTTCTGGTATATCAAGATGTAAGTTGTATTACTGTTTAGTAATAATGTTTTCTGGCTATTTATGCTACAATATATTCCTTGGATCCCGGTGATGTCCCTTTCTGTGACATACTTTTGCTACATGTGTAATTTTTTAATTGGATTTAAATAAACTTTATTTTTTATATTAAGGATCTCTTTGGTATTTCTATCCTAAATAGGATTGGAAATTTTGAAAAAAGTGTATAGTGGAAGTGTACAGGTAATACACTGACTCAGCGGTGATGGCTGTAGTTGAAGTCCTTCAACTTCATCCACCGCACCCCACCATCACTTTTTCCAGGCAAGACTCGTCTCTGCAGAAAATAACACATCTAGGGTACATTCTCCATTTTATCTCCAACATCTACACTACGCCAGATGAAGAAAAAAAAGCAACCGTGTAGCTCTGCATAGTAACAGGGCCTCTCCTCCTCCGCACTGAAAACAGTATCCTCAAAAATAATATGTTTTAATTAGCTCCTAGAGTAATAATATCCCACATCCTGCTTCCATGTATCCTCCCTTTCTGGACCCCACGTGTCCTCCCATTCTTCTCATGTCTCTCCATACTGCCTCCATGTCCCTGCATATTGCCTCCATAGTCATACATAGTAGTATAATGCACCCCATAGTCATCCATAATAGTATAAGGCATCTTATAGTCAGTAATAAGTAGTATAATATACCCCATAGTCATATATTGTAATATTATACACCCCGTAGTCATCAATAGTAGTATAATGCACCACATAATCATATATAGTAATATAGTGCACCCCATAGTCATACCTAGTAGAATGATGCACCCCCATAGTCATATATAATAGTATAATGCACCTCATTAGTCATCCATATTAAAATAATACACCCCCATAGTCATACATAAAGTATAATGTGCCCCCATAGCTATATATACTAGTATAATGCACCCCCATAGTAGTAGAATGCACCTCCATATTAGTAGAATGCACCCCCATAGTAGTATAATACATCCCCATTGTAGTATAATGCACCCCCATAGTAGTAGAATGCACGCCATAGTAATATAATGTACCCCATAGCAGTATAATGCACCCCAAAGCAATATAATGCACCCCATACTAGAATAATGCACCCGCATAGCAGTATAATGCACACCCATAGCTGTATAATGCACCCCCATAGCAGTATAATGCACCCTCACAGTGCGGCTTTACAAAAAAAAAAGTTTCTCCTTACCTGGTCAAGGTCCAGTGCTGTCCTCTGCTAGGATTTATCTGAGGCACGGACCGTCATACGCGGACGACGTGCATGCTGACATCAGCTGCTGGCCTGTGATTGGCTGGCGGCTGTTAACTGTTGCCTTGGGGGAGGAACATTCGGCATGGCAATAGATTTTAACTGACCATGCATCTGAGGACGCACGTTCAGTTACTGGGCGGTAAGGGCAGTAATGCCCTGATGGCGGCCACATCCATGCATTGTCTGTACTCCTCATTGACTTCTGGACTCGTGGTACCATGTGACCGCAGTCCACACGTTGTCACTCCTGACTTCCTCAAGGGACAGTGTTGTGGGCTTGCATTCAACAAGCCAGAAACTAGAAGTCAGATGGTCATCTGTGAGGTGTTGGATATACAATATGCCGATTGCACATTGTGTTCTTGTCTTTTATTGATTGAGCATACCTACTACATCTGTCCTAATAGGATGACAGGCAGTATTTTAGTACGCAATCATCAGCCTCCTCAATACTCTCCCGATGAAGTAGGTTGAAACATGCCTTGGGATAAGGGGACACATGGCCAGACTTATCATCTATATCAGTGATGATAAAAACAAAGATACGCTACAGAGTGCTGCCTTATCTGTTTCATTGTAAATGAGTTGGCGACTCTAGGTAAGCACCTTATCAGACCTGATTTGTGTTTGGATGTGATGGTCAGTTTTTTTTATATTTGTATTAGCCTTCTGACTGAGCACTCCACCTCTTAGCCTTAGGTGTTTTTAATTGCAGCAGGATTCTACCCCTCCACAGATATATAGACTTTAGTCCAAGAGAGGATTCACATTAGGTTCCCAGAGAAATGTAGACTAAGAGAGGATTGGCATTAGGTCCTGGCAATGAGAAACGCCTAAACGTGGCTGACAAGTACACATGAACTGGCCAATTTATGCGCTAAGCATTCTCAATTTTTGATATTCCAGTGCAGTAATGCAATTCAATGTTCATATTTTATGTTTGCATGCTATAGCGCTACAGAGTGCTGCCTTATCTGTTTCATTGTAATTGAGTTGGCGACTCTAGGTAAGCACCTGATCAGACCTGATTTATGTTTGGATGTGACGGACAGTTTTTTGTTGTTGTTTTTTGTTATACTGAGGGATCAGTGACCTGTCAAAAGCCAAACAGATGAATATGTAGGCAGAACACCACATAAAGACCCCTTCCCCCAGGCCACTCCAGAGCATGAGAATCTCATTAACTGAAAACTGAAAATAAAGATTAAACAACAACCACAAGATGGATTTCATTACCCCAGGTATCATTTGAATCAGTATAGCAGTATCAACCTAACACTGTCTGTAGGTTACGCAGCAAGATCCTGCTAACAGGTTCCCTTTAACTGTTCTTTATAACATCAATGAGTATGACAGGAGTACAGCGAGGGCAGATATATCTGGAAGGTTGGATTTTTTTGTTGTTATTTAGTGCCAATATTTGGAAAGTAATTTGTGCCAGATGACAGTTGTGCACCCCACTTATAGAAGTCAAGTCTAGGTCAGCCCAGGTCACTGATCATGCCAGAAATCAATGTGTGTTTGTCATGTTAATTCATTGCTTTGTCATACAAAACGGTAACCTTACCAAACGAACCATGAATGACACATCCATCAGAAAACATCCATCTAGTATCTTTACGTGAATGTGTGTCTAGATGTTTATGAAACTTCTGATAACTGTATACACGGTAGATGATAACTAGTGATCAAGATGACACTTTCTAGAGTTCCCGTTAGTAATCCTATTGGAAAACAATACATTATAGCTGCAATAACACTGTAAGGTAATCAAGAATGAGTGTTGCTAAAAAAATCATTTTCATGATTATGTTGCAGTGTAAACAGGCTGCCGACCCCCCGATTAATGGGAAAAGTTCATTCATTGGGTAAAAAAAAAAAATCATTCGCGTCAGTGCATCATCCTGTGTACATAGGACTCGCAGTGACGCTAACTATGGCAGCACACTACCCCAGGAGGGGGCCCAGGATAAGGCACATTATCCCCAGGAAGGGCCACAGTACCCTAGGAAGGGGCCCAGGTTGGGGCACACCACCCCAGGAAGAGGTATAATATCCCAGGAAGAGGCACATTATCCCTTGAAGGGGCACATTACTCCAGGAAGAGGCCCAAAGTGAGGCACACTCCCCCAGTAAGGTGCACATTATACCAGGATACGGAACATTACGCCAGGACAGGGACTGGGATGTGGCACATTATACCAGAAAGGGGAGCAGGATTGGTATATTATACCAGGATGGGGCACATTACCCCAGGAAGCGGCCCATGATGGGACACATTACACCAGGATGGGGCTTAGGAAGGGGTACATTATACCAAGCAGAGGACCAGGATTATACCAAAATGGAGACCTGGTTGGTAGACATTATCCCAGGAATGGGCCTAGTATGGGGTATATTATTACTGGAAGCCTCATTATTACCTAAAAGAATCCTCTCCCATCCCCCATTTCATTATAAGACTCTGATAACGTCTTCTCCCAACCCTCTAATTCATAATGATGCCATCAGAGCCTTATAATAAATATGGATGAGGGAGGAAGCTCCTGAATTAGAAGCTTTCACATGCTCCACCAGTAGTCATTGCATTATACATCTATCAAGAGAGGATGGTATGTAATAAAGATAGGGAGCATTGCAAATAACAAAAAATAAGAAGAGAATCCGATATGTAAGGGACGGTGCTGTACATAACCAGAGTGGGCACTATGTAATAAGGGGCAGAAATATACTGCACATAACAAAAGAGATCAAGCTGTTAGTGTCGGCCCTGAGCTGATACATGCTTTCAAAAGCCAATCAGAATAAAGCTAGTCTAGTTTGAGAGGCAGATCCCCGGCAGCTTCTCTACACTCGCTCACCTGGATTTTCAGGTCTCTCCCTGAATGCCTGTATAGGGAGAGACCTGTCAGTCACTGGCAGTGGGCGGTGAAGTGTGCGGTTCAGTTTCTGGTGGTTTTTAAAATATGTTCTTCTCTGAAACCAAATATATCTGGCTGAAATCATACAGCCAGTACCATGGATCGGTCAGCATGTATCAACTGTCAGGTTTCTTTTAAGATTCCATGAGGAGAGCAAGGGAAGTGGGATATTATTCATATTATCTGCACTGCGTACTTCATTCTTTATTTACTTTCCCCATAGCTTTACCTTCCAATCTTTTTTCTTCTTTTCCTTTTTTTCGCTTACCACCCACATTGTTCAATGACTACGGTAACTGACCCTATACTCACGCTAAAGTAATTTCATGCCTCCTAATCTGATTGGCTAAGTATATTCCCCACGCACTGTGGGTTTTTGCTCATTGTGCTGCCATGACATACAGCCGGTCACATGACCGCTCTATAGGCTCTCTATGCATAGGCAACAGCATTCTATACAAGCTCCCAGCTATTTTGGTATATCTATATTTTAACTTTATCTGTTCAGGTGTTATCCATCTATGTCTTATTTCTTTTTTTATGTTTTATTTTGTCTTATTTACCAGTCTATGAGTATCACTAGCCACCCCTGATAAAGCATTCGTGAAACACTCGTCGGTTGTGTTTGGTGTTTGGTGGGTGAGCCTTTATATGTGGGCTGCCATGATACATATTACTATACTATACCTTAATTCTGATTTGTATTGCTTTATTTATACATTTTCTCATTTTGCTCTTACTACGCATATCTAAATTTTATTGACAATGGCTTATACGTTCCACTAGGATTATGATTTTTTTCATCACTTACAGGGGTGTTTTTCTTCTTCTTCACCAACCACAAGAACCATTTATTTTGTAATAAAAGTTATCTATTTTATAGCTCATATTTTCTGTCCTGCACTTCAATATCATTAGTTTCTGCTTTGTGCTACTGATTTTGGGACTCATTACCCTCCCTGGGTTATGATTTTCTGTTACATGTTCAGATTCAGCTGATGTGCATGAAGAAAAGGGAAAAGAAATCCTGGTTTTCTAAGAGACAAGGATATCTCTTAAAATTTACTAAAACTATTTCTAAGACATTCTAGATTCTACCTAAAACATTTTAAGATATATTAAGACAGTTTAATAGATCTAACCTTTTTGGTAGCATTCTGCTTTAATGTATTTATTTAGAATTGCACATAGCGAGCTGGATGCAGTGTGTAGTCTTTGTACTGCTGCAGGTGCTCCCTGGACGCTGCTACTGCTAAATAAATGTTTTAATAATAGGTTTTGTGATGGTTAAAGCATTGTCCCTGGAAAAAGCACCATCTAAACAAATATATAGAGAGAAAAAAATCTATGAGATTGAAATCTTTCCCGGTTTCTGCTTGCTCTGTCTCTTTGCATAATATGTACGATATTAGACACAAGCCTATAGTGTGGCAGCTAGTAAATTAATGATTTTCTGTAATAAATGGGATTCCAGCTAAAATCTTTGCACAAGTCTTGATCTCTACTCCCAAATTTCAAAGTCCTCACTCTTAATGGGAATCTGTCACCACGAAAGTGCAGTGCAACCTACAGGTATCATATTATAAAGCAAGGGGAGCTAAGTAGATTAATATTAGGTTTTGTGAGAAAAGATTCAGTATAATTTGTGTTTTAACCCCTTCCCGACCTTTGACGCCACGTAGGCGTCATGAAAGTCGGTGCCAATCCGACCCATGATGCCTATGTGGTGTCATGGAAAGATCGCGTCCCTGCAGATCGGGTGAAAGGGTTAACTCCAATTTCACCCGATCTGCAGGGACAGGGGGAGTGGTAATTTAGCCCAGGGGGGGTGGCTTCACCCCCCAGTGGCTACGATCGCTCTGATTGGCTGCTGAAAGTGAAACTGCCAATCAGAGCGATTTGTAATATTTCACCTAAAAAACTGGTGAAATATTACAATCCATCCATGGCCGATGCTGCAATATCATCGGCCATGGCTGGAAACACTGGTGTAACCCCCCCCCCCCCTCACTGCCACCGATCGCCCCCCCAGCCCTCCGATCTATATTACGCTCCCCTCCGTCCTGTGCTCCGCTCCCCAGTCCTCCTGTCCGCTCCCCCGTGCTCTGATGCCACCCCCCTTATACTTACCGGGCCTCCCGGTGTCCGTACGTCTTCTCCCTGGGCGCCGCCATCTTCCAAAATGGTGGGTGCAGGCGCAGTGCGCCCGCCGAATCTGCCGGCCGGCAGATTTGTCCCATGTACATTTTGATCACTGTGATAAAACCTATCTCAGTGATCAAAATAAAAAAAAAGTAAATGACCCCCCCCTTATCACCCGTGGTTACCGTGGTTTTTCTGCGGATTTCACTGCGGTTTTCTATTGGAGCAGTTGTAAAACTGCTGCGGAATCCGCAGAAAGAAGTGAAAAGTGCGGAATGTAAACCGCTGCGTTTCCACGCAGTTTTTTCCGCAGCATGTGCACAGCGTTTTTTGTAAACTCATGGGAAACTGCTGCGGACCCGCTGCGGCGGAAACGCTGTGGATCCGCAGCGTTTTCCGCATCGTGTGCACATACCCTTAGAATTAGGCTATGTGCACACGGTGCGGAGTTGGCTACAGATCCGCAGCGGATTTGGCTGCGGATCCGTAGCGGATTGGCCGCTGTGGATTCATAGCAGTTTTCCATCAGCTTTACAGTTCCATGTAAACCTATGGAAAACCAAATCCGCTGCCCATGGTGCTGAAAATACCGCACGGGAACGCTGTGTTGTATTTTCCGCAGCATGTCAATTCTTTGTGCGGATTCCGCAGCGTTTTACACCTGTTCCTCAATAGGCATCCGCAGGTGAAATCTGCACAAAAAACACTGGAAATCCACGGTAAATCCGCAGGTAAAACGCACTGCCTTTTACCTGCGGATTTTTCAAAAATGGTGCGGAAAAATCTCACACGAATCCGCAACGTGGGCACATAGCCTTAGGGTTAGGGTTGGAATTAGAGTTAGGGTTGGAATTAGGGCTAGGGTTGGAAATAGGGTTAAGATTAGGCTTGTGGTTAGGGTTATGGTTAGGGGTGGGTTGGGGTTAGGGTTGTGGTTAGGGGTGTGTTGGGGTTAGGGTTTGGATTAGGGTTAGGATTATGTTTAGGGTTGGGATTAGGGTTAGGGGTGTGTTGGGGTTAGGGCTGTGGTTAGGGGTGTGTTGGGGTTAGGGTTGTCATTAGGGTTATGGCTAAAGTTGAGATTAGGCTTAGGGGTGTGTTGGGGTTAGTGTTGGAGTTAGAATTGAGGGGTTTCCACTGTTTAGGCACATCAGGGGTCTCCAAACGCAACATGGCGCCACGATTGATTCCAGCCAATCTTGCGTTCAAAAAGTCAAATGGTGCTCCCTCCCTTCCGAGCCCCGACGTGTGCCCAAACAGTGGTTTACCCCCACATATGGGGTACCAGCATACTCAGTGCAAACTGGGCAACAACTTTTGGGGTCCAATTTCTCCTGTTACCCTTGTGAAAATAAAAAATTGCTTGCTAAAACATCATTTTGAGGAAAGAAAAATTGTTTTTTTATTTTCACGGGTCTGCGTTGTAAACTTCTGTGAAGCACTTGGGGGTTCAAAGTGCTCACCACATATCTAGATAAGTTCCTTGTGGGGTCTAGTTTCCAAAATGGGGTCACTTGTGGGGGTTTCTACTGTTTAGGCACATCAGGGGCTCTGCAAACATAACATGATGCCCGCATACCATTCCATCAAAGTCTGCATTCCAAAACGTCACTACTTCCCTTCTGAGCCCCGACATGTGCCCAAACAGTGGTTCCCCTCCACATATGGGGTATCAGCGTACTCAGGACAAACTGGACAACAACTTTTGGAGTCCAATTTCTCCTGTTACTCTTGTGAAAATAAAAAATTGCGGGCTAAAAAATAATTTTTGAGGAAAGAAAAATTATTTTTTATTTTCACGGCTCTGCGTTATAAACTTCTGTGAAGCACTTGAGGGTTTAAAGTGGTCAACGCACATCTAGGTTAGTTCCATGGGAGGTCTAGTTTCCAAAATGGGGTCACATGTGGGGGAGCTCAAATGTTTAGGCACACAGGGGCTCTCAAAACGCGACATGGTGTCAGCTAACGATTGGAGCTAATTTTTCATTCAAAAAGTCAAATGGCGCTCCTTCCCTTCCAAGCTCGGCCGTGTGCCCAAACAGTGGTTTACCCCCACATGTGAGGTATCAATGTACTCAGGAGAAATTGCTCAATAAATTTTAGGATCCATTTTATCCTGTTGCCCATGTGGAAATGAACAAATTGAGGCTAAAAGAAATTTTTTGTGAAGAAAAAGTACTTTTTTATTTTTACGGATCAATTTGTGAAGCACCTGGGGGTTCAAAGTGCTCACTATGCATCTAGATAAGTTCCTTGGGGGGTCTAGTTTCCAAAATGGGGTCACATGTGGGGGATCTCCAATGTTTAGGCATACAGGGGCTCTCCAAATGCGACATGGTGTCCGCTAACGAATGGAGCTAATTTTTCATTCAAAAGTCAAGTGGCGCTCCTTCCCTTCCGAGCCTTGCTGTGTGCACAAACAGTGGTTTGTGACAACATATGAGGTATCGGTGTACTCAGGAGAAATTTCCCAACACATTTTAGGATCCATTTTATCCTGTTGCCCATGTGGAAATGAACAAATTGAGGCTAAAAGAAATTTTTTGTGAAAAAAAAGTACTTTTTCATTTTTACGGATCAATTTGTGAAACACCTGGGCCTTCAAAGTGCTCACTATGCATCTAGATAAGTTCCTTGGGGGGTCTAGTTGCCAAAATGGGGTCACTTGTGGGGGAGTGTTATGGCTGGCAATCAGGCAACACAGCGTGCAGTAATCAGCGCACATACAGAGATCTGGCAAAAACCCAAAACAATAGGACGAGCTCTGAGACGTGGAATCTCTGTAGACTGCAGTACCTGAACTGTCCTCACACAACTGGAAGCAGCAGTGGATTGCGCCTATCACTACCTATGCAACTCGGCACTGCCTGAGGAGCTGACTAGCCTGAAGATAGAAATACAAGCCTGACTTACCTCAGAGAAACACCCCAAAGGAATAGGCAGCCCCCACACATAATGACTGTTAGCAAGATGAAAAGACAAACGTAGGAATGAAATAGATTCAGCAAAGTGAGGCCCGATATTCTAGACAGAGCGAGGATAGCAAAGAGAACTATGCAGTCTACAAAAAACCCTAAAACGAAAACCACGCAAAGGGGCAAAAAAGACCCACCGTGCCGAACTAACAGCACGGCGGTGCACCCCTTTGCTTCTCAGAGCTTCCAGCAAAAGATAATAACAAGCTGGACAGAAAAAACAGAAAACAAACTAGAAGCACTTATCTAGCAGAGCAGCAGGCCCAAGGAAAGATGCAGTAGCTCAGATCCAACACTGGAACATTGACAAGGAGCAAGGAAGACAGACTCAGGTGGAGCTAAATAGCAAGGCAGCCAACGAGCTCACCAAAACACCTGAGGGAGGACGCCCAGAGACTGCAATACCACTTGTGACCACAGAATTCACAACAGTACCCCCCCCTTGAGGAGGGGTCACCGAACCCTCACCAGAACCCCCAGGCCGACCAGGATGAGCCACATGAAAGGCACGAACAAGATCTGGGGCATGGACATCAGAGGCAAAAACCCAGGAATTATCTTCCTGAGCATAACCCTTCCATTTGACCAGATACTGGAGTTTCCGTCTAGAGACACGAGAATCCAAAATCTTCTCCACAATATACTCCAATTCCCCCTCCACCAAAACAGGGGCAGGAGGCTCCACAGATGGAACCATAGGTGCCACGTATCTCCTCAACAACGACCTATGGAATACATTATGTATGGAAAAGGAGTCTGGGAGGGTCAGACGAAAAGACACCGGATTGAGAATCTCAGAAATCCTATACGGACCAATAAAACGAGGTTTAAATTTAGGAGAGGAAACCTTCATAGGTATATGACGAGAAGATAACCAAACCAGATCCCCAACACGAAGTCGGGGTCCCACACGGCGTCTGCGATTAGCGAAAAGCTGAGCCTTCTCCTGGGACAAGGTCAAATTGTCCACTACCTGAGTCCAGATCTGCTGCAATCTGTCCACCACATAATCCACACCAGGACAGTCCGAAGACTCAACCTGTCCTGAAGAGAAACGAGGATGGAACCCAGAATTGCAGAAAAATGGAGAGACCAAGGTAGCCGAGCTGGCCCGATTATTAAGGGCGAACTCAGCCAACGGCAAAAATGACACCCAATCATCCTGGTCAGCGGAAACAAAACATCTTAGATATGTTTCCAAGGTCTGATTGGTTCGTTCGGTCTGGCCATTAGTCTGAGGATGGAAGGCCGAGGAAAAAGATAGGTCAATGCCCATCCTACCACAAAAGGCTCGCCAGAACCTTGAGACAAACTGGGAACCTCTGTCAGAAACAATATTCTCAGGAATGCCATGTAAACGAACCACATGCTGGAAGAACAAAGGCACCAAATCAGAGGAGGAAGGCAATTTAACCAAGGGCACCAGATGGACCATTTTAGAAAAGCGATCACAGACCACCCAAATGACAGACATCTTTTGAGAAACGGGAAGGTCAGAAATGAAATCCATCGAAATATGTGTCCAAGGCCTCTTCGGGACCGGCAAGGGCAAAAGCAACCCACTGGCACGTGAACAGCAGGGCTTAGCCCTAGCACAAATTCCACAGGACTGCACAAAAGCACGCACATCCCGCGACAGAGACGGCCACCAAAAGGATCTAGCAACCAACTCCCTGGTACCAAAGATTCCTGGATGACCGGCCAGCACCGAACAATGAAGTTCAGAGATAACTTTACTAGTCCACCTATCAGGGACGAACAGTTTCTCGGCCGGACAACGATCAGGTTTATTAGCCTGAAATTTCTGCAACACTCTCCGCAAATCAGGGGAGATGGCAGACACAATGACTCCTTCCTTGAGGATACTCGCCGGCTCAGATAACCCCGGAGAGTCGGGCACAAAACTCCTAGACAGAGCATCCGCCTTCACATTTTTAGAGCCCGGAAGGTATGAAATCACAAAATCAAAACGAGCAAAAAATAACGACCAACGGGCCTGTCTAGGATTCAAGCGCTTGGCAGACTCAAGATAAGTAAGGTTCTTATGATCAGTCAAAACCACCACGCGATGCTTAGCACCCTCAAGCCAATGACGCCACTCCTCGAATGCCCACTTCATGGCCAGCAACTCTCGGTTGCCCACATCATAATTACGCTCAGCAGCAGAAAATTTCCTGGAAAAGAAAGCACATGGTTTCAACACTGAGCAACCAGAACCTCTCTGTGACAAAACCGCCCCTGCACCAATCTCAGAAGCATCAACCTCGACCTGGAACGGAAGAGAAACATCAGGTTGACACAACACAGGGGCACAGCAAAAACGACGCTTCAACTCCTGAAAAGCTTCCACGGCAGCAGAAGACCAATTAACCAAATCAGCACCCTTCTTGGTCAAATCGGTCAATGGTCTGGCAATGCTAGAAAAATTACAGATGAAGCGACGATAAAAATTAGCAAAGCCCAGGAATTTCTGCAAACTTTTTAGAGATGTCGGCTGAGTCCAATCCTGGATGGCCTGAACCTTAACCGGATCCATCTCGATAGTAGAAGGGGAAAAGATGAACCCCAAAAATGAAACTTTCTGCACACCGAAGAGACACTTTGATCCCTTCACAAACAAGGAATTAGCACGCAGTACCTGGAAAACCATTCTGACTTGCTTTACATGAGACTCCCAATCATCTGAGAAGATCAAAATGTCATCCAAGTAAACAATCAAGAATTTATCCAGATACTCACGAAAAATGTCATGCATAAAAGACTGAAAAACAGATGGAGCATTGGCAAGTCCGAACGGCATCACCAGATACTCAAAATGACCCTCGGGCGTATTAAATGCCGTTTTCCATTCATCTCCCTGCCTGATTCTCACCAGATTATACGCACCACGAAGATCAATCTTAGTAAACCAACTAGCCCCCTTAATCCGAGCAAACAAGTCAGAAATCAATGGCAAGGGATACTGAAACTTAACAGTGATCTTATTAAGAAGGCGGTAATCAATACACGGTCTTAGCGAACCATCCTTCTTGGCTACAAAAAAGAACCCTGCTCCCAATGGTGACGACGATGGGCGAATATGTCCCTTCTCCAGGGACTCCTTCACATAACTGCGCATAGCGGTGTGTTCAGGTACGGACAAATTAAATAAACGACCCTTAGGGAATTTACTACCAGGAATCAAATCGATAGCACAATCACAATTCCTATGCGGAGGAAGGGCATCAGACTTGGACTCTTCAAATACATCCTGAAAGTCCGACAAGAACTCTGGGATGTCAGAAGGAATGGATGACGAAATAGACAAAAATGAAACATCACCATGTACTCCCTGACAACCCCAGCTGGTTACCGACATAGAGTTCCAATCCAATACTGGATTATGGGTTTGTAGCCATGGCAACCCCAACACGACCACATCATGCAAATTATGCAGTACCAAAAAGCGAATAACTTCCTGATGTGCAGGAGCCATGCACATGGTCAGCTGGGCCCAGTACTGAGGCTTATTCTTGGCCAGAGGTGTAGCATCAATTCCTCTCAACGGAATAGGACACCGCAAAGGCTCCAAGAAAAATCCACAACGTTTAGCATAATCCAAATCCATCAGATTCAGGGCAGCGCCTGAATCCACAAACGCCATGACAGAATATGATGACAAAGAGCACATTAAGGTAATGGACAAAAGGAATTTGGACTGTACAGTACCAATAACGGCAGAGCTATCGAACCGCCTAGTGCGTTTAGGACAATTAGAAATAGCATGAGTAGAATCACCACAATAGAAACACAGTCTGTTCAGACGTCTGTGTTCGTACCGTTCTACTTTAGTCATAGTCCTGTTGCACTGCATAGGCTCAGGCTTACTCTCAGACAATACCGCCAGATGGTGCACAGATTTACGCTCGCGCAAGCGACGACCGATCTGAATGGCCAAGGACATAGACTCATTCAAACCAGCAGGCATAGGAAATCCCACCATTACATCCTTAAGAGCTTCAGAGAGACCCTTTCTGAACAAAGCCGCTAGTGCAGATTCATTCCACAGAGTGAGTACTGACCATTTTCTAAATTTCTGACAATATAGTTCTACATCATCCTGACCCTGGCATAAAGCCAGCAGATTTTTCTCAGCTTGATCCACTGAATTAGGCTCATCGTAAAGCAATCCCAGCGCCTGGAAAAAAGCATCAATATTACTCAATGCAGAATCTCCTGGTGCAAGAGAAAACGCCCAGTCCTGTGGGTCGCCGCGCAAAAAAGAAATAATAATCAAAACCTGTTGAATAGGATTACCAGAAGAATGAGGTTTCAAGGCCAAAAATAGCTTACAATTATTTCTGAAGCTCAGGAACTTAGTTCTGTCACCAAAAAACAAATCAGGAATCGGAATTCTTGGTTCTAGCATCGATTTCTGATCAATAGTATCTTGAATCTTTTGTACATTTACAACGAGATTATCCATTGAGGAGCACAGAGCCTGAATATCCATGTCCACAGCTGTGTCCTGAAGCACTCTAATGTCTAGGGGAAAAAAAAGACTGAAGACAGAGCTAAGAAAAAAAAATGATGTCAGGATTTCTTTTTTCCCTCTATTGGAAATCATTGAATTGGCTCCTTGTACTGTTATGGCTGGCAATCAGGCAACACAGCGTGCAGTAATCAGCGCACATACAGAGATCTGGCAAAAACCCAAAACAATAGGACGAGCTCTGAGACGTGGAATCTCTGTAGACTGCAGTACCTGAACTGTCCTCACACAACTGGAAGCAGCAGTGGATTGCGCCTATCACTACCTATGCAACTCGGCACTGCCTGAGGAGCTGACTAGCCTGAAGATAGAAATACAAGCCTGACTTACCTCAGAGAAACACCCCAAAGGAATAGGCAGCCCCCACACATAATGACTGTTAGCAAGATGAAAAGACAAACGTAGGAATGAAATAGATTCAGCAAAGTGAGGCCCGATATTCTAGACAGAGCGAGGATAGCAAAGAGAACTATGCAGTCTACAAAAAACCCTAAAACGAAAACCACGCAAAGGGGCAAAAAAGACCCACCGTGCCGAACTAACAGCACGGCGGTGCACCCCTTTGCTTCTCAGAGCTTCCAGCAAAAGATAATAACAAGCTGGACAGAAAAAACAGAAAACAAACTAGAAGCACTTATCTAGCAGAGCAGCAGGCCCAAGGAAAGATGCAGTAGCTCAGATCCAACACTGGAACATTGACAAGGAGCAAGGAAGACAGACTCAGGTGGAGCTAAATAGCAAGGCAGCCAACGAGCTCACCAAAACACCTGAGGGAGGACGCCCAGAGACTGCAATACCACTTGTGACCACAGAATTCACAACAGTACCCCCCCCTTGAGGAGGGGTCACCGAACCCTCACCAGAACCCCCAGGCCGACCAGGATGAGCCACATGAAAGGCACGAACAAGATCTGGGGCATGGACATCAGAGGCAAAAACCCAGGAATTATCTTCCTGAGCATAACCCTTCCATTTGACCAGATACTGGAGTTTCCGTCTAGAGACACGAGAATCCAAAATCTTCTCCACAATATACTCCAATTCCCCCTCCACCAAAACAGGGGCAGGAGGCTCCACAGATGGAACCATAGGTGCCACGTATCTCCTCAACAACGACCTATGGAATACATTATGTATGGAAAAGGAGTCTGGGAGGGTCAGACGAAAAGACACCGGATTGAGAATCTCAGAAATCCTATACGGACCAATAAAACGAGGTTTAAATTTAGGAGAGGAAACCTTCATAGGTATATGACGAGAAGATAACCAAACCAGATCCCCAACACGAAGTCGGGGTCCCACACGGCGTCTGCGATTAGCGAAAAGCTGAGCCTTCTCCTGGGACAAGGTCAAATTGTCCACTACCTGAGTCCAGATCTGCTGCAATCTGTCCACCACATAATCCACACCAGGACAGTCCGAAGACTCAACCTGTCCTGAAGAGAAACGAGGATGGAACCCAGAATTGCAGAAAAATGGAGAGACCAAGGTAGCCGAGCTGGCCCGATTATTAAGGGCGAACTCAGCCAACGGCAAAAATGACACCCAATCATCCTGGTCAGCGGAAACAAAACATCTTAGATATGTTTCCAAGGTCTGATTGGTTCGTTCGGTCTGGCCATTAGTCTGAGGATGGAAGGCCGAGGAAAAAGATAGGTCAATGCCCATCCTACCACAAAAGGCTCGCCAGAACCTTGAGACAAACTGGGAACCTCTGTCAGAAACAATATTCTCAGGAATGCCATGTAAACGAACCACATGCTGGAAGAACAAAGGCACCAAATCAGAGGAGGAAGGCAATTTAACCAAGGGCACCAGATGGACCATTTTAGAAAAGCGATCACAGACCACCCAAATGACAGACATCTTTTGAGAAACGGGAAGGTCAGAAATGAAATCCATCGAAATATGTGTCCAAGGCCTCTTCGGGACCGGCAAGGGCAAAAGCAACCCACTGGCACGTGAACAGCAGGGCTTAGCCCTAGCACAAATTCCACAGGACTGCACAAAAGCACGCACATCCCGCGACAGAGACGGCCACCAAAAGGATCTAGCAACCAACTCCCTGGTACCAAAGATTCCTGGATGACCGGCCAGCACCGAACAATGAAGTTCAGAGATAACTTTACTAGTCCACCTATCAGGGACGAACAGTTTCTCGGCCGGACAACGATCAGGTTTATTAGCCTGAAATTTCTGCAACACTCTCCGCAAATCAGGGGAGATGGCAGACACAATGACTCCTTCCTTGAGGATACTCGCCGGCTCAGATAACCCCGGAGAGTCGGGCACAAAACTCCTAGACAGAGCATCCGCCTTCACATTTTTAGAGCCCGGAAGGTATGAAATCACAAAATCAAAACGAGCAAAAAATAACGACCAACGGGCCTGTCTAGGATTCAAGCGCTTGGCAGACTCAAGATAAGTAAGGTTCTTATGATCAGTCAAAACCACCACGCGATGCTTAGCACCCTCAAGCCAATGACGCCACTCCTCGAATGCCCACTTCATGGCCAGCAACTCTCGGTTGCCCACATCATAATTACGCTCAGCAGCAGAAAATTTCCTGGAAAAGAAAGCACATGGTTTCAACACTGAGCAACCAGAACCTCTCTGTGACAAAACCGCCCCTGCACCAATCTCAGAAGCATCAACCTCGACCTGGAACGGAAGAGAAACATCAGGTTGACACAACACAGGGGCACAGCAAAAACGACGCTTCAACTCCTGAAAAGCTTCCACGGCAGCAGAAGACCAATTAACCAAATCAGCACCCTTCTTGGTCAAATCGGTCAATGGTCTGGCAATGCTAGAAAAATTACAGATGAAGCGACGATAAAAATTAGCAAAGCCCAGGAATTTCTGCAAACTTTTTAGAGATGTCGGCTGAGTCCAATCCTGGATGGCCTGAACCTTAACCGGATCCATCTCGATAGTAGAAGGGGAAAAGATGAACCCCAAAAATGAAACTTTCTGCACACCGAAGAGACACTTTGATCCCTTCACAAACAAGGAATTAGCACGCAGTACCTGGAAAACCATTCTGACTTGCTTTACATGAGACTCCCAATCATCTGAGAAGATCAAAATGTCATCCAAGTAAACAATCAAGAATTTATCCAGATACTCACGAAAAATGTCATGCATAAAAGACTGAAAAACAGATGGAGCATTGGCAAGTCCGAACGGCATCACCAGATACTCAAAATGACCCTCGGGCGTATTAAATGCCGTTTTCCATTCATCTCCCTGCCTGATTCTCACCAGATTATACGCACCACGAAGATCAATCTTAGTAAACCAACTAGCCCCCTTAATCCGAGCAAACAAGTCAGAAATCAATGGCAAGGGATACTGAAACTTAACAGTGATCTTATTAAGAAGGCGGTAATCAATACACGGTCTTAGCGAACCATCCTTCTTGGCTACAAAAAAGAACCCTGCTCCCAATGGTGACGACGATGGGCGAATATGTCCCTTCTCCAGGGACTCCTTCACATAACTGCGCATAGCGGTGTGTTCAGGTACGGACAAATTAAATAAACGACCCTTAGGGAATTTACTACCAGGAATCAAATCGATAGCACAATCACAATTCCTATGCGGAGGAAGGGCATCAGACTTGGACTCTTCAAATACATCCTGAAAGTCCGACAAGAACTCTGGGATGTCAGAAGGAATGGATGACGAAATAGACAAAAATGAAACATCACCATGTACTCCCTGACAACCCCAGCTGGTTACCGACATAGAGTTCCAATCCAATACTGGATTATGGGTTTGTAGCCATGGCAACCCCAACACGACCACATCATGCAAATTATGCAGTACCAAAAAGCGAATAACTTCCTGATGTGCAGGAGCCATGCACATGGTCAGCTGGGCCCAGTACTGAGGCTTATTCTTGGCCAGAGGTGTAGCATCAATTCCTCTCAACGGAATAGGACACCGCAAAGGCTCCAAGAAAAATCCACAACGTTTAGCATAATCCAAATCCATCAGATTCAGGGCAGCGCCTGAATCCACAAACGCCATGACAGAATATGATGACAAAGAGCACATTAAGGTAATGGACAAAAGGAATTTGGACTGTACAGTACCAATAACGGCAGAGCTATCGAACCGCCTAGTGCGTTTAGGACAATTAGAAATAGCATGAGTAGAATCACCACAATAGAAACACAGTCTGTTCAGACGTCTGTGTTCGTACCGTTCTACTTTAGTCATAGTCCTGTTGCACTGCATAGGCTCAGGCTTACTCTCAGACAATACCGCCAGATGGTGCACAGATTTACGCTCGCGCAAGCGACGACCGATCTGAATGGCCAAGGACATAGACTCATTCAAACCAGCAGGCATAGGAAATCCCACCATTACATCCTTAAGAGCTTCAGAGAGACCCTTTCTGAACAAAGCCGCTAGTGCAGATTCATTCCACAGAGTGAGTACTGACCATTTTCTAAATTTCTGACAATATAGTTCTACATCATCCTGACCCTGGCATAAAGCCAGCAGATTTTTCTCAGCTTGATCCACTGAATTAGGCTCATCGTAAAGCAATCCCAGCGCCTGGAAAAAAGCATCAATATTACTCAATGCAGAATCTCCTGGTGCAAGAGAAAACGCCCAGTCCTGTGGGTCGCCGCGCAAAAAAGAAATAATAATCAAAACCTGTTGAATAGGATTACCAGAAGAATGAGGTTTCAAGGCCAAAAATAGCTTACAATTATTTCTGAAGCTCAGGAACTTAGTTCTGTCACCAAAAAACAAATCAGGAATCGGAATTCTTGGTTCTAGCATCGATTTCTGATCAATAGTATCTTGAATCTTTTGTACATTTACAACGAGATTATCCATTGAGGAGCACAGAGCCTGAATATCCATGTCCACAGCTGTGTCCTGAAGCACTCTAATGTCTAGGGGAAAAAAAAGACTGAAGACAGAGCTAAGAAAAAAAAATGATGTCAGGATTTCTTTTTTCCCTCTATTGGAAATCATTGAATTGGCTCCTTGTACTGTTATGGCTGGCAATCAGGCAACACAGCGTGCAGTAATCAGCGCACATACAGAGATCTGGCAAAAACCCAAAACAATAGGACGAGCTCTGAGACGTGGAATCTCTGTAGACTGCAGTACCTGAACTGTCCTCACACAACTGGAAGCAGCAGTGGATTGCGCCTATCACTACCTATGCAACTCGGCACTGCCTGAGGAGCTGACTAGCCTGAAGATAGAAATACAAGCCTGACTTACCTCAGAGAAACACCCCAAAGGAATAGGCAGCCCCCACACATAATGACTGTTAGCAAGATGAAAAGACAAACGTAGGAATGAAATAGATTCAGCAAAGTGAGGCCCGATATTCTAGACAGAGCGAGGATAGCAAAGAGAACTATGCAGTCTACAAAAAACCCTAAAACGAAAACCACGCAAAGGGGCAAAAAAGACCCACCGTGCCGAACTAACAGCACGGCGGTGCACCCCTTTGCTTCTCAGAGCTTCCAGCAAAAGATAATAACAAGCTGGACAGAAAAAACAGAAAACAAACTAGAAGCACTTATCTAGCAGAGCAGCAGGCCCAAGGAAAGATGCAGTAGCTCAGATCCAACACTGGAACATTGACAAGGAGCAAGGAAGACAGACTCAGGTGGAGCTAAATAGCAAGGCAGCCAACGAGCTCACCAAAACACCTGAGGGAGGACGCCCAGAGACTGCAATACCACTTGTGACCACAGAATTCACAACAGGGGAGCTCCAATGTTTAGGCACAGGGGCTCTCCAAACGCGACATGGTGTCCGCTAAAGATTGGAGCCAATTTTTCATTGAAAAAGTCAAATGGCGCTCCTTCCCTTCCGAGCCCTGTTGTGCGCCCAAACAGTAGTTCCCCCCCACATATGGGGTATCGGCGTACTCAGGACAAATTGTACAATAACTTTTGGTGTCCAGTTTCTCTTTTTACTTTTGGGAAAATACAAAAATTGTTGCTAAAAGATCATTTTTGTGACTAAAAAGTTAAATGTTCATTTTTTCCTTCCATGTTGCTTCTGCTGCTGTGAAGCACCTGAAGGGTTAATAAACTTCTTGAATGTGGTTTTGAGCACCTTGAGGGGTGCAGTTTTTAGAATGGTGTCACTTTTGGGTATATTCAGCCATATAGACCCCTCAAACTGACTTCAAATGTGAGGTGGTCCCTAAAAAGAATAGTTTTGTAAATTTTGCTGAAAAAATGAGAAATCGCTGGTCAACTTTTAACCCTTACAACTTCCTAGCAAAAAAAATGCTGTTTCCAAAATTGCGCTGATGTAAAGTAGACATGTGGGTAATGTTATTTATTAACTATTTTGTGTCACATAACTCTCTCGTTTAACAGAATAAAAATTCAAAATTTGAAAATTGCAAAATTTTCAAAATTTTAGCCAAATTTCCATTTTTTTCACAAATAAACACAAAAATTATCGGCCTAAATTTACCACTAACATGAAGGCCAATATGTCACGAAAAAACAATCTCAGAACCGCTAGGATTCGTTGAAGCGTTCCTGAGTTATTACCTCATAAAGGGACACTGGTCAGAATTGCAAGAAACGGCCAGGTCATTAAGGTCAAAATAGGCTGGGTCATGAAGGGGTTAAACATTAACCCCTTCACCCCGAAGCCTGTTATCACCTTCCTGACCAGACCAATTATTAAAATTCTGACCACTGTCACTTTATGGGGTCATAACTCTGGAACGCTTCAGTGGATCCCAGTGATTCTGAGAAGATTTTCTCGTGACATATCGTACTTCATAATAGTGGTAAAATTTCTTTGAAATTATGCTTTTTTTGTGATAAAATCAGAAATTTGACGAAAATTTAGAAAATGTAGCAATTTTTAAACTTTTCATTTTTATGCCCTTAAATCAGAGAGTCATATCGCACAAAATAGTTAATACATAACATTTCACACGTATCTACTTTACATCAGCACAATTTTTGAAACATAATATTTTTTGTTAGGAAGTTATAGAGGTTAAAAAAAAATTGCATCCTGTTAGTGCATTTGTTCGGAGGCCTGGCAGGTAAACATCTCTGCCTTTTTTCTGCTGTGTTCTGACATTTTTGGAGGATTTTTAAGTCCTCTTTTTGTGGCTTTGCTGTTTAGTGATAGGACTCGCGTGAGGACCCTTGACGTCGGTTACGAGCTTGCATATTTTGGCCATAATATCAACTAATACCTCACATATTTTTGTATGTGTCTTTTGCACTTTATTTTTCAGGGTGCAGCTGGGCCCATTTGGCTCTGTAAACTGTGATGTCTGTTAACACGGGATGCATTTTGGATAGCACTGGGCAGCCCGCCTGATCTAATAGTATGGGCGTTAAAATGGGTCCAATGCATCCTGTTAGTGCATTTGTTTGGAGGCCTGGGCAGCTAAACATCTTTGCCTTTTTTCTGCTGTTTGCTCAGGTTAAAACTTGAGCAGCGATTTCTCATTTTTACAGCAAAATTTGCAAAACCATTTTTTAGGGACCACCTCACATTTGAACTGACTTTGAGGGACCTGTATGACAGAAAATACATGAAAGTGACACCAGTCTAAAAAACGGCATCCCTCAAGATATTCAAAAAGCGGAAGGAAAAAATAAACATTTAATTTTCTTTCACAAAAATTTTCTTTTAGACCTAATTTTAAATGTAACAGGAGAAAATGGACCATACAATTTGTTGTGCAATTTCTCCTGAGCATACTGATACCCAATATGTGTGGGAAAACCACTGTTTGGGCACACGGCAGAGCTCGGAAGGGAAGGAGCGCCATTTCACTTTTTTAATTTAAAATTAGCTGGCATCATTAGCAGACGCCATGTCATATTTTCAGAGCCTCTGATGTGGCTAAACAGTAGAAACCCTCCACAAGTGACCCCATTCTGTAAACTAGACCCCTTAGGGAACTTATCTAGATGTGCATTGAACACCTTGAACCCACAGGTGATATACGAAACCCCCCCACAAGTGACACCATTTTGGAAACTAGACCCCTTTAGGAACTTATCTAGGTGTGTATTGAGCACCTTGAACCCCCAGATGCTTCACAGAAGTTTATAACGTTAAGCCGTGAAAATAAAAAAAATCATGCAAAAATATTATTTTTTAACTCCAAATTTTGTATTTTCACAAAGGGTAACAAGAGAAAATGGATCCCAAAACGTGATGTGCAATTTCTCCTGAGTTCACGGATACCCTATATGTGGTCAAAAACTACTTTTGAGGTACAGTGCGAAGCTCAGAAGGGAAGAAACACCATATTACAGTGCTGCACTTGTTTGAGGGTGCCATGTTACATTGTCAGAGGCCCTGAGATGCCAGAACAGCAGAACTCCCCCATAAGTGACTCAATTTTACAAACTAAACTTCTCAATGAATTCAGCTAGGCTTGCGATGGTCATATTGACACCACAGGTGTGTCACAGACATTTATACCATTGGGCAATGAAGATAAAATTATTTACATTTTTACCACCAAGATTGTCTGTTAGCCCCAAGTTTTACATTTTCATACTGGGAAATGGGTAAAAATGGCACCAAAATTTGTCCCACAATTTCTGTTGAATGTAGAAATACCACAAATATGGCTGTACAATACTGCTTAGCCATACAGAGATACTAGAGAGGGATGGAGCGCTATTTGCCTCCTGGAGCGCAGATTTTCCTAGAACAGTTTCAGGACTCCATATACAGAGCCCGTAATTACAAGAAAAGCAGAATCCTCCCTCAAGTGACCACATTTTGGAAATGATAACCTTTTGGGAAGTTATCTACAGATGTAGTGATGATTTTGACTCCATGGATGTTTTCCAGAAACAAGCAGCAGTGGATGTTGCTGAGTGAAAATTGCAAACTGCCATTGTAGTGACCAGTACGTTGTAGTGACCATTACTTTGCGTAATACATTAAGCCCAGCTCATGCTTCTGGAGACACGCACCTGTAAATTAGGCAGGCTCTCGTCACTACAGAAATGCCAAACAAGTGGGCGCTAAATGTGATTTAGGCACACTGGGGCTCAGAAAGGAGGGGGCGGCACTTGGATTTGGGAGCGGAGAATTTGTTGAATTTCTTTTAAGGGTGAGGAGCCATTTCGCTTTTCCAGAGCCTTTGTGCTACCAGTAATGTGGAAGCCCACTATACTTTCGTTAACAGATGACGTACCTAAGTAAGGGCTCGCTTTTTTTGTGGATTGAGTTGAAGCTTTTATTGGGAACATTTTACAAAACATTTATGATCACATTTATCCGGAGCTCTAGGCTGACCACTTACTTCGGGGTTTCCATATAAATCTCCTAGTGACGTGACAGATGAAATCCCCGATGGATCCATTCACTATAATGAGGCAGTAGAGGTACTGTGGACTCCGTCTGGCTTCTGTTCAGCATTGTGCTTTTCAGAAGTACACAAAACTGTGGCTGACGGCACCTTTGTGTAATCCTAAAAAAACAGACGCCATGGGATCACAGGTCAAACGGCATCCACAGTGCCTCCATCTGCCTCATTATATGGATTCTTCCACCTGAGGTTCTGTCTGAATCATGTATTTCAGAGATTTACACAGAAATCCCATTGTAAGCGCTCAGCATAGAGCGCAGGATAAATGTGTGCCGAGCCTTACTGCGATCTTTGGCAGGCAGACTGAAAAAATCAATAGCATGTGAAGAATTGGTTTTATTTATTTTTTACACCGTTCCACGTGTGGTATAAGTGATTAGATGACTTTATTCTTCGGGTCGGTGCAGTTACAGCGATATCAAATTTATATTGGATTTTTTATGTTTGGCTGCTGTCACACACTAAAAGACACTTTTTATTACGAAAACAAGTTTTTACATCACAATATTGTTTTTGCAGGACGAGCTGAAATTTTTATTGGTACCATTTTCGGGCACATGACATTCTTGATCGCTTTCTATTCTGATTTTAACCAAGCTAATTAAGGTCTGAAACCTTGGTCAAAGTTATCTGAGCACACAAATCTTCAAGGGGCCCAAACTTTTGCATTTGCCCATTTTAGTTTTTGTATTTTTTAAAATGTAAAAATTGACAATATATTGTTTTTTGCCTAAAATGCAAAGGAAATGTGTAATCTTTAACGTTATGCCTTTAAGAGATCATTTCATCTTCAACTTGCTTAACTGTTCACAATAACAGTAATTTTGAAAAAGTTTTTACATGTTACTGTATGAAGATGACACAGTGCTACTCGGGAATACAAGGGGTTTTTGTAATGTATTAGTAGAACAACAACTTTGTTTTTTTCTTTTATCTGGGTATAAAGAGCTGAGCATCTCAATTGCTATATTCAGGCTAATGCTACTAGTGCTTCTTTATTATCCATGCAAATGAGAAATGATTCTTTGTATCCATGTTGGTGTGCTGAAGACTAGTTGTCTGATTATTTTGTCCATGTTTTTCAAATTGCAGACAATGATGGGTATTTCTATTAACAGCTAAATGACATACTGTATTGCTGTGTAGTAGGTTTTATCAGCAGTTAAGTAACTTGATGCTGGAAGACACCAATGCAAAATCTACAACAGGATCCCTAGCTATCACGGATCTTTAATAATATTGGCCATAAGGTCCAAAGGGATCTTTTGGCGCCCCTAGGTTCCAGGGTCCAGCTGCGACTGCAACCCTTGCACTCACTATAATTAGACCCCTGTACTTCAGACAATTATGGTGTATAATGTAGATATTTCATAAATATCCAAGACAGGCTTATACTACAGTGTATCATAAGCATTTTTTTACTACAACCATGTAGTACACTTTTGGCATTCAACCTGTGGTATGCCAACTATTGTGAAAGTCCCAGAATGCCCTGACAGCATGAGATGTTTATGGTCTCTCTAAACCCGTAGCCACAGGTTGCAGACCACTGTTGTACACAATTGCTGGCGAAACGGTATCTGGATTTTTTTCTGAGCATGAAAGAAACAGGACATTTTTCAACAATTTTTCAATGATCCTGGAATTCAGCTTTTCAGGTGCATGTATTATTATTGCTCTCTCCCCACTATCTGTAACTTTTCTTTGTAAATTAAAACTGTTAAAGAGCTATTCCAGCTTCAAGCATGTGTCCTATTCTCAGGGCCTACTGACTGCAGCACTGCCCAAAACCCTAGCCCAGAGCATTTTCATCCATGGCATACACTCTGTATTGAACTCCTTTGCATTCAAACTCCTTCTATTCCTTGGCTTGCAACTTATGGAAACAGGGAACTGGGCGAGGCCGTTCTGGCAAATGTTGGGGTTCCTACGGTCAGGCCCTCATCAATATGTAACCTATTTTGGCTGGTTAGAGCCATGTCTTCTTCCTCTAAAATTATTCTCTCATTTATGGTGTTTGCTCAATTCACTGTATGATTATATTGTGAGTAGCACTATTTTATAATGAAAATTATAATATTGAAAATTTTAACTACTGCTAAGTTTAACAACTACTAACAAGGAGAAGGTGAGTATTTTAAAATTTTGCCTTTTCTTGACTGTAGGTTGAAATTTCATAACTTCTCAGATGATGATTCAGGAAACTTAAACCTGCTGAAAGTGACAAGCCTTGTCATAGATGAGTACAACATAAGCTGAGCAGCCATCAGTGACCTCGTGTGCTATTTGAGGATTCCTCATCATAATATTATGTTCCTTCATGTGTTTTATGATAAAAGTACGGTAGTTTTTTATGTCATTCATTGTATGGTAAAAATGATCTGGGAACAGGATTCTCTAGGTCAGTATGATGGAAACACCAAACATATAGTTTACTTTTACTTAAGTTTCAAAAAAAAAAAAAAAAGTGTGTAAAATATAAACATTTTAATTTTTCCGTGGATAGAACTGTGGGAGAGCTTTTTTTTAATTTCTCTTAGGCTACTTTCACACTAGCGTCGGACTCGGCCCGTCGCAGAGCGTCGGGCCGAGGTACCGACGCTAGCAGTGAATGCGCCGCACAACGGGGGCAGCGGATGCATTTTTCCAGTGCATCCGCTGCCCCATTGTGAGGTGCGGGGAGGTGGGGGCGTAGTTCCGGCCGCGCATGCGCGGTCGGAAATGGCGTACCGTCGGCAGCAAAAAAGTTACATGTAACGTTTTTTGCTCCCGGCGGTTCGCCACAACACAGCGCAACCGTCGCACGACAGTTGCGACGTGTGTCAATGCGTGTCAAAGACAACTTTGCAGGATGCGTTTTTTCCCATTGCGACATATTGAAAAAACGCTAGTGTGAAAGTAGCCTTAGAGAGCTGACGTTTTCATTGATATTATTTTTGGGTGCATATTACGTTTTAAGGACTTTTTATTGTATTATTTTAGGGATTTGTGGTGACTGAAAACACGCATGTCTGTTTTTTTCTCTTTACGGTGTTTACCAAATCAAGTTGATTAATTTTATATTTTGATAGAATAGACTTATATGGCTGTGGCGATACTATATATATGTCCCTTTTTTAATTTTTTTTCATGGGGGAAAGGAGGTAAGTGAATGGTTAAAATCTGTGGTTGCAGATCACCTTCTGAACCCATTTCACACATGGTCACTCCAATGAGGTACGTACAGATATGCCCATATGGGATAAGGGGTTAAGGGGTATATTGATCAGTTTGAAGACAACCTTTCACAAAATTTTTCATGTATGTTGACATAGACACACAATGTTGTGGTCCCCGGCGGCTTCTCCTTTAGTGACATATCTCTTCCTGTATGCGTGTATATGGAGAGACCTGTCAGTCATTGGGAGTGGGAGGGAAGAAGCTGCCGAGGACCAGACTTTTCAACTAGTCATCCATGTGGCTGCAATGTTTCAGAGTCAAACAAATCTGAAATCATACAGTCAGTGTCTGATATATGCTGCTTCTGGATCTGGCAGCATGCATCTATTGTTAGGGTCTCTTTTCCCCCCTATTACCTCATAGATTGTAAGTTTGTGGGCAGGGCCCTCACTCCTTTTAGTATTTGTAGTATTCTGTATTTTTCTGTAGTGTCTGATATTGGCTGTACATGCTCCCTCTAGTGCCGACAATATTGGCACTGTAAAAATACGGTAAAAATATATAATAACAATAATCAGGAGGGGTATATGAGTCGCCCACCAGGGCAATAGGGATACTCCGTACCGGGTCCGGTTGCACTTAAAGGGGATGTCACGGTGGCTGAGACCCGGTCCATGTCCCTGGGACTCAATTAAAGGGGAAAGGTATTTTAAGGGAATTGTGAAAGTTTATTTTCATGACGCCACCTATGGTTCTCGGTCAATAGGGACCGACGCTGCTTAAAGGGGTCCTCTGGGGAGATGTTGTGTCAGCAAGATGGTGACGCTTCCCATAGGTGAAGCGGGGTCCCCAGGGCTCCCAAGGTGAATGGCAGGAATGATGTGTGGCCGGTAAATAACGGGAGACACAGGGTTGCAGTCTTTACCTGGTTTACTGGTGGTAGCAGGCCACGTCCAGGGTAACGGCAACAGGTACAGAAGGAGTCCAGGCAGCCCAGAAATCCCCTTGGCAGGTCAGGTTGGGAACCTTCCACTATGTGCTGCTTTTCTGGTCCCTTGCTCCCTGTAGTTTGCTGGCAAGATACTCCTTTCTCTCCTGTCCAGGGACAGTAACTACACGGTAGGCAGCTTGAGCCATTTTCTTGAGGTCTCTGACAGGGTGGCTCCATGCTTTAACTGCTGCTGTACCTCAGGTGTTATAAGGGCAGTTTATGTATAGTCCTATGCCCTCTGGTTCTGGTGTTAACATTGCAGTTATCCACAACCTCCCGATGCTCGGGTTCTGCGTTTTGGCTCCTAGTGGGCCCACTTGCAGCATCCTTGAGCCCTCAATCACTCTTCTGCTCCTTTCCTGTCTCTCTTCACTCTCAGACTGACTTGACTCCTCCTCCAGACCAGGATCTATATATCTCAGGGAAGCTCCCCTAAAACAGGGTTTTGAGCTCCTCCTCCTGGCCTGGAGTTAGAATGTGTTGTATTTGGGACATCCTGGCAAAGGGATCCCTCTTGTCTCCAGGCATAGCACTACCCTCCCTGAGAGGAAGGCAGCACTACTGTGGTACCCGAACTCCTGGGGTGCCACATATACATAATAAAAGACAAGTACAGTAATCTTAATCAATACAAGTCACGACTGGTACATAAGAAGAGAGGACCCTGCCTTCAAGGGCTCACAATCCTATTGACTTCCTTTGTCGTTGCTGCATCTTGAGTCACCATTGATCCAAGCAGGTTGAAGTCCTTTAAATCTTTCAGTTCGTTGCCGTGCTCCTTGTCTCATGGTGCTTATGCAACATCAGTAACTGTTATACATCATATTATCTGGAAAATGTATATGATAAAAATGTTACTTATATTGTTACAGATTGTACATATGCAATCAGCTTTTATGAGGCATACTGGTGGTTCATATCCCGACCTATGATGTTCACTGGAAGGACACACCTTGTAGCTAAAAAGTCTTATCCCGTCACAATGATAAAATCAACTTGAAATTCAGCAGCAAGGCCAGGAGGACCAAGTGGCTGAAACACATCATCCGGACTGTAAAAATAAGATAAAATGAGGGACGGTAAAATTGTGTAAGTTCTGGCTTTATTGAGTGCTATTGTAAATTCTCTCACCATTTTGTTGCCTGCAAATTTGTCTCTATAGCTCAGTTCTCTAGCAGAGCATAGACGTGCAGATCTACTGTGGTTTTCTATCCTGATGGCCAATTCTGGGATGACAGAGGTGCATGTGGCATTGAACAGGAAATTCTCCAACCTGGCCTTTTATGGCACATTAATTGCAGTCAGAAATTTGGTCTTTTCACAAGTGTGTGTATGTGTGTAAGGAGGTTGAGAACAGTTAAATATTTTTGGAACTTCAGCTTGAAGATAATAATAACCTCTTAATTTTGCAGAGTATGCAAGCGGAACCTGAGCTAAAGTACCGGTAAGCCGTACCATAGTTTTTCATAGATTTGAATCTTATATTTCTTTTTGCGGCTCATCCTCAAGCTATCATGACATAAATGTTAGTACTTTAATACATTTAAGTTGAGAAAAACTTGTTAATCAACTTTTGGTTAACTTCATGCTAGCAGTCTCAGATGCCGGCTGTGTAATACCCAACTTAATACTGCCATTTACAATGCCTGATCATCTACTGAAATGTGATTTCACCTCTATGGATTATTTTAAAAGCTTTACAGGAAGCAGAATGACATTTCCAGAAGTTTTCATTTATAATTGAAAAGCTACTAGAGCTGAGATAGAGGAATTTTTGTACTCAGTGGGAAAGATGTATTAAGTGCCACAGTTGGGTCCGACCGCCCATTGACACTAATAGTAATTGTCATGTCTTACAATGAACTCATGTTGTTTGCTGTGTCATGCATTATAATTATTTTTTCTTCAGCACAATAAGCATCACTGTTATGGACACAGATATTTATGTGCTCTCTCTCTCTCTTATTATACCGAGAGTATGAAGTTGACCGAATGTTCTAGTGCTCAAAACGTTTTATTTTCTAGAAACTGTTTTTAATTCAATTGACACTACAGTTTAGTGCTACTAAAGCTGAGTATACTGAGATACAACACAATGTACAGCAGACTATCGATAAGACATATTTAGAGCCAAAATCGAGGAATTTATTCCAAATTTCTGACTGTATGTATGCTATATGAAGGTTTATACCTACTAAACTAATAACAGAGATGGATTGTGGACTTTAAGACAAGTGGAAACATAGCATTACAGAGAAAATTAACTTGTTTGCTTGTACAAAAGTATCCCAACGGAGATCCAAGGCTTGTCCAATAGTCCATTGTGTACGGGGGCATCCTGTGCTTCCCCTGACAGATAATGTTCAGGGAGATAGGGAGCCGACATATCCGATTTTGAACTGCCGATCATTTTGTCCTTGGTGAGATAAGCCCCTGGCAGAGTGAGTACTCCTGTGTATGGAGGATTCAGGATAGATAGCTGCCAGTTGAACGATTGATCGAACAATTGTACAACCAACATCTATCTATTATTTATGGGACACCTTTATCTAGACAGGTGAAATGTAAAAACATCAAAATTTTTCCTATTGTTTCTTTTTACCATAGCTAAATTACCGTATATACTCGAGTATAAGCCGAGATTTTCAGCCCAAAAAAATGGGCTGAAAGTGCTCCTCTCGGCTTATACTCGAGTCATGGAAGGCGGGAGGGTCGACAGGTGAGGGGGAGTGACGCCTGTCAAATACTCACCTGCTCCTGGCGCTCCTGACGCGGTCCCTGCATGTCCCAAGGCCTTCGGGCGCTGCAGCTTCTTCCCCTGTTCAGCGGTCACTGGTACCGCTCATTACAGTAATGAATATGGACTCCACTCCCATAGGGGTGGAGCCGCATATTCATTACTGTAATGAGTGGTGCCACTTGACCACTCACTACAGGAAGAAGCTGCCGCTCCTGGAGATGTGGGACATGCGGGGACCAAGCCAGGAGCGCCGGGAGCAGGTGAGTATGTCATATTCACCTTTCTGCGTTCCACCACCGCCTTGTCTTCCGCGTTCTCTGCAGTGACTGTTCAGCTCAGAGGGCGCAATGACATGCTAGTGTGCGCGCCGCCCTCTGCCTGAACAGTCAGTGCGGAGAGACGGGATGCTGAGGAGCAGCGGGCAGCGACGAGAGGTGAGTATGTAATTTTTTTGTTTTTAGTGCAGCAGCAGCAGCATTACATGTGGCACAATGCTATATGGAGCGTCTATGGGACCATAAAGAACTGCATGGAGCATTATATGAGGCATCTATGGGGCCATAACTGCATGGAGCATTATATGGGGCATCTATGGGGCCATAACTGCATGGAGCATTATGTGGAGCATCTATGGGGCCATAAAGAACTGCATGGAGCATTATATGGAGCATTACATGGGGCCATAAAGAACTGCATGGAGCAGTCTATGGGGCTATATAGAACTGTATGGAGCATTATATGGAGCATCTATGGGGCTATAAAGAACTGCATGGAACATTATATGGGGCATTTATGGGGCCATAAAGAACTGCATGGAGCATTATATGGGGCATCTGTTATGACCTGGTGGTTAGGAGCACCAGGAATGACCTGATGGTTAAACTCACAGGACAAGCTCTGGGAAGTGGGAACTTTGCTGACCGCAATCCCTAATCCTATCACACACACTAGAAATAGCCGTGGAGCGTACCTAACAGACCTAGACGCCTCGGACACAGCTTAAGAACTAGCTAGCCCTAGAGAAAGAAAATAAAGCCTACCTTGCCTCAGAGAAATTTCCCCAACGGAAAAGGCAGCCCCCCACAAATATTAACTGTGAGTTAAGATGAAAGTCACAAACACAGAAATGAAACAGGTTTAGCAAAGGGAGGCCAGACTAACTAAATAGACAGAGGATAGGAAAGGTATCTTTGCGGTCAGCACAAAACTACAAAAGACCACGCAGAGTGTGCAAAAAGACCCCCGCACCGACTCACGGTGCGGAGGCGCCACCCTGCATCCCAGAGCTTCCAGCTAGCAAGACAAAATCATGAAAGCAAGCTGGACTAGAAAACCATGAACAGAAAATAACAAACGGGGACTTAGCTTCTTGCAGGAAGAGACAGGTCTCCAGAAGATCCAAGAGCGAACTGAACCAGCACAGGAACATTGACAGCTGGCCTGGAGTAACGATCTGAGTGGAGTTAAATAGAGCAGCCAACCAAAGGATAAACCACGTCACCTGTGTAAGGAACCTCAGAAGCAGCAGCTTCACTCACAGCCAATAGAGGGAGTCCATGGACAGAACTCGCCGAAGTACCATTCACGACCACAGGAGGGAGTTCAACAACAGAATTCACAACAGTACCCCCCCTTGAGGAGGGGTCACCGAACCCTCACCAGAGCCCCCAGGCCGATCAGGATGAGCCAAATGAAAGGCACGAACTAGATCGGCAGCATGAACATCAGAGGCAAAAACTCAGGAATTATCTTCCTGACCATAACCCTTCCACTTGACCAGGTACTGGAGTTTCCGTCTCGAAACACGAGAATCCAAAATCTTCTCAACCACATACTCCAACTCCCCCTCGACCAACACCGGGGCAGGAGGATCAACGGAGGGAACCATAGGCGCCACGTATCTCCGCAACAACGACCTATGGAACACATTATGGATGGCAAAAGAAGCTGGAAGGTCCAAACGAAATGACACAGGATTAAGAACTTCAGAAATCTTATATGGCCCAATGAAACGAGGCTTAAACTTAGGAGAGGAAACCTTCATAGGAACATGACGAGATGACAACCAAACCAAATCCCCAACACGAAGTTGGGGACCAACACAGCACCGGCGGTTAGCAAAACGTTGAGCCTTCTCCTGGGACAATGTCAAATTGTCCACCACATGAGTCCAAATCTGCTGCAACCTGTCCACCACCGTATCCACACCAGGACAGTCCGAAGGCTCAACCTGCCCTGAAGAGAAACGAGGATGGAAACCAGAATTACAGAAAAAAGGAGAAACTAAAGTAGCCGAACTGGCCCGATTATTAAGGGCGAACTTAGCCAAAGGCAAGAAGGACACCCAATCATCCTGATCAGCAGAAACAAAGCATCTCAGATATGTTTCCAAAGTCTGATTAGTTCGTTCGGTTTGGCCATTAGTCTGAGGATGGAAAGCCGAAGAAAAAGACAAATCAATGCCCATCTTAGCACAAAAGGACCGCCAAAACCTCGAAACAAACTGGGAACCTCTGTCCGAGACGATGTTCTCCGGAATGCCATGCAAATGAACCACATGCTGGAAAAACAATGGCACCAAATCAGAGGAGGAAGGCAATTTAGACAAGGGTACCAAATGGACCATCTTAGAGAAGCGATCACAAACCACCCAAATGACCGACATCCTTTGAGAAACAGGGAGATCAGAAATAAAATCCATGGAAATACGCGTCCAGGGCCTCTTCGGGACCGGCAAGGGAAAAAGCAACCCACTGGCCCGAGAACAGCAGGGCTTAGCCCGAGCACAAGTCCCACAGGACTGCACAAAAGAACGCACATCCCATGACAAAGAAGGCCACCAAAAGGATCTAGCCACCAAATCTCTGGTACCAAAGGTTCCAGGATGACCAGCCAACACCGAACAATGAACCTCAGAGATAACTCTACTAGTCCATCTATCAGGGACAAACAGTCTCTCCGCTGGACAACGGTCAGGTCTATCAGCCTGAAACTTCTGCAGCACGCGCCGCAAATCAGGGGAGATGGCAGACAAAATTACCCCCTCTTTAAGAATACCCGCCGGCTCCGGAACACCCGGAGAGTCAGGCACAAAACTCCTTGACAGGGCATCAGCCTTCACATTCTTAGATCCCGGAAGGTATGAAACCACAAAATCAAAACGGGAGAAAAAGAGCGACCATCGAGCCTGTCTAGGATTCAACCGTTTTGCAGACTCGAGATAAATCAAATTCTTGTGATCCGTCAAGACCACCACGCGATGTTTAGCTCCTTCAAGCCAATGTCGCCACTCCTCGAATGCCCACTTCATGGCCAACAACTCTCGATTGCCAACATCATAATTGCGCTCAGCAGGCGAGAATTTTCTAGAAAAGAAGGCACATGGTTTCATCACCAAGCCATCAGAACTTCTTTGCGACAAAACAGCCCCTGCTCCAATCTCAGAAGCATCAACCTCGACCTGAAACGGGAGCGAAACATCTGGCTGGCACAACACAGGGGCAGAGGAAAAACGACGTTTCAACTCCTGAAAAGCCTCTACAGCCGCAGAGGACCAATTGACCACATCAGCACCTTTCTTGGTCAAATCAGTCAACGGTTTAGCAATACTAGAAAAATTAGCGATGAAGCGACGGTAAAAATTAGCAAAGCCCAGGAACTTCTGCAGGCTCTTCACAGATGTCGGCTGAGTCCAATCGTAAATGGCCTGAACTTTAACAGGGTCCATCTCGATAGTAGAAGGGGAAAAAATGAAACCCAAAAATGAAACCTTCTGAACTCCAAAGAGACACTTTGACCCCTTCACAAACAAGGAATTCGCACGAAGGACCTGGAACACCATTCTGACCTGCTTCACATGAGACTCCCAATCATCCGAAAAGACCAAAATGTCATCCAAATATACAATCATGAATCTATCCAGGTACTCTCGAAAGATGTCATGCATAAAGGACTGAAACACAGATGGAGCATTAGAAAGCCCGAATGGCATAACCAGGTACTCAAAATGGCCCTCGGGCGTATTAAATGCTGTTTTCCATTCATCGGCCTGTTTAATTCGCACAAGATTATACGCCCCTCGAAGATCTATCTTGGTGAACCAACTAGCCCCCTTAATCCGAGCAAACAAATCAGTAAGCTGCGGCAAAGGATACTGAAATTTGACTGTGATCTTATTAAGAAGGCGGTAATCAATACAAGGTCTCAAAGAGCCATCCTTCTTGGCCACAAAAAAGAACCCTGCTCCCAATGGTGAAGACGACGGGCGAATATGACCCTTCTCCAAGGACTCCTTTATATAACTCCGCATAGCGGCGTGTTCTGGCACCGATAAATTGAACAGTCGACCCTTAAGAAACTTACCAGGAATCAAATCAATAGCACAATCACAATCCCTATGAGGAGGTAGGGCACCGGATTTGGGTTCATCAAATACATCCCGGTAATCCGACAAAAACTCAGGGACTTCAGAAGGAGTGGAAGATGAAATTGACAGCAATGGAACATCACCATGTACCCCTTGACAACCCCAGCTGGACACAGACATTGATTTCCAATCCAATACTGGGTTGTGGACCTGTAGCCATGGTAACCCCAAAACGACCACATCATGCAGATTATGCAACACCAAAAAGCGAATATCCTCCTGATGTGCAGGAGCCATGCACATGGTCAAATGAGTCCAGTACTGAGGCTTATTCTTGGCCAAAGGCGTAGCATCAATTCCTCTCAATGGAATAGGATACTGCAAAGGCTCCAAGAGAAAACCACAGCGCCTGGCAAACTCCAAGTCCATCAAGTTCAGGGCAGCGCCTGAATCCACAAATGCCATAACAGAATAGGACGACAGAGAGCAAATCAGAGTAACGGACAAAAGAAATTTAGACTGTACAGTACCAATGGTGGCAGACCTAGTGAACCGCTTAGTGCGCTTAGGACAATCGGAGATAGCATGAGTGGATTCACCACAGTAAAAACACAGCCCATTCTGACGTCTGTGTTCTTGCCGTTCAGCTCTGGTCAAAGTCCTATCACACTGCATAGGCTCAGGCCTATGCTCAGAGAATACCGCCAGATGGTGCACAGCTTTGCGCTCACGCAAGCGCCGATCGATCTGAATGGCCAAGGACATAGACTCATTCAGACCAGCAGGCATGGGAAATCCCACCATGACATCCTTAAGGGCTTCAGAAAGACCCTTTCTGAAAATTGCCGCCAGGGCACACTCATTCCACTGAGTAAGCACAGACCACTTTCTAAACTTCTGACAGTACACCTCCGCTTCATCCTGACCCTGACACAAAGCCAGCAAGATTTTCTCTGCCTGATCCACTGAATTTGGTTCATCATAAAGCAATCCAAGCGCCAGAAAAAACGCATCAACATCACGCAATGCAGGATCTCCTGGCGCAAGGGAAAATGCCCAGTCTTGAGGGTCACCACGCAAGAAAGAAATAATGATTTTTACTTGCTGAACGGGGTCACCAGAGGAGCGGGGTTTCAAAGCTAGAAACAGTTTACAGTTATTTTTGAAATTCAGAAACTTAGATCTATTCCCAGAAAATAAATCAGGAATAGGAATTCTAGGCTCTAACATAGGATTCTGAACCACAAAATCTTGAATGTTTTGTACCCTTGCAGTGAGATGATCCACACAAGAGGACAGACCTTGAATGTCCATCTCTACACCTGTGTCCTGAACCACCCAAAGGTCTAGGGGAAAAGAAAGACAAAACACAGTGCAAAGAAAAAAAAATGGTCTCAGAGCTTCTCTTATCCCTCTATTGAGATGCATTAATACTTTGGGCCAGCTGTACTGTTATGACCTGGTGGTTAGGAGCACCAGGAATGACATCTATGGGGCTATAAAGAACTGCATGGAACATTATATGGGGCATTTATGGGGCCATAAAGAACTGCATGGAGCATTATATGGGGCATCTGTTATGACCTGGTGGTTAGGAGCACCAGGAATGACCTGATGGTTAAACTCACAGGACAAGCTCTGGGAAGTGGGAACTTTGCTGACCGCAATCCCTAATCCTATCACACACACTAGAAATAGCCATGGAGCGTACCTAACAGGCCTAGACGCCTCGGACACAGCCTAAGAACTAGCTAGCCCTAGAGAAAGAAAATAAAGCCTACCTTGCCTCAGAGAAATTTCCCCAAAGGAAAAGGCAGCCCCCCACAAATATTAACTGTGAGTTAAGATGAAAGTCACAAACACAGAAATGAAACAGGTTTAGCAAAGGGAGGCCAGACTAACTAAATAGACAGAGGATAGGAAAGGTATCTTTGCGGTCAGCACAAAACTACAAAAGACCATGCAGAGTGTGCAAAAAGACCCCCGCACCGACTCACGGTGCGGAGGCGCCACCCTGCATCCCAGAGCTTCCAGCTAGCAAGACAAAATCATGAAAGCAAGCTGGACTAGAAAACCATGAACAGAAAATAACAAACGGGGACTTAGCTTCTTGCAGGAAGAGACAGGTCTCCAGAAGATCCAAGAGCGAACTGAACCAGCACAGGAACATTGACAGCTGGCCTGGAGTAACGATCTGAGTGGAGTTAAATAGAGCAGCCAACCAAAGGATAAACCACGTCACCTGTGTAAGGAACCTCAGAAGCAGCAGCTTCACTCACAGCCACCAGAGGGAGTCCATGGACAGAACTCGCCGAAGTACCATTCACGACCACAGGAGGGAGTTCAACAACAGAATTCACAACAGGCATCTATGGGGCCATAAAGAACTGCATGGAGCATTATATCGGGCATATTTGTATATGGAGCATCTTATGGGGCCATAATGAACTCTATGGAGCATTATATGGGGCCTATTTTGTATGGAGCATCTTATGGGGCCATAATGAACTCTATGGAGCATTATATGGGGCCTATTTTGTATGGAGCATCTTATGGGGCCATAATGAACAGTATGGAGCATTATATAGGGCTCCTGATTCATTATGGATATTCAAAAACACTTAACCTACTGATGTCTCAATTAATTTTACTTTTATTGGTATCTATTTTTATTTTTTTTATTTTTGACATTTACCGGTAGCTGCTGCATTTTCCACCCTAGGCTTATATTCGAGTCAATAAGTTTTCCCAGTTTTTTGTTGCAAAATTAGGGGGGTCGGTTTATACTCGGGTCGGCTTATACTCGAGTATATACGGTATATACTATTTATGTATGTTCTAGCTTAGAATAGTAATGGTTTCTACTGCATATTTTTCCAATATTTTTCTACCTCAAAAGTACAGTTATAGAAAAAGAACAAATACTGTAGGTCAATTTTAACCATAGCAGTCAAATTGTTATGTGCTAAGTGAGACCCACATGTGCTATACACAAAGATTACAACTATTTTTATAGTCACTGAATTACCGATCAAATTACATTTTCTAATTGAGTTTATAGAAACATGAGAATTAACATTACCAGGACACCCCATTTTACAAATTACACTGTATCACATTAAAACCAGAAAAAAACAGAAGTCCTTTTTTACTGTATGCCTGAAATTGCAGCATATTTTCTCATCTTATTTAATGATTATTAAACAGAACCTGTCATCAGGATTTTATACCCCAAACTAGTGTCATATATATATATAAAGGTGCACTAGTGTTTGAGTCCGCAGCGTATCATCCGCATGCGCAAACGCATGCAAAAACGCATGCTTACGCAGTTTTGTTTATCCGCATCATCTTACGCATGATGGCAAAAAAAATGCAGCGTGTGCATGCATTTGCATGAGTTTGCATTGTTTATGCGCATGCGTTCGATATTTCCAATGTTTTCCAGTAGCTTTTTCTTGACATCAGACACCCAATTAGCGTGTCTCATGGGATTTCTATCTCGTATAGACACACTGCACTGAGGAAATGCTCGTCTTTGGATGCTGTATCCAGCTGCAAGATGGATCTTGACATGGAGAGCTTCTATGCTAATCTGAATTTACAATTGAAATTGGCTGTTGCCTTTGATTTTGCTTGCTAAGAAGAAAGAAGAAGACAAAGAATGAGAAGATGTCATTGTCGCTACTGGCAACAAACCATCCTTGATCTCCGAGACAGCTGTGGAGCCTGCCACTTGTTATACACCCAGCTGCATGCAAACCCGCATAAGTTTTTTGACTACACGAGGATGTCTGAACGAAGTTTCAATGACTTGCTGCAACGTGTCCAAGGATCCATTACCAGGCATGACACACAACTCCGTAGAGCAATTCCTGCTGAGGAACGTCTGATAGTGATCCTGAGGTACGTAATTGTGAAAAACAAACACATGTTCATAGTATTATTGTTAGAAAACCCATGTATTACATTTTTTATTTCTATTTTCTGTTCAACAGATTCCTGGCTACCTGAGAGACCTTATTATCTCTCCATTTCCAGTTCCGGTTAGAGTATCCACCCTTTCTGGGATTGTTGGAGACACCTGCAGGGCTTTATGTGACGTTCTGCGTCAAGAATTCCTCCCCCAACCCACAACTGAACTTTGGCTTGAAAATGCAGAAAAATTCCAGGACATTTGTCATTTTCCTAACTGCGTGGGGGCTGTTGACAGCAAACACATTCGGATTATGAAACCTGCTGGAAGTGGAACAGAGTATTTTAGTTGCAAAAAATACTTTTCTATTGTTCTCATGGCGATTACAGATGTTGAATGTCGATTTGTTTGGACGTTGGCTCATTTGGACGAGAAAATGACTCTTAGCCTTTCAAAAACTCTGACATGGCCCAACATTTGTATCATGGTAATTTCAATTTTCCACAGCCATGACCTCTTCCCAACACTGAAGGCCCACCAATTCCATTTGTTGTGAGGCCTTTCAAATGTCTGACAACCTCATAAAACCATACTCAAGTCGGGACTTGAATCACGCCAAACCTATTTTCAACTACCGACTGACAAGGGCATGGTGAACTGTGGAGTGTGCCTTTGGCTTTCTGGTATCTAAATGGCACATTTTGGGAACACCAATCAATCTAAAAATTGAGACAATTGATGAGGTTGTGAAAGCGTGTGTTGTTATGCACAATTACATCCTGAAAAAAGAGCGACCCAACTTAGAACCTGAGGAACCTGTTACATTGCATGATTACCAAGATCACCCTCTGAGGACTACAGTGCAAGTTGCCCAGATGAGGGATAAGTTTGCTGCATACTTTATTTCTGATAATGGATATGTGGCATGGCAAGACGGAATGGTTTAAACTGCTAAGTATGTATCTGCAATGTTTAAATGCACCTGCAATGGCTAAATGTACCTGTAATGTTTGCTGAATTAAATAATTAAATACCCGTAGTAAAACACCCTTTACATGTTCCCTCAACAATACAATACACACATGTGTGTGTTTGCGGCGGCGCTTAAAGAGACAAAGAAAACACAGATATTGTGCAAAGAAAATTAACATTTATTTAACAAAAAAATAATTGGTTTTAGGATCGGGGTCTATCTGAGGGTGAGATGTGGTGGACCCTGGGGGTGTGGAGCTGTGAGGATTGGCTGGAAGTTGATGAGGAAGGGGATACAGGGGAAGGGGCAACAAATTGAAGGATTGGATCATGGATGTAATCATGGGAATAGGTAGACAAACTGGAAAGGACAGACACAAGGTAAGGTAGTGACACATTTGACAACAGAGACACATGGGTAGGTGAGAGTGGAGGTGGTGGGTCCAGGGCCGCCATCAGGGCATGATGGCCGTGACTGGCGTATGGGGCCCGGTGGGCAGAAGGGGCCAGCATCGGGCCCCGTCTCATCTGCTCACCGGGCCCCTACCGGCAGCCGCAGGCTAACCGGACCCTTAGCGCTGACGCTGCAGCTGTTTAAAGCTATTGACGTGCGGGCGCGGGCCCGCACGTCAATAGTTAACAGCCGCCAGCCAATCTGAGGCTGGCAGCTGACGTCAGCCGCAGCGTGCGTGCATGTCGCCGGCGTCTGACGTCATTGTCAGTCGCCGGCGAGTGCACGCTGCAGCTGCGTGGAGACTTCGCCCGCAGCAGGAGCACGGCCAGGTAAGAAGAACTTCTTTTTTTTTTTCTTGAGAGCGGCGATCCGGGGGGCCCAGGGAAGAACGCTGGACACAGGGGCAGAGTGCTGGACAGAGATGGGGCAGAGTGCTGGACAGAGATGGGGCAGAGTGCTGGACAGAGATGGGGCAGAGTGCTGGACAGAGATGGGGCAGAGTGCTGGACACAGATGGGGCAGAGTGCTGGACAGAGATGGGGCAGAGTGCTGAACACAGATGGGGCAGGATTGGAAACAGATGGGGCAGAGTGCTGGACACAGATGGGGTAGGATTGGAAACAGATGGAGCAGAGTGCTGGACACAGATGGGGCAGGATTGGAAACAGATGGGGCAGAGTGCTGGACACAGATGGGGCAGAGTGCTGGACACAGATGGCGCAGGATTGGAAACAGATGGGGCAGAGTGCTGGACACAGATGGGGCAGGATTGGACACAGATGGGGCAGAGTGCTGGACACAGATGGGGCAGGATTGGAAACAGATGGGGCAGAGTGCTGGACACAGATGGGGCAGAGTGCTGGACACAGATGAGGCAGGATTGGAAACAGATGGGGCAGAGTGCTGGACACAGATGGGGCAGGATTGGAAACAGATGGGGCAGAATGGAGACAGATGGGGCAAGATTGGAGACAGATGGGGCAGGATGGATACGATGGAGACAGATGGGGCAGGATGGGGAGATCATATGGGGCAGGATGGGAGAACATATGGCTGGAGCCTGGAATGAGACACACGGGGGCTAGGATGGCAAATATTACCATAGGGGCTAATTAAGGGATATTATTATTGCAGTGATGTATTTATTTTATTTTTTAAGTGTACTGTTTTAAATGGGGGGGCGGTCCTGTTACTGTGTAGAGTGATACTATGTTGCCTTCTTCATGTGGTGTAATGTAGAAGTTGGGAAAATTAAGTAATGTGCTCTACAAGCGGAACTCGAGATAACTGTGTTATTTCCTGCAGAGACGAGTCCTGGCTGGATGAAGTGATGGCGGTCTGTGCTGGATGAAAGATGAAGGACTTCACCTAGAGACGTCACTGGTGAGTCAGTGTTACCTATACACTGACACTATACACTGTATACTATATACAGAGGTCCTGTGTACAATGTCACCAGTGATCACTGTATTACCTATACATTATATACAGAGCTCCTGTGTATAATGTCACCGGTGATCACTGTATTACCTCTACACAGACACTGCTTACTAATTACAGATCTCCTGTGTATAATGGCACTGATGGTGATAGTATTGTGTTTTTTTTGTTGTTACTGATCAGTATTGTAGTATTCAGTCACTATGTGGTGGTAATATGTGGTCTGGTCATGATGTAGCGGTATTTGTTCCTTGTATTTTATATTATTCGATCACTGTGGTGGTAATATGTCATCTGGTCATAGTGCTGTGGTATTTGTTCCTTGTATGTAGTATTATAGGTCATTTTAAAAATTGAAAAATAAATAAAAATATACCTAAATTGTATTGCATATTTTAACAAATATTTAATAGGTTACAGCAGAGTAGGATCATCCAAAACAGAAACGTGCAATATATAGACACGGTAAAAATAATTTTTATTAATAATAATAATATTTTAAAACATAATACAGTACATAATAAAGCTGATAATTAATAAATGCACTACAATAGCATGATGGAGCACCTCAATATACATCAAATGTAAAATATAGACCCTGTATACATATAATACATTTATATTGCACTAAAAGGACTGATGAATACAAAAAATGAAAAACTATACAGGTGTATATTGAAAAAATCCCTAATTTGCTAAAAAGAAAAAAGAAAAAAAAAAAGAAAAAAAAAAAAAAATACAGTGGGGCAAAAAAGTATTTAGTCAGTCAGCAATAGTGCAAGTTCCACCACTAAAAAAGATGAGAGGCATCTGTAATTTACATCATAGGTAGACCTCAACTATGGGAGACAAACTGAGAAAAAAAAATCCAGAAAATCACATTGTCTGTTTTTTTATCATTTTTTTTGCATATTATGGTGGAAAATAAGTATTTGGTCAGAAACAAACAATCAAGATTTCTGGCTCTCACAGACCTGTAACTTCTTCTTTAAGTGTCTCCTCTTTCCTCCACTCATTACCTGTAGTAATGGCACCTGTTTAAACTTGTTATCAGTATAAAAAGACACATGTGCACACCCTCAAACAGTCTGACTCCAAACTCCACTATGGTGAAGACCAAAGAGCTGTCAAAGGACACCAGAAACAAAATTGTAGCCCTGCACCAGGCTGGGAAGACTGAATCTGCAATAGCCAACCAGCTTGGAGTGAAGAAATCAACAGTGGGAGCAATAATTAGAAAATGGAAGACATACAAGACCACTGATAATCTCCCTCGATCTGGGGCTCCACGCAAAATCCCACGCCGTGGGGTCAGAATGATCACAAGAACGGTGAGCAAAAATCCCAGAACCACGCGGGGGGAGCTAGTGAATGAACTGCAGAGAGCTGGGACCAATGTAACAAGGCCTACCATAAGTAACACACTACGCCACCATGGACTCAGATCCTGCAGTGCCAGACGTGTCCCACTGCTTAAGCCAGTACATGTCCGGGCCTGTCTGAAGTTTGCTAGAGAGCATTTGCATGATCCAGAGGAGTTTTGGGAGAATGTCCTATGGTCTGATGAAACCAAACTGGAACTGTTTGGTAGAAACACAACTTGTCGTGTTTGGAGGAAAAAGAATACTGAGTTGCATCCATCAAACACCATACCTACTGTAAAGCATGGTGGTGGAAACATCATGCTTTGGGGCTGTTTCTCTGCAAAGGGGCCAGGATGACTGATCCGGGTACATGAAAGAATGAATGGGGCCATGTATCGTGAGATTTTGAGTGCAAACCTCCTTCCATCAGCAAGGGCATTGAAGATTAAACGTGGCTGGGTCTTTCAACATGACAATGATCCAAAGCACACCGCCAAGGACAACGAAGGAGTGGCTTCGTAAGAAGCATTTCAAGGTCCTGGAGTGGCCTAGCCAGTCTCCAGATCTCAACCCTATAGAAAACCTTTAGAGGGAGTTGAAAGTCCGTGTTGCCAAGCGAAAAGCCAAAAACATCACTGCTCTAGAGGAGATCTGCATGGAGGAATGGGCCAACATACCAACAACAGTGTGTGGCAACCTTGTGAAGACTTACAGAAAACGTTTGACCTCTGTCATTGCCAACAAAGGATATATTACAAAGTATTGAGATGAAATTTTGTTTCTGACCAAATACTTATTTTCCACCATAATATGCAAATAAAATGTTAAAAAAACAGACAATGTGATTTTCTGGATTTTTTTTTCTCAGTTTGTCTCCCATAGTTGAGGTCTACCTATGATGTAAATTACAGACGCCTCTCATCTTTTTAAGTGGTGGAACTTGCACTATTGCTGACTGACTAAATACTTTTTTGCCCCACTGTATATCGTGTATTGTGATAAAATTACAAAAATTACAATAATTGTGCAATGTATATATATAATCAAAAAAAACACAATTATTTTTTTTTTTTTTAATTTATATATGTGACAATAAACTGAAATAAGTAGCGCTAAATGTATCCAATAAATTGCACTCGAAAAATATATAAAATAAATAGTGTAAAAAGTTATATAAAAGTGTATAATAACAAAGAAGGCTAAATATATCTCATATATTGCACTACCCCAACTACAAAATATATATTTATATATATGTGCAAAATAGTGCTAAAAAGTGCTTAATGAACAACTATAAATAACACAGGTAAAGGCAAAAAAAGGGGGGGGGGGAAGGGTAACAAAATTTGTATTCAATATATCAATCCCTGCATATAGGTAAGGTATACCGCTATAAAGTGCACATGTGCAAATGCTAATGACCAATATTAAGTCTCTATATTGCACCAGTACCACACTGGGCCTCAAGACAAGTAGTGCAACAAAAATTATAGGGCAACCGTAACCTTACTAAAGTAAAGTGCAAATAGTGTCTTACTATTTGTCTATTTGTCTTACTTACGCCCCCGGAAGAAGGCATTAGCCGAAACGTACGTAGGGACTGAGCACCTATAGGTATGTGGAGCCTCTGTCAGTAATTTGTTTTTATTCTATTTATGCTGCTATTATAGCAGCGGACCTAGTAAGACACTATTTGCACTTTACTTTAGTAAGGTTACGGTTGCCCTATAATTTTTGTTGCACTACTTGTCTTGAGGCCCAGTGTGGTACTGGTGCAATATAGAGACTTAATATTGGTCATTAGCATTTGCACATGTGCACTTTATAGCGGTATACCTTACCTATATGCAGGGATTGATATATTGAATACAAATTTTGTTACCCTTCCCCCCCCCCTTTTTTTGCCTTTACCTGTGTTATTTATAGTTGTTCATTAAGCACTTTTTAGCACTATTTTGCACATATATATAAATATATATTTTGTAGTTGGGGTAGTGCAATATATGAGATATATTTAGCCTTCTTTGTTATTATACACTTTTATATAACTTTTTACACTATTTATTTTATATATTTTTCGAGTGCAATTTATTGGATACATTTAGCGCTACTTATTTCAGTTTATTGTCACATATATAAATTTAAAAAAAAAAATAATTGTGTTTTTTTTGATTATATATATACATTGCACAATTTTTGTAATTTTTGTAATTTTACCACAATACACGATATATATTTTTTTTTCTTTTTTTTTTTAGCAAATTAGGGATTTTTTCATTATACACCTGTATAGTTTTTCATTTTTTGTATTCATCAGTCCTTTTAGTGCAATATAAATGTATTATATGTATACAGGGTCTATATTTTACATTTGATGTATATTGAGGTGCTCCATCATGCTATTGTAGTGCATTTATTAATTATCAGCTTTATTATGTACTGTATTATGTTTTAAAATATTATTATTATTAATAAAAATTATTTTTACCGTGTCTATATATTGCACGTTTCTGTTTTGGATGATTCAATTTTAGTGGTGCATGACATATATTTTACATACAAGTGGTTATTTATTGGATTATACAGCAGAGTAGGGCCCGGCCAAAAGTGTCTACCGTGTTATGGTGGCGGCTTAAAAAATCTTTTGGCCAAAACAAAAGCTGCCGGCTATATGTGTGATCTGGTGATGGGAACTGTTATTGTGTGATAGGTGAGAAGTGGAGATTTTCCAAGAGAGAGCGGTGGGACTGTAGACAGTTCGATGGGTGGAGCCTGGAGGCGGGGCTGGGGTGGAGCCTGGGTGGAGTCTCAAGGGGGCCCCGAAAATTTTGCCAGTATGGGGCCCCAAAATTTCTAGTGGCAGCCCTGGGTGAGTCCAATTTTGGCAGTGTTTTTTGCCTCCGGGTCTTTGTCCTGTGGGAATGTGTTTAGTTTTGGACCTTTGTTTTCTTGGCCGAGTGGGAGTGGTGGCCTCTGTAGCAGTCTTCTGGCGTGGTGCTGGACTGGGCAGCGTGGTGGATGCTGCTGGCTGCAGGGGTGCTGAACTTGGGAAAGTAGTGATGGATGCTGCCGGCTGCAGGAATGCTGAACTTGGGAGCGTGGTGGATGCTGCTGGCTGCAAGGATGATGAAGTCGGCAGCGTGGTGGATCTGTGAACTGGAGGCCTGGCAGGCCTGCATGACGTTGATCTGGAATTGAGGCGTAAGGTTTTCCGACACTTCCCGCTCTATTGAAGGAAAAAAATGTTGCGCCGGTCTCAAGGTCAGCTTCCAGGTGGTCAAGGCGTTTGTTGACATCCTGTAGAAGTGTGTTCACATGGGTGAACCCACTGTTCAGTCTATCACCAAGCACCTTAATCCCATCCTAGAAGACCGAGCTTAAGTGCATAAACTTGGGCATGAGTGACCTCTCCCAGGCCCTCTGCCGCTGACGAGAAAACCCAACAAAAGCAGCGGCAGAGGGCTGGGAGAGGGAAAACCTGATGGACCCGCGGCTGCCTGTTCCTCAGCCTGTGAGGCTTGACAGGTTGCTACATCGCTGGTGGATGATTAGGATTGTGCCCGTTCATTGGCTGGTCGATGAGGGGACGCTCCAACAGAGGACGATCCAGTTTGTGTGGTGCTGCTCCAGGTTCTGTGGTGAAAATAAAATAAAAATATTAGTAAAAAACAAAAAAAAGTTTAAATAATAGTAAGACAACACAAAAGATACTCACTTTCGCATAGCAAGTGCAGGCCTCAGAAAAGCAAGGTTACGGTGGCATTTTAACCTGGTTCTCCTGTCTCATGTCCTTGTTGAAGTGATCCTTCTTCGAGCACCAATTAATTGTAAAACAATGCACCTACATTTACAGTTTCACTGGCGCGTCACACCACATTGCAATACTTACCAAAATCATTTCTGGTACATGACGTGGCACGTTCCCAATAATGCAGCAGTGATCTGGCCACTTCTTCCCAGAGTCGTCGAATCACAACAATGTCGGAGTGCTGACGATCACGGGTGTCCCACAACTGTACTCGCTCTTGTAAAGCGCTGCGGAATATGTTGGCGCTAAATAAATAAAGATTATTAGCATTATTAATTATTATTATTGTTGATTTTCAATGTCCTGTTTGGATTCTTCCCCTTGTGGAACCTATAGATCCAATAAAACAAAATAATTTTAAGTAAAAATGAAAAATCAATTACAACTCTGATGAAAAGAATACTTACACCACATCTTTCCTCCTGAGACACATGAGCCCGATGACTCTGGGAAGAATCATTTCCACTTGACTGCTCCTACTCATCATCAGTGGAAAGTACCTGTAAAGAAATTACATGATTTAACACAGGTATAGCATTGCCAGTCAATACATACCAATCAGTATAGCAAATGTGATTACATAATCGGTGTCATGTCCACCCTGAGAAGCAGTCAGTTCTTCACTTGAGGACATAGTTGAAGAGCAGGCAGCAGTCAAGTGAAACACTACAGAAAAAAAAGAAAACAAAATGTAAACCTGTTAAGAGCCAAACACAATGTGCCCCCCCCCCCCAAAAAAAAACAAAAACAAAAATGGACACCAATACTTACATTACAGGCAGTAGTCCAACAACACAGCAGTCAGCACAGGACAGGGACAGATGGGAGCACCAGGACAGATGGCAGCACCAGGACAGATGCCAGCACCAGGAGAGATGGAAGCACCAGGAGACAACCAGTCTAAAGGAACAAAAAAAATTAAGACAGGCAGACATTTTCAAAGGTTCTATACTTACATACCCAGTGTTTTCCTCACCAGGATGGCAGCACCAGGACAGATGCCAGCAACAGGAGAGATGGCAGCACCAGGAGACAACCAGTCTAAAGGAACAGAAAAAAAACTAAGAGAGACAGACATATTCAAAGGTTCTATACTTACATAGCCAGTGTTGTTCTCACCAGGATGGCAACACCAGGACAGACGGCAGCACCAGGACAGACGGCAGCACCAAGAGAGGCGCCAGCACCAGGAGAGATGCCAGCACCAGGAGACAACCAGTCTAAAGGAACAGAAAAAAAAAATTAAGAGAGACAGACATTTTCAAAGGATCTATACTTACATAGCCAGTGTTGTCCTCACCAGGGCGGCAGCACCAGGACAGACGCCAGCACCAGCAGAGACACCAGCACTGGGACACACGGCAGCACCAGGAGAGATGCCAGCACCAGGAGAGATGCCAGCACCAGGAGACAACCAGTCTAAAAGGAACAGAAAAAAAAATAGTACAAAGTACAGTCAGCAGTGAGAGAGACAGACATTTTGAAAAGTTATATACTTACATAGCCAGTGTTGTCAGATCCAGAGTCTTGAAAGTAGTGGCCTTGCAGTTTCCACAATTCCTTTTATCAGCTTTGCTTTGGGGGTGGTAACAACATTTCCTGGACATAATTAGTGTGAAGTACGTATGCGTATCGAACGCATGTGTACACATGTCCTTGCGTACCAATGCGTTCCCATAGACAGTAATGCAGTTTTTTAATGCAATCAATAGTCTGCACACGGTGTTTCGGGCTGTTCGGCATCGTCAGAGGAACATTGCATGGTGAATAAGCCTCCTTACCTTGACAAGCCAGAGCTGGTATGTCACTCTCTACAAGGAGAAACCTTACCCCTTAGACATCAGTCCAGAGCCTCTTACCTAGCCAAATCAGTTCTCATGCTACACACTGACGAGGGCCAACAGCCCGAAACACCATGTCTGTGAATTGAGATACTGATTTGGCTTTTATCTTAAGTCATATTGCACGACTCGTTAAAGGGTTGATTGTGACTTGTAGGATCGCTACTTCCAACAGGTGGCGCTATAGAGTTTAAAGGTACCTTCACACATAACGATTTCGTTAACGATATCGTTGCTTTTTGTGACATAGCAACGATATCGTTAACGAAATCGTTATGCATGACAGCGACCAACGATCAGGCCCCTGCTGGGAGATCGTTGGTCGCTGGGAATGATCAGGGCCTTTTTTTTGGTCGCTGATCACCCGCTGTCATCGCTGGATCGGTGTGTGTGACGCCGATTCAGCGATGTGTTCACTGGTAACCAGGGTAAATACCGGGTTACTAAGCGCAGGGCCGCGCTTAGTAACCCGATGTTTACCCTGGTTACCATTGTAAAAGTTAAAAAAAACAAACAGTACATACTCACATTCCGGTGTCTGTCACGTCCCCCGGTGTCAGCTTCCCGCACTGACTGTCAGCGCCAGCTGGCCGTAAAGCAGAGCACAGCTACGATCGCTCTGATTGGCTGCTGAAAGTGACGTTTCACTTTCACTTTCAATCAGATAGTGAAAATTGGTGAAATATTCCAATCCAGCCATGGCCGATGCTGCAATAGCATCAGCCATGGCTGGAGATTGTGACCTGACCCCCCCACCGCCACTGATCTCCTCCCCTCCGGTCCTTCGTCCTGTTATCTACTGTCCCCCGCTCCCCTCCGGTCTCCTGTCTGCTCCCCCACCCGCTGTCCGCTCCCCCCCCCTGCTGTCCGATCACGCCCCCTCATACTTACCGACCTGGGTCCCTCCCGGTGTCCGTCCATGTGTTTGATGGACGCCGCCATCTTCCAAAATGGCGGGCGCATTCGCAATGCGCCCGCCGAATCTGCCGGCCGGCAGATTCGTTACAGGTACATTTTGATCACTGTGTTAGGTTCTATCACAGCAATCAAAATAAAAAAAATAATTAATAAACCCCCCTTTATCACCCCCATGGATAGGGACAATAATAAAATAAAGAAATTTTTCTTTTCTTTGCCCCACTAGGGTTAGGGTTAGGGTTACACTGCGTCTAAGCAGTCCGTTAGACGGACTACGTTACACCGCGGCATAAACGCGGTGTAACGTAGTCCGTTACAGCCGCCATTGACAGCAATGTCGGACGCATCACTAGCCCACGCCAACAATGGGCGTGTGCTAGGGATGTGCCGCCATTGAGTGACGGACCCAGAAACGCGGGCTGCAGCGTTTCCGGGTCCGTCACTGCTAGCACAGCTCTCTAGCAGATGCTCTATCTGCGCTAGCGCGATGCAAACGTCGGCACTTGCGCTAGCAGCAGCTCGTTAGCGTATGTGCTGAACGGGCTGCTGCTAGCGCAGTGTGAACCTGGCCTTAGGGTTAGGGTTATGGCTAGAATTAGGGTTAGAACTAGGGTTAGGGTTAGAATTAGGCTATGTGCACACGGTGCGGATTTGGCTGCAGATCTGCAGCGGATTTGGCTGCGGATCTGCAGCGGATTGGCCGCTGCGGATTCATAGCAGTTTTCCATCAGGTTTACAGTACCATGTAAACTTATGGAAAACCAAATCCGCTGTGCCCATGGTGCGGAAAATACCGCGCGGAAACGCTGTGTTGTATTTTCCACAGCATGTCAATTCTTTGTGCGGATTCCGCAGCGTTTTACACCTGTTCCTCAATAGGAATCCACAGGTGAAATCCGCACAAAAAACACTGGAAATCCGCAGTAAATCCACAGGTAAAATGCAGTGCCTTTTACCTGCGGATTTTTCAAAAATGGTGCGGAAAAATCTCACACGAACCGCAACGTGGGCACATAGCCTTAGGGATAGGGTTGGAATTAGCGCTAGGGTTGGAAATAGGGTTAAGATTAGGCTGTGGTTAGGGTTATGGTTAGGGTTAGGAGTGTGTTGTGGTTAGGGTTGGGATTAGGGTTAGGATTAGGGTTGGGGTTGGGATTAGGGTTAGGGGTGTGTTGGGGTTAGGGTTGTGATTAGGGTTATGGCGAGAGTTGGGATTAGGGTTAGGGGTTTGTTGGGGTTAGTGTTGGAGTTAGAATTGAGGGGTTTCCACTGTTACGGCACATCTGGGGTCTCCAAACGCAACATGGCGCCACCATTGATTCCAGTCAATCTTGCATTCAAAAAGTCAAATGGTGCTCCCTCCCTTCCGAGCCCCGATGTGCACCCAAACAGTGGTTTACCCCCACATATGGGGTACCAGCATACTCAGGACAAACTGGGCAACAATTATTGGGGTCCAATTTCTCCTGTTACCCTTGTGAAAATAAAAAATTGCTTGCTAAAACATAATTTTTGAGGAAAAAAAAATGATTTTTTATTTTCACGGCTCTGCTTTGTAAACGTCTGTGAAGCACTTGGGGGTTCAAAGTGCTCACCACATATCTAGATAAGTTCCTTGGGGGTCTAGTTTCCAAAATATGGTCAATTGTGGTGCGGTTTCTACTGTTTAGGCACATCAGGGGCTCTGCAAACGCAACGTGACGCCCGAAGACCATTCCATCAAAGTCTGCATTTCAAAAGTCACTACTTCCCTTCCGAGCCCCGACGTGTGCCCAATCCGTGGTATACCCCCACATATGGGGTATCAGTGTACTCAGAACAAACTCGGCAACAACTATTGGGGTCCAATTTCTCCTGCTACCCTTGTGAAAATAAAAAATTGCTTGCTAAAACATCATTATTGAGGAAAGAAACATGATTTTTTATTTTCACGGGTCTGTGTTGTAAACTTCTGTGAAGCACTTGGGGGTTCAAAGTGCTCACCACATATCTAGATAAGTTCCTTGGGGGGTCTAGTTTCCAAAGTGGGGTCATTTGTGGGGGGTTTCTACTGTTTAGGCACATCAGGGGCTCTGTAAATGCAACGTGACGCCCGCAGACCATTCCATCAAAGTCTGCATTTCAAAAGTCACTACTTCCCTTCTGAGCCCCGACGTGTGCCCAAACAGTGGTTCCCCCCCACATATGGGGTATCAGCGTACTCAGGACAAACTGGACAACAACTTTTCGTGTCCAATTTCTCCTGTTACTCTTGTGAAAATAAAAAATTGTGGGCTACAAAATAATTTTTGAGGTAAGAAAAATGATTTTTTATTTTCACGGCTCTGCGTTATAAACTTCTGTGAAGCACTTGAGGGTTTAAAGTAGTCACCGCACATCTAGATTAGTTCCTTGGGAGGTCTAGTTTCCAAAATGGGGTCACATGTGGGGAAGCTCCAATGTTTAGGCAAACAGGGGCTCTCCAAAGGCGACATGGTGTCACCTAACGATTGGAGCTAATTTTTCATTCAAAAAGTCAAATGGCGCTCGTTCCATTCCGAGCCCTGCCGTGTGCCCAAACAGTGGTTTACCCCCACATGTGAGGTATCAGTGTACTCAGGAGAAATTGCCCAATACATTTTAGGATCCATTTTATCCTGTTGCCCATGTGGAAATGAACAAATTGAGGCAAATAGAAATTTTCTGTGAAAAAAAAGTACTTTTTCATTTTTACGGATCAATTTGTGAAGCACCTGGGTGTTCAAAGTGCTCACTATGCATCTAGATAAGTTCAGTGGGGGGTCTAGTTTCCAAAATGGGGTCACATGTGGGGAAGCTCCAATGTTTAGGCACACAGGGGCTCTCCAAACGCGTCATGGTGTCCGCTAATGATTGGAGCTAATTTTTCATTCAAAAGTCAAATGGCGTTCCTTCCCTTCCGAGCCTTGCCGTGTGCACAAACAGTGGTTTGTGACCACATATGAGGTATCGGTGTACTCAGGAGAAATTTTCCAACACATTTTAGGATCCATTTTATCCTGTTACCCATGGGAAAATGAAAAAATTGAGGCTAAAAGAAATTTTTTGTGAAAAAAAAGTACTTTTTCATTTTTACGGATCAATTTGTGAAGCACCTGGGGGTTCAATGTGCTCACTATGCATCTAGATAAGCTCTTTGGGGGGTCTAGTTTCTAAAATGGGGTCACTTGTGGGGGAGCTCCAATGTTTAGGCACACAGGGGCTCTCCAAACGCGACATGGTGTCCGCTAAAGATTGGAGCCAATTTTTCATTGAAAAAGTCAAATGGCGCTCCTTCCCTTCCGAGCCCTGTCATGCGCCCAAACAGTAGTTCCCCCCCACATATGGGGTATCGGCGTACTCAGGACAAATTGTACAATAACTTTTGGTGTCCAGTTTCTCTTTTTACTTTTGGGAAAATAAAAAAAATTGTTGCTAAAACATCATTTTTGTGACTAAAAAGTTAAATGTTAATTTTTTCCTTCCATGTTGCTTCTGCTGCTGTGAAGCACCTGAAGGCTTAATAAACTTCTTGAATGTGGTTTTGAGCACCTTGAGGGGTGCAGTTTTTAGAATGGTGTCACTTTTGGGTATTTTCAGCCATATAGTCCCCTCAAACTGACTTCAAATGTGAGGTGGTCCCTAAAAAAAATGGTTTTGTAAATTTTGCTGTAAAAATACGAAATTGCTGGTCAAATTTTAACCCTTATAACTTCCTAGCAAAAAAAAAAATTGGTTCCAAAATTGTGCTGATGTAAAGTAGACATGTGGGTAATGTTATTTATTAACTATTTTGTGTCACATAACTCTCTCGTTTAACAGAATAAAAATTAAAAATTTGAAAATTGCAAAATTTTTAAAATTTTAGCCAAATTTCCATTTTTTTCACAAATAAACGCAAAAATTATCGACCTAAATTTACCACTAACATGAAGCCCAATATGTCATGAAAAAACATTCTCAGAACCGCTAGGATTCGTTGAAGCGTTCCTGAGTTATTACCTCATAAAGGGACACTGGTCAGAATTACAAAAAACGGCCAGGTCTTTAAGGTCAAAATAGGCTGGGTCATGAAGGGGTTAAAGAGTCAGTTCATATTGACCAGGTTTCCATGAACTACTCAGGATTTTGTTGTAAATTGACCCAATTTTGTCTAGTCACATATTAATGTACATTGTTATAATCTGTGGCAGGAGGAGACACAAGATGTTTGAGATACAGAAACTTTCAGCTACAACAGATGGTATTGAGCCACATTGTATTAAAAGGTGAAAAAGTATATGACTTTTATCCTAGAAAAGTCATAGTAGTAATTTTTATATGAGTGTCAAACTTTCATGTTCAAAGAATACTTTTTAGAATTTATCCTATAACATTTTTGACATGTACACTGGGATAATATGTATAGTTAGGGGTGTACAGAGGTAGTAAACACACACTGGCCTTGGTATCTGAGGGGACCCAAGAGCCCTGATACCACACAACTCAATAGTAATATACCGTCCATGGTAGGTGGAGTCATTTTACACGATTTGGTATTAAGCCCAGAAGCTTCAAGTTACACCTCAGGCTGTGAGATCTGATAGATATTTCAGGTTAGTAGTATGATAGTATCTCTTACAAACCTCCAGCTTTATTTTGATTACTTAGTAGTATTTTTCCAAGCCTCAACTTTCTTGTATGCTAGTGTCATATAGAAAGTGAAACATCCACCCATGAACCTTTTAATCATTGCCACCATTCCACACTGACAGTTCTTTGGGAGTCATTAGTGTCTGACCTAATTCAGCTCAGCGTCCTATTTATAATCCGCCTGTTGTTGCATCCACTCAATCTACAGATGTCACAGGAACAATATTAGATGTGAAGTAGAAAGTATTCCCTCTGTATATGGCATATGTATCCTATGAAGGAAGATGTAGTATACAACACATCCTTGAGTATAACAAGCAGTAATGTCCTCTAATGAAATATTTAAATTATGCTATGCAATATTTTATAAGAGGAAGTATTTTATCCGTCTTGTAGACATTGCTGCTGATAGTTGTTTATTAATGAATAAAACATATAGGACATTAAGTGAATATAATACTCCAGTTCAGACCCAATAAGAGCTTGCTTTGCTGATTTGATAATATAAGGCTTTGTTCAGGCCACATTTTTGACAAGATAGCAGTCTCTAAGGCTATGTGCACACGTTGTGGATTAGCCTTAGAAATTTCTGGTGCGGATTCTGCCTCTCCTGGCCGAAAACGCACCTGCGGATTTGTCGCGTTTTTTTGTGCGGCTCCGCAGCGTTTTTTGTGTGTCTGTGCTGCGGTTTTCTTGCGGATTTGCTGCGTTTTTTACCCCTGCGGTTTTCTATAATGGAATGGGTACAAAAAAGCTTCAGATTCACAAAAAAGAAGTGACATGCTACTTCTTTTAAACCGCAGCGTTTCCGCAGCGGATTTTCCGCAAAGTGCGCACAGCATTTTTTTTTCTCATTGATTTACATTGTACTGTAAATCAATTGCGGACCTGCAGCGTTTCTGCACTGCAAAAAACGCTGCGGATCCGCAGAGAATCCGCAACGTGTGCACATACCCTTATACTCAGGAGCTATGCTCTCTCCACACACAGTAGATGCCAGCAATCTACTATATAATTGTCTAAGGGTCACTTCCATCTGTCTGTCCCGGATATTCATTGGTCGCGGCCTCTGTCTGTCATGGAATCCAAATCACTGATTGGTCTCGCCAGCTGCCTGTCATGGCTGCCGCGACCAATCAGCGACGGCCACAGTCCGATTAGTCCCTCCCTACTCCCCTGCAGTCAGTGCCCGGCGCCCGCTCTATACTCCCCGCAGTCACCGCTCTCACAGGGTTAATGCCAGCGGTAATGGACCGCGTTATGCCGCGGGTAACTCACTCCGTTACCGCCGCTATTAACCCTGTGTGACCAAGTTTTTACTATTGATGCTGCCTATGCAGCGTTAATAGTAAAAGGATCTAATATTAAAAATAATTAAAAAAAATAAAAAATCATTATATACTCACCTTCCACCACCTTTCCTGCTCCTCGCGACGCTCCGGTAACCGCTCAATGCAAGCGGCAGGTTCCGGTGGCAAGGATGGTATGCGACAAGGACCTGCCATGACGTCAAGGTCATGTGACCGCGACCTCATCACAGGTCCTGCGCGCCTGCGCGAGAAGGAACTGCCATGACGTCACGGTCATGTGACCGCGACGTCATCACGGGTCCTGCGCTACCAACCCAGGGACCGGAAGCTGCCGAGTGCACTGCACATAGGCGACATGACTACAAGAGCTCCCTCGGAAGGTGAGTATATGTTTATTTTTTATTTTTTAACCTGTGACATACGTGGCTGGGCAATATACTATGTAGCTGGGCAATATACTACGTGACTCTGTGCTGTATACTATGTCACTGTGCAATATACTACGTGGCTCTGTGCTGTATACTATGTCACTGGGAAATATAATACGTAACTGGGCAATATACTACGTGGCTGGGCAATATACTACGTGGCTGAGCAATATACTACATGACTGGGCAATATACTACGTGGCTGGGCAATATACTACGTCACTGGACAATATACTACGTGACTGGGCAATATACTACGTGGCTGGGCAATATACTATGTGACTGGCCAATATACTACGTGGCTGGGCAATATACTACGTGGCTCTGTGCTGCATACTACGTCGTTGTGCAATATACTACGTGACTCTGTGCTGTATACTACATCACTGGGCAATATACTACGTAACTGGGCAATATACTATGTGGCTGGGCAATATACTACATCACTGGGCAATATACTACGTGGCTGGGCAATATACAACGTGGCTGGGCAATATACAACGTGACTGGGCAATATACTACGTAACAGGGCAATATACTACGTGGCTGGGCAATATACTATGTGGCTGGGCAATATACAACGTGACTGGGCAATATACTACGTAACAGGGCAATATACTACGTGGCTGGGCAATATACTATGTGGCTGGGCAATATACTACGTGACTGGGCAATATACTACGTGGCTGGGCAATATACTACGTAGCTGGGCAATATACTACATCGCTGGGCAATATACTACGTGACTGGGCAATATACTACGTGGTTGGGCAATATACTACGTGGCTGGGCAATATACTACGTGGGCTGTGCAATATACTATGTAGACATGCATATTCTAGAATACCCGATGCGTTAGAATCGGGCCACCATCTAGTGTAATATAACCAGCAACTTATACAACCAGCCCAGCATTTGTCTAAGGGCTCATTTCCACTTGCGAGGAAAACGGACAAGTGGAATCTGATAAAAAATCGGATTGCACTCGGACCAATGTTATTCAATAGGTGTCTTTTCACTTGCAATTTTTTCTCAGCCAAAATCTGACTGAGAAAATCGCAGCATGCTGCGATTTGCTGCGAGTCTCGGACGAGACTCGCCAATGCAAGTCAATGGGTGCGAGAAAAAAAACGCACGGAATACGGACCATCCGTGTTCCGTCCGTTTTTTACGGATACCTTACCATTCTGGGGCATAGAACACTGTAAATAGTCCTGTAAATGATTGTAGAAAAATAGTAGCAGAGAAAAAAAAAAACGGATTGCATACGGATGTCATACGGATGTAAAACGAATGGTGCGATTAAAAAATCGCATTGAACTTGCATGACAGTCAGATACTTTTCATCCCTTTTTTTCGGTCCAGATTACAGACCGTTTTTTTTCTCGCAAGTGGGAATGAGCCCTTACAACTGCAAATAGAGCTGAACTCCAGTAGCTGCTAACTCTTTACAAGATGCTACCAATCTCTTAGTAGTGGCATGTAAATGTAGACGTTCTACATTAAAAAGAATTAACCTGATCGCTAAAAGGCGTAGCGAGAAAAAAAGTAAAATCCCCAGAATTATGTTTTTTTGGTCTCCACAACATTGCATTAAAATGCAATAACAGGCAATGAAAAGATCGTATCTGTGCCAAAAATGGTATAATTTAAAACATCAGCTCAGCAAGCAAAAAAGTAAGCCCTCACCCAACCCGAGATCACGAGAAATGGAGACGCTACAGGTATCGTAGTGGCAGGTCAGTTTTAGCATTTAGTGAACATGTTAAAAAAAAAACAACAACTATGGGATTGCTCTTTTTTTTGCAATTTCACTGCACTTGGATTTTTTTCCCCATTTTCCAGTACACGATATGTTCAAACCAATGGTGTCGTTCAAACATAAAGCTCATCCCACAAAAAATCAAGCCCTCACATTTTGACAAAAAATAAAAAAAGTTATAGCTCTGGGAAGAAAGGGAGCAAAAAATGAAAATGCAAAACCAAAAATACCTCTGGTGACTAAGGGTTTATCAGAAGGTTACCCAAAATGTTGTCCATGTCTGTATTTTATTGTTCATTTTTGCATTATTAGTATAAATGTATATCGATAATACTACAAAAAACTGGCGCTATCCACTAGGGGAGAGAGAAGAAAAAAGTGCTAGACTGCTGCTGGTGAATAAACAGGTGCTGTGTCTAAGGCAGGGGTCACACTAGCGAGTTTTACGGACATATGAGAGGCACAGAAAATACGCATTGTACACGGACCAATGATTTTCTTATGGGGCAGCTCCTATCTGCCTTATTTTACGCATCCGTATTATGTGGTATTGTACGGCCGTAGAAAATCGCAGCATGCTGCATTTGTCAGCGTATTGCGCAAAAAATCCGCCAATGAAAGTCAATGGGGGCGAGAAAAATATGGATTACACACGGACCATGTCTGTGACTTGCGAGAAATACGCAGCGGTGTTCTATAGAAAAGCCGGCAATTCAGTGCGGTGTACAGTAAAATCACGCTGACAGGTTTGAATAGAATAGATAAAATAAATGTCAACACATAGTATAGTGGGAATTTTTGTTGAATATTTTCTCACGCTCGAGTTCATCTGAGGTTATGCCAGCAGGGGGCGCAGCACCGCAAGTCTAGGTAGCTACGTTCCCCTGCTTTCCATTCATTCCCCAGATTTTACAGTCAGGAGCACAGCTGCATTAGCAGGCTCCTGCTTGTAAACATTTTTAACCCCTTCAGATGGATTTACAGCATGGGGCAAGACTGAACGACGGAAGGTATGGGATATTGTTGATTTCTTATTTTAACTTTGTTTCAGGTGACAAGGGTCTTCAATTGGATTGAGAGAATAATAAACAATTACAACACCCTGTGTCTTTATTTCCATAAAATACTTTTTTCATAATGTATGTGTGTGTTTTTTTAACCATTTACTACTATTGGATTAATAATGGATTGGTGTCTTATTGACGCCTCTCCATTATTAACCTGGCTTAATGTCACCTTACAATAGCAAGGTGACATTAACCCTTTATTACCCCATATCCCACCGCTACACGGGAGGGGAAGAGAGAGGCTAAGTGCCAGAATAGGCACATCTTACAGATGTTCCTTTTCTGGGGTGGCTGGGGGCATATGTTTTTAGCCAGAGGGGGGTCCTATAACCATGGTCCCTCTCTAAGCTATTAATATCTGCCCTCAGTCACTGGCTTTCCCACTCTGGCGGAGAAAATTGTGCGGGAGCCCATGCCAACTTTTTCCGTGATATAACCCTTTATTTTAACAGCTAGAGCCACCAAATTTTGCACACAGATAATTGGAATATTATTAGTGAAGAATATGTTAAAAAATAAGGGATATGAAATGGTTTACTGCATGTAAACCATGGCTCATATCCTGTCGGGTTTGGGAATGAGATAGCAAAAGCCAGCAATTGAATTACCGGCTTTTAAGCTATCTAGCGCTGTATTAAATCTAAATATATATATATATATATATGTGTCTCACTGATGAATACTGTATATACAGTTGGGTCCATATATGTTTGGACAGAGACAACATTTTTATAATTTTGGTTATGGACATTACCACAATGAATGTTAAACAAAACAATTCAGATGCAGTTGAAGTTCGGACTTTCAGCTTTCATTTGAGGGTATCCACATTAAAATTCGATGAAGAATTTATGAGTTTCAGCTCCTTAACATGTGCCACCCTGTTTTTAAAGGGACCATAAGTTATTGGACAGATTCAATAATTTTAAATAAAATGTTCATTTTTAGTACTTGGTTGAAAACCCTTTGTTGGCAATGACTGCCTGAAGTCTTGAACTCATGGACATCACTAGACGCTGTGTTTCCTCCTTTTTGATGCTCTGCCAGGCCTTCTCTGCGGTGGTTTTCAGTTGCTGTTTGTTTGTGGGCCTTTCTGTCTGAAGTTTAGTCTTTAGCAAGTGAAATGCATGCTCAATTGGGTTGAGATCAAGTGACTGACTTGACCATTCAAGGATATTCCACTTATTTGCTTTAATAAACTCTTGGGTTGCTTTTGCTTTATGTTTCGGGTTATTGTCCATCTGTATTATGAAACGATGACCAATCAGTTTGGCTGCATTTGGCTGGATCTGAGCACACAGTATGTCTCTGAATGCCTCAGAATTCATCCGGCTGCTTCTGTCCTGTGTCACATCATCAATAAACACTAGTGACCCACTGCCACTGGCAGCCATGCATGCCCAAGCCATCACACTGCCTCCGCCATGCTTTACAGATGATGTGGTATGCTTTGGATCATGAGCTGTACCACGCCTTCACCATACTTTTCTCTTTCCATCATTCTGGTAGAGGTTGATCTTGGTTTCATCTGTCCAAAGAATGTTCTCCCAGAACTGTGCTGGCTTTTTAAGATATTTTTTAGCGAAGTCCAGTCTAGCCTTTTTATTCTTGATGCTTATGAGTGGCTTGCACCGTGCAGTGAACCCTCTGTATTTACTGTCATGCAGTATTCTCTTTACGGTAGATTTGGATATTGATATGCCTACCTCTTGGAGAGTGTGGTTCACTTGGTTGGCTGTTGTGAAGGGGTTTCTCTTCACCATGGAGATTATTCTGAGATCATCCACCACTGTTGTCTTCCATGGGTGCCCAGGTCTTTTTCCATTCATGAGTTCATCAGTGCTTTCTTTCTTTCTCAGGATGTACCAAATTGTAGATTTTGCCACTCCTAATATTGTAGCATTTTCTCGGATGGGTTTTTTCTGTTTTTGCAGTTTAAGGATGGCTTGTTTCACCTGCATGGAGAGCTCCTTTGACCACATGTTTACTTCACAGCAAAACTTTCCAAATGCAAGCACCATACCTCAAATCAACTCCAGGCCTTTTATCTGCTTAATTAAGAATGACGTAACAAAGGAATTGCCCACACATGTCCAGGAAATAGCCTTGGAGTCAATTGTCCAATTACTTTTGGTCCCTTTAAAAACAGGGAGTCACATGTTAAGGAGCTGAAACTCCTAAACCCTTCATCCAATTTTAATGTGGATACCCTCAAATGAAAGCTGAAAGTCTGTACTTCAACTGCATCTGAATTGTTTCGTTTAAAATTCATTGTGGTAATGTCTATAACCAAAATTAGAAAAATGTTGTCTCTGTCCAAATATATATGGACCTAACTGTATATATATATATATATATATATATATATATATATATATATATATTCATGAATATTTGAGCCCATGGATCCATTGTATGTCAGTTTGCAAGCCGGCGAGAAAATCTTGCTGTACGGATGCCATACGGATTACATACGGAGATTTGCATGCGCAAAATATGCTGACACACCCTGCCTACGGATGACATACGGATCACTATTTTGGGAATATTTCTGCGTATTACGCATGTAAAATACGGACCGCATTTCCCTACGCTGAGTGTGACTCTGTGACTCCGGCCTTACCGTCAGGGGACTTGCATTGGCGTCTGTAGAAGTCATGTGCCTGAGGTATACTTACTAGAATGTAAACATTGGTGGCATAGCGGCTGTCTGGTGAGAGCAGATGCCTGACGCTGCTAGCAGGTGCTGATCTCTGCTGTAGATAGGTTCCCAGCGGGGAAAGAAGGAAGAAGAGAGACGCCAGCACCTAGTGTGCCCCAGCCGGAAGCAGACGCTGAGGACGCGGCAGAATAGGGAAGTGGGACTACTGTGATGTCACTGGGAAGAAGGGACGGGTGCGCGAATGAACAGTTTTCCTACGCGTTTCAAGGGGTAACTCCCTTCTTCATCATTTTAATACACTGTGATCCCTTTATTACAATTTTTATTTCCAAGATTTTTTTTACCTTTGGACTCGTAGGCAAGCGCTTCTAAAACCCCAGTTGTCTTACAAAATACTAACGCATACCAGCACTTTGTTAGGGCTGGCGGAACGCACCGAGTATATTAAGATATTATTATTGGTGCGTTCGCAGCCCGGGGTCCACCGTGCAGGAGACCAACCTGCTGCTAGCAAATGGTGGCACAATATGGCGGTAGAAGCGAACTCTGTTACTTCACAGAGTCGAACAGAAGGGAAAACGCTATGCCCTGTTAGCATCACAGGGGAATACAGCTGCCTAACAGAGCAAAAGCAATCAGTGGTCAGGGAGTAGCAAGCACACAAACACCTCCTCTCCGGTGGAGCCGGAATTCCAATGGCTTTACGCCAGCCCTGAATTCACCATACAAACTCCTCACCGCAGGTGCCGGTATTCTAGTGGCTTATTTCAGCCGGACCCTGACCACAAGCAGACAAGACCACTGAGTAGCTAAAGCTCATAACATAAGCTGATACTAGCGCATGGCCATTTGGCCATGTGAACCTTTTATAGCTGCAGCAACTTCAGGACCTTCCTAGAGGACCAATGGGAGCTGCTACAGTATCTGAGCAACTTCAGGACCTTCCTAGAGGACCAATGGGAGCTGCTACAGTACCTGAGCATGTGACCCCTGACCTCCAATGAGAGGTCTTACCCCGGGCATGCTCAGAAGGGGAAAAACAGGACTTAGTCCCAGAGACGTCTGGTCGCCGCTGACGAGTACTGGCTACAATGGCCGAGCCTGGAAAGGCAGCAGTAACCATCCGCACAGTATCAGGCTGAGCCAGACGCTGGGACCGACATCTCCACTGCGGCTGGAGAGGAAAGGGAGACCGCAGACGGTTCGAGATTCCCCCCCGTGCAGAGGCAGGAACTCGACCCCTAACACACTTATCCTTTTTTGGACTAGTTTCAGTACTTTTTCATCTGTTTACTGGAGTAAGTAATTATCTACCATTCAGATCAGAACCAGTCTGCATGTCGCTATAATTATACTGATACCAGGTATTAATTACCATATCATCTCACTAGCTTCTACCATCGGATATTTCATCCTCTCATGGATACAAAAGTGAGTATACCTTACTTTTTGATATTTATATCACATTATATAGTCTTTTTTACTCAGCGCGGTGAATACTGTTATATATTTACTAGCTATTGAACCCGTTCTACGCCTGGGTGGCGAGCATTTATATTGGTATATGGTCTCCATCCTGATATGTGCTGCTCCATCCTGCGCCCCCATCCTGTCATGTGCTGCTCCCATCCTGCGTCCCCATCCTGTCATGTGCTGCTCCCATCCTGTGCCCCCATTCTGACATGTGCTGCTCCCATCCTGCGCCCCCATTCTGACATGTGCTGCTCCCATCCTGCGCCTCCATTCTGACATGTGCTGCACTCATCCTGCGTCCCCATCCTGTCATGTGCTGCTCCATCCTGCGTCCCCATCCTGTCATGTGCTGCTCCCATCCTGCATCCCCATCCTGTCATGTGCTGCTCCCATCCTGCGCCCCCATTCTGACATGTGCTGCTCCCATCCTGCGCCCCCGTTCTGTCATGTGCTGCTCCCATCCTGCGTCCCCGTTCTGCCATGTGCTGCCCTATTCTGTCATGTGCTGCTCCCATCCTGCGCCCCCGTTCTGTCATGTGCTGCTCCCATCCTGCGCCACCGTTCTTTAATTTGCTGCTCCCATCCATATGCCTCATACGCTGCTCCATAAAGGTTTATGGCCCCCATAAAATGCTACATAGTATATGCCCCGTACACTGCTCCATAAAGGTTGATGGCCCCCATAAGATGCTCCATAGTATATGCCCCCGTACACTGCTCCATAAAGGTTTATGGCCCCCATAAGATGCTCCATAGTATATGCCCCCGTACGCTGTTCCATAAAGGTTTATGGCCCCCATAAGATGTTCCATGGTATATGCCCCCGTACACTGCTCCATTATGGTTTATGGCCCCCATAAGATGCTCCATAGTATATGCCCTGTACATTGCTCCATTATGGTTTATGGTCCCCATAAGGTGCTCCATAGTGTATGCCCCGTACGCTGTTCCATAAAGGTTTATGGCCCCCATAAGATGCTCCATGGTATATTCCCCCGTACACTGCTCCATTATGGTTTATGGCCCCCATAAGATGCTCCATAGTGTATGCCCCGTACGCTGTTCCATAAAGGTTTATGGTCCCCATAAGATGCTCCATACTATATGCCCCCGTACACTGCTCCATTATGGTTTATGGCCCCATAAGATGCTCCATTATGGTTTATGGCCCCATAAGATGCTCCATGGTATATGCCCCGTATGCTGCTGCAATATATATAAAAAAAAAATACCATACTCACCTATCGTCGCTGGGCGCCGAGTGCTGGGGGGCCTGAGCAGGCAGGGACATCGGCACGCTGTGGGGGTAAGGTGCCGGTATCGCCGCCAGCTCAGGCCCCCCAGCACTTACTATATTCACCTGGCCCCGTTCCACCGTTGCGCGCCGCCATCTTCCCGGTCCTCTGGCTGTGACTGGTCAGTCAGAGGGCAGCGCCGGCGCGCATTAAGCGCGTCATCGCGCCCTCTGAACTGAAGGTCACAGGCCGAGGACCGGGAAGATGGCGGCGCGCAGCGGTGGAACGGGGACAGGTGAATATAGCTCATACTTACCCTCCTGGCGGTCCCTGCTTCTCTGTTGCAGATCGCGGTGTGCGTTCAGTGTTTACGCATACCGCGATCTCCTGGGAGCGTCACTCTGTGAGGCCCAGACTGCGCCGGCGCTTGCGCTTGCGCAGTCTATAAAGGCTTCAGACAGAGTGACGCTCCCAGCTTTATATTATAGATAAATGTATATCTTTTATAAAATATTAGGTGAATGACATTTCACTGTCTAACATGCATTTGCATTATGTAGTGATCTGTTTTAGATGATGAAAGGAACCAGGGAAGTAGAGAAACCAAAGAAATAAAAGAAATATGGGTTATCAAGTCACTGAAAGACCTTTCTGTTGGCTGCTTTCAAAATTATGAATCCTAATTTGGGGATTGGCCTTAGGAGGAGTAAAGGTAGCAATTTTTCCCCAGCACTGGGGCCTAAAGGGTCTTGTGCAGACTTTCCTCCCATACAGGGTTAAGGTTACTGTACAGTCTTGTAAATGTATGTAGCTGTTTAGTAAATCATCCCTGCCTCTGCTCTGTGCATCTCTGGATTGACTTTCATTTCCTAGAACATGGCCATGCCTTGTTTAAATGGTTGTAATTCATGTTGTTAGCTCCACGCTTTATTGGTAAGAGGATTTTCTAGTAATAAGTGTGGAGTAAAGTGATCAATGCAACATTTGACCTCATTTTTATTCCAATAACCCGTCTACTAACAATTTGATTTTATTCTGTTTCAAACTTTCCCTTTGCCAGGATTAAAGGTTCGTGATTAAATTCTTTTGCCTGGACAACACCACTCATTTGATTATTTTGCCATCCTTAAACCTCTTAGAGGAAACATCTAACTCTGCCCTAGATTGATCAAGCTGTGAAGAAGAGTGTAGAAATTACTGTCAGGTTACTGTAAGGATGTGGTGTGTTTGGTGAAATACAATTCTGATATTCCTGTCGCTGCAGCTGGTATTGTCTGTTATCACAGACACTCTCAAGTTAATTCCTAATTTAAAAGTTTTTATCCTATTTATATGTGACGCCCGAGAGACCGGGGTACCCAGCACCGGACCAATGGGGTCTGTCTCTTGAGGGGGATGTCACGGGTGGCTTGACCCGGTGCTGTGGCCTCAGGCAATGCACAGTGTAAGGGGTATCGTGAGGGAACAGGCACTTACTTGATCAGCAGCAAGTTCTCCCAGCGGTGATGATCCCAATCCTGGATAGATGGCTATTGTCCAAATGAAAGACTGAGGCATTGAAACGTTTAACCAGTTTACTTTAACAAAAAAGGATTTACAACCAGTCCTGTCACCGGAGTCTGTATGGGAACTCTGAGTTACTTTGACCCTGCCGGGGTCTTCGCCTCTTATTGTACGCAATATCTGTGTGGCCCTTCTGCTGTATGTGAACTGGCTGCCGGCCCAATCTGTCCCCTCCGGGTCCTGGTTCGACGGGCAACCCGAGTCCTTTTATCGGCTTACCCCCTCCGGGAGTACCGCTGAACTCTGTGTCTGTTGCTGCGTCCGACCCTAGTGAAGCTGATATCACCTCACGTTTTTCCGGTTGCTGTAGTATATGTAATGAATACAGCCACGGATCCGGTATCCGTCTTTGCGCCTGTTCTGGGTAGTGATTAATGCTACCCGGTTCTCACAATGTCCTTTTTCTCTATCCCTCTTCTCCTCAGGCCGGTGATTTAGGCCTGGTAACAGTCACAGGGCTGTTAGAGATTCAACTGTATGACCTCTCACTTTCAGCTCCTTAGCCCAACTGCCCAACTGCCAGTTCTTCTCTCAGACCAGAATGGATCAAGGGGAGTCTCTGGAGCTCCCCCTTCTGGCCGGAGGAGGTAGTGCAGTCTTGCTATTTTAGTATTTGTATTCAGTGTCAGTAACTATATTTGTGGCAAATACCTCCAGGGGTGCCACATTTATATTGCAGTCATCATATTATACAGCACCGTGTACTTACAATTGCGCATTTTACCTTTCATCCTAGGATATTCTTTTCTTTTCTCTGCTCTATTTAGGAACAGGAAGTCTGGAAGTCTCTTTTCCTTGCAAAAATCATTCCCCTCTTTAATTCTTGACCCAGCACCCCCCTAGACTTTTTACATAGAGCTTAGAAGGATTCAGCTAGTCAGTTTTTAATTACGTGATGTCATAGACCTAGTGGAAAAGACAAAACCTAAGACGAAAACAAAATGAGCAAATACCCTGCAGTAAATAAATAAATAGCAATAGAGCATGAAAATAACATAGGGTAGTTGGTTAACATAATTTTGATTTAAAAAAAAATGTAAAAGCCATTCCACCACGTCACAGTGACCTTATTTGGGACAGTCCTTTCCTCTAGTATTAAAACCTTACCATGTGTCCGATGATGTACGGTAAGTGTGTTTAAGGCAGGGGTGGGGAACCTCCGGGCCGCATGCGGGCAGGTACCCAGACTCTGCAATGCTTGGGTGGCAGCTGTATCCTGTCGGCTACTGGCCCTTTAACCCTCAGGTGCACGGCACTCAGCGTTCATTACAGAACGCTGCCTGCCTGCACTTGAATGATTATGTCGTCTGGGTGGGTGGGGTTAGTGCCGTGGTGGGCGGGGTTGGTGCCTAATGCGCTTATGTCCTGGGAGAGGAGCTGCTGCGCTGCCAGAGAGTCCAGAGCAATCACTATGCAGGCAGCTATGTGCCCTCCCAGGGATCTCTGTGCCGGCAGAAGTCTATGCCGGTCTGCTGGTGATCTGTGCCCCTGTGATCTCTGTTCCCCTCACTTATGTGCCCCCATGTGATCTCTGTGCCCCCAACTATATGCCCCCTGTGATCTCTGTGCCTCCCAGGTATGTGCCCCCCTGTGATCTCTGTGCCCCCTGTGATCTCTTTGGCCCCAGCTATGTGCCCCCCTGTGATCTCTGTGCCCCATAGCTATATGTCCCCCTGTGAGCTCTGTGCCCTCCAGCTATATGCCCCCATGATCTAGGTTCCCTCCAGCTTTGTACCCCCCTGTGATCTCTGTGCCCCCAGCTATGTTTCACCATGTGATCTCTATGCCCCCCTGTGATCTGTGCCCCCTGTGATCTCTGCCCCCTAGCTATATGCCCCCTGTGATCTCTGTGCCCCCAGCTATATGCCCCCTTGTGATCTCTGTACCCCCAGGTTTACGCCCCCTGTGATCTCTATGCCCCCAGCTATTTGCACCCCTTTGATCTCTGTGGTTCCCAGCTTCGTGCCCCCTTGTGATCTATGTGCCCCCTGTGCCCCCTGCTATGTACCCCTTGTGATATTTGTGGTCCCATGTGATCTATGTGCCCCTGTGATCTCTGTCCCCTCCAACTATGTGCCCCTAATTGATCTCTGTGCCCCCCTGTGGTCTTCATGCCACCCCCTGTGATCTTTGAGCCACCCCCTGTGATCTCTGTGCCTCTCCGGCTATGCCTGTCCCCCCGAGTGCTGTATATCGCCCATCCCCAGTGCTGTATACCCCCCAGGGCTGTATGTCCCCCCCCAAGTGATGTGTATATTCCCCAGTGCTGCATTTACCCCCAAAGTGCTGTATATCCCCCGAGTACTGTATATTCCCCCAGTGCTGTATATCTCCCCCACCTGTGCTGTATATAGCCCCCAGTGATGTATGTGATTCCACCGGTAATGTATATTCCCCAAGGATATATATACCCCCAGTGCTGTCTGTGCCTCCTAGTGATGTATATAGCACCTCAGTGATGGTTATTCCCCCATTCTCCCCAGTGATGAATATGTTGCAGCATCTCCTGTGATGTCTATGCCCCCCAGCCCCTCCTTTAATTTATATGACCCCAGAGTCTTCTGTGATGCATATACATCAGTCTCATTGTTTCCTGTTTCCTATGTAATGAGAACTGTTCCTGTATTCCATGTTCCTATCTAATGTATGCTAGAGTTAGGGACGTTGAAGCTCCTGCTTCCTGTCAGTAGCCTGGGCATGTTTGCCCTGGGCAGATGTGCAGCTGCAGCCGGGGCATTGACAGATCCCAGGAGGGGAAAAGAATCTGTTGCCCTGGACTTATGGATTGCAATATGAGCCCTGGACTTTGAAGGGCTCTGCCGAAGGAACTTTAAGCATCCAGATTCCGGCGTAAGTACTACCGCTTCTTTCTGTCTCCGTGGCTGTTGTGGGTACAGCTGAGGACGTTGTTAGGGAGAGTGCAGAAAGGTCATTTGAACTGTTGCAACCAGATTTTTGCTGTCCTTTTTCTACCTTTTAATACCTTCTTCATTCATCAATAAACCGTTTTTTTCCTGTTGGAATCTTAACTGTGTCCCCGGATCCCGTGTGTAAATCCCTTGAGATCACATCTGTCCTATCTATTTCATGTACAAGGTCCCGGGGTGTCTACTGACTGTGGCTTAGTTGACTCGGCTGGGACTTCCGCCCCGGGCCACCTTGTTACACTGTGACACACAAACACTGGTTTCAGAATTTTTGTTTAGAAGCAAAATTAGGACACATGGTGTTAAAATGTGATAAATGTTTGTAGTGTATGAAGAATAAGAAAACAATGATGTTAATCCCTTAAGAACCAGGGGTATTTCCATTTTTGTGTTTCCATTTTTTGCTCCCCTTCTTCCCAGAGCCATAACTTAGTTATTTTTCCGTCAATATAGCCATATGAGGGCTTGTTTTTTGCGATAGGAATTTTACTTTTGAACAACACCATTGTTTTAACATGCCGTGTACTGGAAAAGGGGAAAAAAATTCTAAGTGGGGTGAAATTGCAAAAAAAATGCAATTATACAATTGTTTTCTTTTTTTTTTTACCATGTTCACTAAATGCTGAGTTTGTAGATTCCAAACATGTATAGGTTCATTTTTATTTAAGTGGTGAAAAAAAAATCCAACGTTTGTAAAAAAGAAAGAAAGACACCATTTTCTGAGATCAGTGGTGTCTAAATTTTTGGGGGGCTGGGTGAGGGCTTATTTTTTGAGTGCCAAGTTGACATTTTTATTGGCACAATTTTGAAAGAGATGTGATGTTTTGATCGCCCATTATTGCATTTTATTGAAATGTTGCAGTGACCAAAAAAAAAGGAATTCTGGTGTTTATCAATCTGACTAATTCTTCTTATATGTCGATAGATCAGGCGATTCTATACCAAATATGTGGGTTTTTTAGTGTTTATTAATGGGGCAAAAGGGTGGTGATTTGAACTTCTATATTTTTTTTTATAGTTTTAAAAACTTTTTTCTACTTTTTCTTGCTTCAATAGTCTCTGTGGGAGACTAGAAGCTATGATCATCTGATCGCTTGTGTACCAAAAATGCTCATCTGTTATGCGCTCCGACCACCTGGTGGCGCTCATAGCAGTTTGGCAATGACAACCACAGGGGTCTCCAACCCATCGGTGACCCGTGGTCATGTGACACGGGCTCATATGGGCGGAGCTAAGACACACATCCGGTTTGTACGACTTAAATGCCGCTGTTAGAGATTGATAGCGGCAAAGTATTGTCTCATTGATAACATTTATGGCATATTAATAGAGTGTACCATAAATGCCTGACAGATGCAGGTCCTACCTCTGGGACATGCACTTATTTAAAAAAAATGGAAGTTCCTAGATCTCAAGTTCCAGCTGGCGTCCAACCACCAGTGAGTGAAGAAGTTGCAGCGCAATGACTAGAGACGATATGATTGTAGATATGTACTGGTGGGCCGATGCTAGCCAGAACAGGGTGTTGAGGATACCCTCATGCTGGAGAAAGGTATGGATCCAGGGTCAGCGTCAGCTTATGGACAACTGCTGGGGCCCTGAGCAGGCGGAGGGATCCACTCGCCATCAGGAACACTGGCGCACTAAGAGATATATATTTATTATGATAATGTATGTGGCTTCAGGATCATTCGTAGCTCTATTCGGCGCTTTCAGGAATTCTGCCAGATTTGACAAGAGTAACAGTGATGCATGGGGCCCCTAATGTTCTGATTGAACTGGTAGACACTCCAATCTAATTCAGTCGACTCTATTTTAAGCCTCTGAGAATGTTCGGTGCAGTTAATCTCCATTGTATGGCAGATCTAACAATGCATGGAACACAGAGCCTAATACACACCTTCACAGACTTATAAACACTTATGGCTGCTGCTCAGCAGAAAAAACAGGGAAGGATGTGTAACAGTGAATGGTAACCACAAATATTTATTTACTGCAAAAGTGAAATATCTCTCAGCAGTGTTGTACTCCTTCCAGATAACTAATCATTTTCCTTTGTGGGTGGAGGACAGCCACAAGTTTTTATTACTTAATCACCATAAGTAATTATGCCTTGACATCTTATGCCTAGAACAGACTGACGACTGCCTGGCGACACCCATTGACCTAAAATCCACAGTTACTAATGTATTCATCACTTGCTATAAATGCAAAGCAAGACACTTCCATAAAGTTGCCATAAAGTTGCATTGTAAAATACATATAACCACACCTGGTACATCACCGTGACCCGGACATTGCTGGAGTTAGGCTGGTTTCACACTTGCGTTTTAAAACGCAGCGTTTTTAACGCAAACGCATTTGATGCAAAAACGCGTTTAAACGCGTTTATACGCATGCGTTTTTTGCGTTTAAACGCGTTTAGATGCGTTTAAACGCGTTTTTTCCTGCGTTTGCGTTTTTGAAACGCATAATGAGAAGTGTGTGACAGCTGCCAATCATCAAAATCAACTAGAAAACCCACTATAAACATAAATACTTAGGGTTAGGGTTAGGATCCCTAGTAACCCTAGGGATACTAACCCTAACCCTAACACAAACTCTAACCCTAACCCTAACACAAACTCTAACCCTAACCCTAACACAAACCCTAACCCTAACACAAACTCTAACCCTAACACAAACCCTAACCCTAACCCTAGGGATCCTAACCCTAACACAAATCCTAACCCTAACCGTAACACAAACCCTAACCCTAACCCTAACCCTAGGGATCCTAACTCTAACCCTAAGACAAACCCTAACCCTAACCCTAGGGATCCTAACCCTAACCCTAACACAAAACCTAACCCTAACCCTAACCCTAGGGATCCTAACCCTAACCCTAACACAAACCCTAACCCTAACACAAACTCTAACCCTAACCCTAAAACACAAACTCTAACCCTAGGGATCCTAACCCTAACACAAACCCTAACTCTAACCGTAACCCTAACCCTAAGGGATCCTAACCCTAAGGGTTAGGGTTAGGATCCCTAGGGTTAGGGTTAGGGCTAGGGTTAGGGGTTACAGTTTGGGTTAGGGTTTGTGTTAGAGTTTGTGTGAGAGTTTGTGTTACAGTTTGTGTTAGAGTTTGTGTTAGAGTTTGTGTTAGAGTTTGTGTTAGAGTTTGTGTTAGAGTTTGTGTTTTAGGGTTAGGGTTTGTGTTAGGGTTAGGATCCCTAGGGTTAGGGCTAGGGTTAGGGCTAGGGTTAGGGTTTGTGTTAGGGTTAGGGTTAGGATCCCTAGGGTTAGGATCGCTAGGGTTAGGGTTAGGGTTTTTGTTAGAGTTTGTGTTAGAGTTTGTGTGAGAGTTTGTGTTACAGTTTGTGTTAGAGTTTGTGTTAGAGTTTGTGTTACAGTTTGTGTTACAGTTTGTGTTAGAGTTTGTGTTAGAGTTTGTGTTACAGTTTGTGTTTTAGGGTTCGGGTTAGGGTTTGTGTTAGGGTCAGGGTTAGGATCCCTAGGGTTAGGGTTAGGATCCCTAGGGTTAGGGTTAGGGCTAGGGTTAGGGTTAGGGCTAGGGTTAGGGTTAGGGTTAGGATCCCTAGGGTTAGGGTTAGGGTTTGTGTTAGGGTTAGGATCCCTAGGGTTAAGGTTAGAGTTTGTGTTACAGTTTGTGTTACAGTTTGTGTTTTAGGGTTAGGGTTTGTGTTAGGGTTAGGATCCCTAGGGTTAGGGCTAGGGTTAGGGCTAGGGTTAGGGTTAGGATCCCTAGGGTTAGGGTTAGAGTTTGTGTTACAGTTTGTGTTAGAGTTTGTGTTACAGTTTGTGTTACAGTTTGTGTTTTAGGGTTAGGGTTAGGGTTGGGGATGGCTTATAAGTGTGTATTCTTGTGTTTTTCTATAAAAACGCATGCAAACGCATGTGCTTAAAAACGCATGCAAACGCATGTGCTTAAAAACGCATGTGTTTACATAGACATCAATAGGTTTTTTTACCGCGAAAAAACGGATGCGTTTTTTTTCGCTGCAAAAAAACACCGCTAAACGCCGCTAAAATTACTACATGTTGCATTTCGGCAACAAAACGCATGCAGAGAAAAAATGCATGCGTTGCAAAAATGCGTCAAAACGCATGCAAAAAAAGCATGCGTTTTTGATGTTAAGTATAGGGAAAAAACGCATGCTTTTTTTGCGTTTTTTACCGCAAAAAAAAACGCAAATGTGAAACCACCCTAAGTTATAAACGTTGGAAGCCAGCCGCAGTATGCTATAAAGCTGGTTCTACATTGCAACTGAGAAATGTGCTAGCCTTGCTATACATATCACTTGAGGTTTTGCCACATCTAGTAATCACATCAGTGTGTTACATTAGTGTCACCACCCTTGTAGTAACAATAATTGGGCCGTTCTCCCCTCTATTAGTAAAAACTGTGAACTGCGTTATTCCCTTCCCCCCTAATTTCACTATAATCAGAGCTGATTAGGCAGGACAGCACCCCTTTATAATAGGCACAGCAGCCAGACCTTGTTTCTCAGTGATACAAAGCTCTCTTTTCCACATTCGGCAAAGCTCAGTTGCACACTATTCCCTTTAGACACGCTGACCACCTCACAACTCAAGGGGGTATAACTTATTGTAAAGTGGGTGTCCTACGATCATGGGGTGTCACTTTAAATATGAGAAATTTCTACAAAAAATTTGGATACAAACTTGGTTTAAATCCAACCAAGAGGTGGTGTAAACTTAGACAAAATTGATCAAAGATTTACTAGATGAATACAACATGAGCCACCGGGTGAATCTTCTAACTGCCCGGCTAAGATTTACATGGTCTAAATCTTCCCTATGGGGTATGCCCTGTCCTATACAAGGTTGCTTTGAAAGTCATTTCATTTGGTTAAAGTTCATAAGCATAAATCTGTACTGTGCCCTACTTTTAGGATTAGAGGTGACATATTTGATGAAGAGGGGGGTTCTGCAAGTGAATTCCAGAAAAATAGACCTAAATGGAGGAGATCACGAGAGAAAGCTTGGGAAATAGGCTGGATATCCAAATGTGGTTTAACGGAGAGATTAGTGCCTCTAATTGTAATAGAAAAATATTTAGACGTGAGTCCTCAGTGGTTGATACCTTTTAATGGCTAACTGAAAAGATGGTAACAAATTGCAAGCCTTCGAGACTATGCAGGTCCCTTATATCAGGCAAAGACTAATTCACATTCTGAAGAATCACATACTTATACACAACACAGCACAGAGAGAAAGAAGGCAATAGATAAGACAAATGACGTGAAGCAGAATTATCATTATGAGAGAGGGATAGACATAGATATTGGAACATTTCATAGATACGGAAGTCTTAATGTTTTATGGTCCTCTGAATGGGTCTGGTTCTATGTTGTGATGACCTCAGAAGGTCTGAAGAGCAAATTCCTTAATTGATGTAAAAAGACATAAATCCATGCGAAACATTCATTCCTGCACTGAGTGTGTCAAAGGTCCTCGTGAGTTTATACTCACAGATTCTTCTGTCTCTCTGAGATTTGAAATTACCTTTTAAAACAAGTAATTTCATGTCCATGATGCTATGACCAGGGATACAAAAATGTTTTGCTACTGGTAGGCCCATTCTTTTTTCTCTTATTGTGTGGCGGTGAGAATTTATCCTTGTTCTCAGTTTCTGCCCTGTCTCCCCTACATACAGACCCCCAGTTGGACATTTAGTACAAATAATTAGGTACACCACATTAGAAGTGACGCAGCTAAAAGTACCTGGGATCTTGTAGTCCTGATGTGAGTTGGGAATCTTTATCTTGTCCGTGGTCATTATAAATGGACAAGTTTTACATTTTTTCTGGTTGCAAGGAAGGGTTCCTACAGCTGTTTGAGAGGACAGGGAGCTTCGGACAATGATGCTTCTTAAATTTGGGGGCTGCCTAAAACACAGTAGTGAGGGGTCTGGAAAAATGGATTGTAATCGGGCATCTTTTTGTACTGGCTAACAAGGTACAAAGATATATATCTTTCCTGTATCTAATTGTAATAGACTGCTGCTAGTAAAATCAGATGGAGGTCCTCAGATGTGGGCATGAGGTGCAGGTAAATTGATATATGAATCAGCATTTAATTATAATGAATAGAATAATTACCGTATATGTTAAAGTGGGGAAGTTTCAAACTCAATTTCTGTTCATGGTAAGTAAATTGGCTGGAAGAAAATTGGTTTAAACAAATAGCAAAATACCCTCAGGAAGAAGAAGAGGAGAGTAGGGGTGAAACAGACCTTCCTTCAGAACCCTGAGACAGTGGACACTGAGAGTTTAAGCTGACATGTGATATTCAAGGTTGTGAACCATCCAGAAATTTCAGGACAGTCTGTAAAAATAAGACACTTTTTTGACTTCCATGATTTTTTTTAAGCCGAAGAAACTTCAGATTATTTTAATTGTAATTATCATAATCAGAATAATGGGCTGTAGTCATGTATCACTTCTAATCATAATGATTTATTATGGTTTTCCAATGTGTCTTTTAAAAATATTGTCTTTTCATGATTTTTCGATAAAGCTGTCCAGAAAAAGTAAAGTTGATAAATGGTGGATATTGAAATGTATTTCTTTCTTTGCCACTCTCCGCTTTTATAAGGTGTATGGTGGGTGGAGAATCTAACAAAGATAGCAAATGACATGATTTGTATACATTTTGTATATAAGTAGTGAAAAAAAAGAAAAGCAGGGAATAACTAGTACCAGTAATTTGTCTGAAGGGAAGATTACCATCTTAGTAGGAGAACAAAAGAAAGAAGAGATTAAAGTAAATATATATATATATATATATATATATATATATATATATAGTAGCGATTTCACTCACTCAGCTGCGACGGCTGACACTCAGGAGACGTGTTCCTTTAAAGTTCACTGGGTTTATTGCTTCATAAACCATGTGGCAAAACAACAGAAAGCAAAATAGCCTTTAGTTCAGGCAAAGGAAAACAAGGGTCCAGTTCATCCGGCTCAGTCCTGAAGCCGAACACATTCAGGAGGGTTTCACCTCCACACATATCTGCTGTGTAAAGGATTAGCCTGTCTTATATAGGACTAACCACACCCAGTAATCTATCACATGATTAGCCATGTGGTCTGACATCACCACAGGTCCTGAAACACAAATATATGGTTATATAAAACAACGCAATATTCCGGGCTACATTACAGCAACAAGGCACTTATGTGGCACATACCTCCCGTCGACTACACACCCTTTAGCCATGCTACAATATATATATACAGATATGTAGCTAACTGTTCTCTAGACAAAAATAAAGATCATTTGTGGCAAAATTTATTAAAGTGATGAATCAAAATATTATCTGAAGAGGATTTATCAAAAATTCATAATGAACTTAGCAAAATATAGCTTGTCAAGCTGTTAAAGTACTCCACAAGAAAGTGCTTATTTTATTTGATCTGGAGACTATATTGTCAGTAGAGGCGAACATAGAAATCATGGAGCCTTACAGCAGAAGATCTAATTGATGTGACGACGCACGAAGAAAAAAACGTAAAGTGGACCCACTGGACCGCGACGACGATCCCCTCACGGACGAGCTGACCAGGTGGACTGCCCCTATACTGGGAGAGTTATTGGCAGGCCTGTGAGGGACTATCGCCTCGGAAGCTGGGGAAAACAATACGGATAAGGACCAAAGAAGACGTGGGACCAGGAGAACCAGGAGAGACTCCGGATGAGCGAGATAGGTAGAGACACGGCACTGAGGACAGGAGTACAGAGATGTAGGACTGTATAGACAGAGGCTGTAGAAACACAGGACTGTAAAGGAGCAGGACTGCTATGATAGGTGGCTCATGGGACTGGACTAGAGCCAGGGAAGAAAAGACACATGGACACAGAACTGGTGATACAGGGAGAGCAGGAGCACTGGAACGCAGAGACCCAGAGAGGCAGTGACACAGGTATGGCGCTGGAAGAAACAAAGAGAACCTGGGTCAGGAGAAATAGGGACTACACAGAAGTAGCGAGGGGCCAAGAACACTTGCAACCACAAATGATCTACAGGTATAGAGGAAAGGACGGAAAGAGCTTACATACCGGCGCAACGCAGCTCTTCCAGGTGGAGGTCCTCCAAGACGATCGAGAGGACGAGAAGGAGCATCAGCAGGAAGATCAAAGGTGCTCACGCGCAGTGCTGAATCTGGTGCCCGCGCGCCTGATGAGCAGGAGTGGCCGGGAGCGAGCGCAGAGAGGAGGACACCGCAGGAGAGGAGGCGTGCTGGAACGCCGAAGACAGGTGAGTATGACAGGGCGCGGGAGGCGGCATGACAATTGAGTCCCGCGAAAAAAATATATATAGATAAACACTACTCAAAAAAATAAAGGGACCACTAAAATCCCACATCCTAGACATCATTGAATGAAATATTCTAGTTGTAAATCTTTATTCATTACATAGTGGACTGTGTTGAGAACAATAAAACCTAAAAATGATCAACGTAAATCACAACTAATATCCCACACAGGTCTGGATTTGGAATGATGCTCAAAATAAAAAAAAAATGAAGTTACAGGCTGATCCAACTTCAGTGGAAATGCCTCAAGACAAGGAAATTATGCTCAGTAGTGTTTGTGGCCTCCATGTGCCTGTATGACATCCATACCATGTCTGGGCATGCTCCTGATGACGCAGCGGATGGTCTCCTGAGGTAACTCTTCCCAGACCTGGACTAAAGCATCCACCAACTCCTGGACAGTCTGTGGTGCAATGTGACGTTGGTGCATGGTGCGAGACATGATGTTCCAGATGTGTTCAATCGGATTCAGGTCTGGGGAATGGGCCGGCCACTCCATAGCTTCAATGCCTTCATCTTGCAGGAACTGCTGACACACTCCAGCCACATGAGGTCTGGCATTGTCCTGCATTAGGAGGAACCCAGGGCCAATCGCACCAGCATATGATCTCACAAGGAGTCTGAGGATCTCATCTCGGTACCTAATGGCAGTCAGACTACCTCTGGTGAGCACATGCACATTTGTGGCCTGCTGGAGGTAATTTTTTAGGGCTCTGGCAGTGCTCCTCCTGTTCCTCCTTGCACAAAGGCTGAGGTAGCGTTGCTGCTGCTGGTTTGTTGCCCTCTTACAGCCCCCTCCACATCCCCTGGTGTACTGGCCTGTCTCCTGGTAGCCCCTCCAGCCTCTGAACACTACGCTGACAAACACAGCAAACCTTCTTGCCACAGCTTGCATTGATGTGCCATCCTGGATGAGCTGCACTACCTGAGCCACTTGTGTGGGTTGTAGAGTCCATCTTATGATACCACGAGTGTAAAAGCACAACCAACATTCAAAAGTGACCAAAACATCAGCCAGAAAGCATTGGTACTGAGATGTGGTATGTGGTCCCCACCTGCAGAACCATTCCTTTATCGAATGTGTCTTGATAATTGCCAATAATTTCCTTCTGTTGTCTATTCCATTTGCACAACAGCATGTGAAATTGATTGTCAAGCAGTGTAACTTCCTAAGTGGACAGTTTGATTTCACAGAAGTTTGATTTACTTGGAGTTATATTCTGTTGTTTAAATGTTCCCTTTATTTTTTTGAGCAGTGTATATACAGCATAGTCACAGAAGAGCATATCTCAAACACATTGGAGCCCTAACAAAGTAACTTTCCTTTTATTGAAGCCCCTAGATTCCCCTTTCATTGCCTCCATAAAGTATGATGCCAGCAAAAATTCCCCACAAACATTGTATGATATGCCCACAATGAATTCCTACACATTACCCTCTAAATGTACAGTATGATGACTCTACTGTACCCACCTCAACTCAACTGGCAAAGTATAGTGAATCCCCCACAGCTCTTCATATAGTATAATGGGCCTACATAAAGTATAATGACCCCACACCTCTCCACACTGTATAATGGCCCACACTAGTCCTCCAAACACAGTATTATAGCCCCAACACAGCCCTCCACACAGTATGATGGACCCCAAGCAAACCTTCATACTGTATAATTGTTTGCATACAATATAAATGTCCCCCGTATAGCCCTCCAAATATAATCATAGGCCACGCATAGCTTTCCATTTACCATAATGGACCCCACATAGCAATCCATATAGTATAATAGGCCCCACATTGCCTTCCATATAGTATAATGCACTCCCATAGTCCTCCATATGGTACAATGCACCGCCTCATAGTCCCTCATATAGTATAATGCAACCCATAGTCCTCCATACAGTATAATGAACCCCATAATCCTCCAAATGGTATAATGCACCCCATGGTCATCTATATATTGTAACCCCTTTTCAGGCACAAGGCAGCTGATCTGACCTGGCTGTTAATATGTTAAATGTCGCTGTCAATCTCTGACAATGGCATTTAACATGAGAAAATAAAGTGGTGCAGGATAAAGCAGGTAACAGCACTTATGAAATGTACAAATATTTCTTTATTAGGTGTCAATGAAAAAGTTTCTTTAGAGATGTATTGATGCACTATCATAAACTTCTTAATGGATGCAGAAAAAATAAATAGTTTTAAATTTTATAAGTGGTCATACCTGCTTTTTCCTACACCACTTTTTTTCCTCTTTTTTTACTGGCTAGCAGAGCAAGCAGGTCGCACCCGATAAGCAGAGTCTGATATATGCAGAGGGGTGACTTAATTTCAACTATATGTTTTTTTACAGCATTTAACATAAGCGCGCTGGATTTGCGTCACAAACCACGCCCGTCGGCGCCACTGTCATATGATGGCATTGTGTCGATAGATTGGCATGATAACAGGGGGTCTGCAGAAGACTCCATGCTTGAAATTGCAGATCTGCAAACACATCAGCTCAGCTTCGAAAAAATAAGCCCTCACCCAGCCCCAGATACCAAAAATGGAGACACTACAGGTCTCAGAAAATGATGCCATATTTTTTTTTTACAAATGTTAGATTTATTTCACTACTTAAATAAAAAAGAACCTCTACATGTTTGGTATCAGTGAATTCATAATGACCTGGAGAATCATAATGGCAGGTCAGTTTTAGCATTTAGTGAACGTGGTAAAAAAGAGAAAAATTGTGGAATTACACTTTTTTTTACACTTTCATCGCACTTGTTCTTTTTTACATTTTTCAATACACTGTATAGTAAAACCAAAGGTGTTGTTCAATAATACAACTTGTCCGCAAAAAACAAGCCAAGGGGGAGCAAAAAATGAAAACGCAAAAATGGAAAATCCCAACGTGGTGAAGGGGATAATGCATCCCATAGTCCTCCATATAGTGTAATGCACCCTCATAATCCTCCATATAGTATAATGGACCCCATAGTCCTCCATATAGTATAATACACCCCATAGTGCTCTAGATAGTATATTGCACCTCCCATAATCCTCCATGTAGTATAATGCATCCCTATAGTCCTCCATATAGATTAATGCCCTCCATAGTCCTCCATATAGTATAATGCCCACCCATAGTCCTCCATACAGTATAATGCACCCCATAGTCCTTTGTATAGTATAATGCACCCCATACTCATCAATATAGTATAATGCACTCTCCATAGTCCTCATATAGTTTAAGTCAACCCCATAGTCCTCCATGCAGTATTCTGAACACCACTATGTACTCACTGATTAAAAAAAGAATACTTAAATACAATACTAAAATATAAAAACAACTAGGGGCGCTGCACAAAGGGTTACTACTAGATTTTTTCTCCTGCTGCAAATAAACGGACACAACTACCAAAATGTCAGGTGCAAAAGTGTAAAAAACACAAACAACTATATATGTGTATATATTTGCGCTGGAGGTCCCAATTGATTTTAAAAAACGAATGGTGACAAGACTATCTACATAGGATGAAATAGTTTATACCGTGACCAAGCAGTTACCTAATTGGATTATTATTTACCTTCAATTCAAATGTATATACACATGCTGCAGTCTCCCAGGTGTGTACGCAGCAGTGGCTCTTGTTAGGATGTGTGAGGAAAGGGCGTTAGACCTGTCCCGGCCGGTGACAGTCACCCCTTACCTCACAGGCGATGCTGCCGGATCTTCAGCGGTGAGACCGCGCTTCCTCAAGCAGGTTCCCGGCGATGATCCAGAATCTTCAGCGGTAAAACCGCGCTCCTACAAGCAAGTTGCCGGCGAGGTGCAGTGAAGCTGCAGGACCTCGCGTGACGTCACATGCACGTGAAAATACACGTGATCGGCTGACGGAATGCACCTAGGACCAAAAGGCTTAATCCAACGCGTTTCGGAGTCGGCAGACTCCTTCTTCAGGGATGGTCCGGTGCATAACAAAGGTGCTTTCATATCATACGGTGGTAGGAAGCGCTGGGTCTATTTGTTGAAGGCAAAAAGTTCAATTTCGCTGTTGAGTCCATTTGGGATAAGTGTGTTCATTTCAAAAATCCACTTGCTCTCTTCTCTTGACATTTGATGAATAAAATTCCCTCCACGCCAGTTCTTTTTCACTTTTTTAATCCCAGTCACCACAATATCCTTCACTGAGCCCCAATGATATTCCTCAAAATGTTGTGATAGGGGGTGCCCCGCAAATTTTTTACTAATATTGAGTAAATGCTCCCCAATGCGTACATTCATAGGTCGTATAGTACGGCCTATATACCATTTCCCACATGGGCATTCTATGCCATAAATTACTCCTCGGGTGGAACAGGTTATGAAGTCTTTAATTTCTACTACATTATCTTTAGCAATGATACTCAATTGTTTTTTCGTGTTTAGTTTCCTACACGGTAGACATTTTTTACATGGAAAGAACCCGGACGGGCCTTTTGATATGGACGGCAATATGGATGACGCAGGTTTACGAACCGATGGGGCTATCATATTGCCTAAATTATTCGCCCTCCTGTACACAAATCTGGGATGTTCAGCTAATGTATTTCCGATCACTTTATCTTCCCTTAATAGACTCCAATGTCTTTTTACAATTTTTTTCAAAAAATGGCTATTAGAGTTATATGGAGTTATGATCGGTATCCCTTTATTTTCCATATTGTTACTTTTCTTCTCTTTCAGTTTGAGTAATTTCATTCTTGACTGTTTCTCTACTTGTTCCTTGACCCGTATAAGAGTCTCTTTATAATATCCTTTCTGGCTAAACTTCTCTATCAGGACATTTGTCTCCTTCTTGAAATCCTCTGGTTTAGAGCAGTTTCTATGGGCCCTTATAAATTGGCCTTTGGGGACATTCAAAAGCCAACTGGGTAAATGGCAACTATCTAGTGAGATGTAGTTATTTGAATCAGTGGGTTTGTGGTATAAACTGGTTTGGATCCCATTATTTTCTATAAAAATCCTCAAATCTAAAAAATTAATTTCTTTATTGCTAGTATTCGCTGTAAAGTTTAAAAAATAATTATTTTTATTAAGTTCATTATAATAATAATAATAATAATAATTTTTATTTATATAGCGCCAACATATTCCGCAGCGCTTTACAAATTATAGACGGGAATTGTACAGACAATAGACATTACAGCATAACAGAAATATAGTTCAATACAAATACCAGGAGGAGTGAGGGCCCTGCTCGCAAGCTTACAAACTATGAGGAAAAGGGGAGACATGAGAGGTGGATGATAACAATTGCTAAATGTGGATGATAAAGTGGATGATAAAATCCAATAATAAAACAGGCGCCCCCGACCATATAAAAACTATATCATCAATAAAACGCTGCCATAGGACCAGGTTCGCCCGTAGGAGTCCATCCATATAGATGTGATCTTCCTCCCACTTACCAACATATAAATTGCCATAACTTGCGAACCTGGTACCCATGGCAGTGCCCCACTGCTGGGAGTAGTAGTCCTTCCCAAAGCAAAAATAGTTGTGGGTAAGAATAAAATTTATACAATCAATAATAAAAGAAATTTGGTCACCTGGTAAAATTCCATCCTTAGTTAAAAAATATTGAACTGCTTCACATCCTTTCTGGTGCTGGATAACTGTATATATAGAAGTAATGTCAAGAGTGCCAATTATATAATGATCCTGCCACTGAACAGTTTGTAATATTCGTAGAACATGTGCACTATCCTTTAAATAGGATAGGAGTGAAGGACACAGTTTCTGCAGGTGGCAGTCGACATATCTTGACATATTGGTTGTAAGGCCTCCTATAGCTGAAATTATAGGCCTACCTGGTGGATGTAACAAGTCTTTGTGTACTTTAGGTAGATAATAAAAGTATGGGACTCTAGGATGTGTTATGTTAATAAAATCATATTCACATTTATTTAAAAAAACTTTTTGTAGTCCCATTTTAATTAGGTTTTGCATTTCAGAAATATAGCTCTCAGTCGGATCTGCCTTAAGAATTTTATATGTAGAAAAAGAAAGTCGAGCGGGCACCACCTAAATATTTCTCACCATATATGCCCGGTGCTACCAATGCGCTTATAAATACAGTACTATAAAGAAAGAAGAAAAGAGAAGCGCAAAGAGGTGCACACTGAGCCAATGTAATCAATATAAACAAATCTTTATTGAGACCAAAACTTCAGTGCTAAACTTTAAAAACATACATTAAAAACAGCATAAAACATATGCCTATACACACTACTTTCAATGTCCTCTGTATGGGGACATGATAGAAACCAGACCCCCTAGAATTTTATATGTACACTTATCTCCCAGTAGGCGTGACGATTCTTTATTATATTCCTCAGTATTTAGAATCACTATTCCCCCTCCTTTATCCGCTGGCCTTATCGTGATTTCCTTATTCTCTTGAAGTTGTCTAATTGCCATACGTTCACGATGAGTTAGATTATATTTGTATTTAGAGCAGTTCTTGTTTGGTATTCTTCTAATGTCATTAATAACATTTTTCTGAAAGGCATTAAAAGCCTCAGAATACTCTTGAATCGGGTGGAAATTTGATTTATTTTTCAAGGAGGTATGTTGATATGGATCAAATATCGCTATATTGCCATCATCTTCATAACTAGTGAGTTTTTTCTTCACATAGTATTTTTTTATGGCCAGTTTCCTCATAAACAGCTTGATCCCTACAAAGGCTTCAAATTTATTACATTTTGTGCTTGGGGCATATTTTAAACCCTTATTTAATAACGTGATTTCATTACTAAAAAAAGGGAAACAAACTGTCTGCGCTGAAAAACCCGTCAGAGGACCACAGAGCAAAGTACGTTGGCACAGTGAATAAAAAAAAAACAAAAAAAAACGGAAAATAGTATTCTAGCAATCACGCTCAAACTACCTCATGCCGCAAGATCCATAGAATACAGTTAAAAGTATATAGCTACCTGAGGGGGCAGTCAGAGGGAACAAGAATCCTGCAATATAGCCTTCTCGAGACGCTTGAATTAAGCGAAAAAGATGAAGTGCCGGATGATTTCTGATCAGCAGCAATTACTATTGTGTTGTTGTTTCTTCCAATTCTTTACCGGGAAAAGATGAGATAAAATATAGTCCACAAGTAGTCCCGTAACGATCCGGATCGCAGGCACTGCCCCGGCCGGTGGCAGCGCACGTCTGCGTGCAAAGAAGTGTGTCCACGCTGCTGGACAAAGCCGTTAGGTCTTCTGCACTCGCAGGACCTAGTGTGACGTCACAGTCACGTGAGTAATCACGTGACCGGCTAAGGAAAGAGCTTAGGACCAATTCCGATGGGGCTATCATATTGCCTAAATATCGGAAATACATAAGTATACACATAAGTGATCGGAAATACATTAGCTGAACATCCCAGATTTGTGTACAGGAGGGCGAATAATTTAGGCAATATGATAGCCCCATCGGTTCGTAAACCTGTGTCATCCATATTGCCGTCCATATCAAAAGGCCCGTCCGGGTTCTTTCCATGTAAAAAATGTCTACCGTGTAGGAAGCTAAACACGAAAAAACAATTGAGTATCATTGCTAAAGATAATGTAGTAGAAATTAAAGACTTCATAACCTGTTCCACCCGAGGAGTAATTTATGGCATACAGTGCCCATGTGGGAAATGGTATATAGGCCGTACTATACGACCTATGAATGTACGCATTGGGGAGCATTTACGCAATATTAGTAAAAAATTTGCAGGGCACCCCCTATCACAACATTTTGAGGAATATCATGGGGGCTCAGTGAAGGATATTGTAGTGACTGGGATTAAAAAAGTGAAAAAGAACTGGCGTGGAGGGAATTTTATTCATCAAATTTCAAGAGAAGAGAGCAGGTGGATTTTTGAAATGAATACACTTATCCCAAATGGACTCAACAGCGAAATTGAAGCTTTTGCTTTCAACAAATAGACCCAGCGCTTCCTACCACCGTATGATATAAAAGCACCTTTGTTATGCACCGGACCATCCCTGAAGAAGGAGTCTGCCGACTCCGAAACGCGTTGGATTAAGCCTTTTGGTCCTAGGTGCATTCCGTCAGCCGATCACGTGTATTATCACGTGCATGTGACGTCACGCGAGGTCCTGCAGCTTCACTGCACCTCGCCGGCAACTTGCTTGTAGGAGCGCGGTCTTACCGCTGAAGATTCTGGATCATCGCCGGGAACCTGCTTGAGGAAGCGCGGTCTCACCGCTGAAGATCCGGCAGCATCGCCTGTGAGGTAAGGGGTGACTGTCACCGGCTGGGACAGGTCTAACACCCTTTCCTCACACATCCTAACAAGAGCCACTGCTGCGTACACACCTGGGAGACTGCAGCATGTGTATATACATTTGAATTGAAGGTAAATAATATGCCAATTAGGTAACTGCTTGGTCACGGTATAAACTATTTCATCCTATGTAGACAGTCTTGTCACCATTCGTTTTTTAAAATCAATTGGGACCTCCAGCGCAAATATATACACATATATAATTAAATACAATACTCACCACTCCTTATGGTTCCCCTGCTGTGCTGGTCTCTGCAGTGTGTGGTCTGAAGCATTGTCTTCACTAGTAAGCATAAATCAGATCTCAATAGCTGAGACATGTTGATAGTTGTGCAATTGTGAGAAGAAGAGGCGGTGCTGATGACACTGGCACTAGACCCCCCCTTTCCCCCCCGACTCATGGGCCCAAAGGAATTTGGGGTCTGTAACTCCAGTTACAAAATTACGTTAAATCTTTGGAGATAGGAAGTATCCATCATGGAGATTTGTGGCTGGTTTACATCTGGATGAAAAGATGGTGGATCACTATTTTTCAGTCTCTCAGTATGAGGAAGGCAGAAGGTCGTCACCAGGTATTAAGACAAGAGTACAAAAATTGGATTAAAACCTGGGGCATTAGCTTCTCTGAGTATAAAAATGAATACTTTATAGGCAGTGTAAAAAAAAATAACACGTTACGAGGAAACACCTCGGATTAAAAACACTATCAGGTATCAATGATATAACAAGTGAGAGATCTTTGTTAGAATAGATTTTGTTGGTTGAAAGAACATCTGACACATGGATAATAGGATTCACATATGCTGTTATACAATATATGTGTTCTGCTCAGTAATGAGAGGCTTTTGAAAAGGATGTCATTGCTATCACTGTTTATTGCATATAGTAGAAGCATTGGTGCTACTGGGAATGTGATTTATAGAGACCATTTGTACAGAGTTCTTTGCAATCCTTTTTTCTAACAATCTTACTTATGATTGTACAGTATGTCATTGGTTTCTAATTATTTCTTAATTAATTTTGTATCGTATAACACTGCTCTAAGTGGTAAAATACATAAAAGGTTAAAGTATTTTTTTTAAATAATAGAATAATTACTCATCTTTTTACTAATAGTGTTGTGGCATACTGTATATACATACACTGCATGGAAAAAGTTTGGGGATGTCCACACACTACACAAATATGAGCTTTTATGGCATTCCATTCTAAATTTACAGGTCATTTTTAGTGATGAGCAAACGTGTTCGAATAATATATTTGAGTCCCTGCGGCTGCATGTTTTGCGGCGGTAGACAGCCGCAACACATGCAGGGATTGTCTGTTTGTTTGTCAATTCCCACATGTGTTGAAGCTGTTTACCGCCGCAAATATGCAGCTGCAGATACTTGAATATATATTCCGGGCACGCCCAAGAAACTTGGATAACACCCGAGCATGCTCAGATAACACGCTATCCAAGCACATTCACTCATCACTTTGGATCACTGTCATTTTTAAAATGAAAAAAAAAATGACAATTTTTTTTGCCTAAAATACAAAGGAAATGTGTCATCTTTAACTTTAAGCCTTTTAGAGATCATTTCATTTTCAACTTGCTTAACTGTTCACAATAACAGTAACTTTGACCAAGGGTGGCCAAACTTTTACATGTCACAGTATAAATATGGAGTTTGTCCCATACCCCACACCCCAACCCTCTTTGCTGCTATAATAGCTTCCGCTCTTATGGGAAGGCTTTCTACAAGATTTTGGATTGTATTTGATGGAATTTTTGGGTGTTCATTGAGAAGACCATTTGTAAAGTCAGACACTGATGTTGGACAATAGGGTTTGGTTCGTAATCTCCTGTGTTGTCATTATGCCCCAATACAAACCTAGATGAATTGTGTGAAAAGTGTAGTTTTCAAAGTGGGGTTACTTGTTTCGGTTTCTGCTGTTTTGGTTCTTCAAAAGCCACATGTCGTATGCAATCTATTCTAACCAAAATTGCACTTCCTAAGTGAAATTGTGAACCTTCCCTTCTGTACCCAAACACTAGTTCCTGATCATATATGTGGTATGAGCAATGCGCATACTAAGGATAATATGCATAACAAATTGTGGTGTCCAATTTTTAAGAAAATACAAAACTTGGGGTGTAATCAACATAATTTTCATGATCTGTAAAGTACCTATACCCCAGCAATGCCTCCACCCCTCAAAACTTCCACAGTCCCACTGTCCACTCTTAGAAAAACTCCACTTCAGCACCACGTCCACACAAATCACACATTAACAGCTCGCATCAAACACCATGTCAGATACATAGCCTCTGCTTTTGTTTCGGCCAAAAGATTTTTTAAGCCACCATGACAAGGTAGACTCTTTCAGCTGGGCCCTACTCTACTCTAGCCTATTAACTCCTTTACCCCAAGGGTGGTTTGCACGTTAATGACCGGGCCAATTTTTACAATTCTCACCACAGTCCCTTTATGAGGTTATAACTCTGGAACGCTTCAACGGATCCTGATGATTCTGACATTGTTTTCTCGTGACATATTGTACTTCATGACAGTGGTAACATTTATTTGATATTACCTGCGTTTATTTGTGAAAAAAACAGAAATGTGGCAAAAATTTAGAAAATTTTGCAATTTTCCAACTTTGAATTTTTATGCCCTTAAATCACAGAGATATGTTACACAAAATACTTAATAAGTAACATTTCCCACATGTCTACTTTACAGCAGCACAATTTTGGAACCAACATTTTTTTGTTAGGGAGTTATAAGGGTTAAAAGTTGACCAGCAATTTCTCATTTTTTCAACACCATTTTTTTTAGGGACTACATCACATTTGAAGTCACTTTGAGGGGTCTATATGATAGAAAATACCCATTCTAAAAACTGCACCCCTCAAGGTGCTCAAAACCACATTCAAGAAGATTATTAACCCTCCATGTTTGGATCTGTGGCAGATCTGGTTTGCCTCAGTTAAAGACCTTTTTTCCTTTCTGGTCATCGGGGGTTAATGCAGTTTCTTCCCCCGGTGGCCGCTGATGTCACTGCATTGCTGCTGGCTCAGCTGATGCTTGTGATGACCACTCCCTCCATCCTTTAAGAGGTCACCTGGTTCATTAGCTGACTGTCGGTGTTAGTTCATTCTTCAGCGACCAAGCCAGGAGTAGGAGCTAGCTGGGAACTGCTGTTCTACAGCTGAGTCCGTTGTATCTGGTGTTTTCTTTCTGCTGTGCTGTGCCTTGCAGCATTAAGCTAAGTTTGGTTTTCCTTTACATTGTCTGTTTTCCTGTTTATTGCATAGTCATACACTAGTGCAGTCCACCTCCCTTGGGGGTAGTGGGGGTCACTATAGGGCCTGAATAGGAGACAGGGATACGCTGGCGGCTCGGGCCTCCTAACCTTCATAGGTACCCCCGAGATAAGGGAAAGCCAGGGCCCCTTATAGTGGCAGGGACAGGTGTGGGTTCCAAATACGCCGTCCTGCCCCTTTATCGCCGTAATCGGTGTGACAATTTACTTCAGCTCCAATTTGTTTTATTTTACCAAGGGTAACAGGAGAAATTGAACCCCTGAAGTTGTTGCGCAATTTGTCCTGAGTATGCTGATACCCTATAAACCACTGTTTGGGCGCACAGCAGAGCTCGGAAGGGAAGGAGTGCCATTTGACTTTTCATTGCAATATTGACTGGAATTGAGATAGGACGCCATGTTGCATTTGGAGAGCCCCTGATGTGCCTAAACATTGAAACCCCCACAAGTGACACCATTTTGGAAAGTAGACCCCCTAAGGAACTTATAGAGATGTGTGGTAAGCACTTTGACCCACCAAGTGCTTCACAGAAGTTTATAACGCAGAGCCGTGAAAATAAATATTCTTTTTTTTTCCACAAAAATTATTTTTAGCCCCCAGTTTTGTATTTTCCCAAGGGTCACAGGAGAAATTGGACCCCAAAAGTTGTTGTGCAATTTGTCCTGCGTACGCTGATACCCCATATGTGGGGGGGACCACCGTTTGGGCGCATGGCAGAGCTCGGAAGGGAAGGAGCGCCGTTTGATATTAAAAACTAGAGCCTCCAAGGAACTTATCTAGATGTGTTGTGAGAACTTTGAACCCCCAAGTGTTTCACTACAGTTAGAAAAATATTTAGAATTGAGAGTCCTCAGTGGTTGATACCTTTTAATGGCTAACTGAAAAGATGGTAACAAATTGCAAGCTTTTGAGACTACACAGGTCTCTTCATCAGGCAAAGACTAAAACAAATTCTGAACAATCACATATTTATGCACAACATAGCACAGAAAAAAAAGGGAAAATAATAATCCTGTGTAGGATCCGACTCCAATTTTTTGTAGTAGCATGTGTCCATAAGTTGTCTGTTTGCTTCCTTCATATAGTCTGATGTGTTCATCATGACTATTGCACCTCCCTTGTCAGCAGGTTTGATGATGATTTCTTTGTTGGTTTTCAGAGACTGTATGGCCTTTCTCTCCTGGGCACTTATGTTGGATGCTTGTGTCCTGTTAGTATCTATGATGGTGGCCCACGGACAAGATAAAGATCCCCAATTCACATCAGGGCAACAAGATACCAGGTACTTTCAGCTGCGTCGCTTCTAATGTGGTGTACTTAATTATTTGTTCTAAATGTCCAACTGGGGGTCTGTATGTGGGGGAGACAGGGCAAAAGCTTAGAACAAGAATGAATTCTCACCGCCACACAATAAGAGAAAAAAGAATAGATCTACCTGTGGCAATACATTTTTGTCTGCCAAATCATAACATTATGGACATGAAATTACTTGTGTTAAAAGGTAGCTTCAAATGTCAGAGAGACAGAAGAGTCTGGGAATTTAAACTGATGATGACCTTTGACACTCTCACTGCAGAAATGAATGTGTCGCATGGATTTATGTCTTTTTACATTAACTAAGGAACTTGCCCCTCAGACTATGAGGGGTCATCACAACAGAACCAGACCCCAATAAAACAATCGTTATCTAAGAACTGGCCCAATATTTATGGACATAACTGTTTATCACTCATGGTAATTCTGCTTCATGTCACCTGTCTTATCCCTGGTCTGTCTTATCCATGGTTTTTCCCTTTTTTTTTCTGTGCTATGTTGTGCATAAATATGTGATTCTTCAGAATTTGTTTTAGTCTTTGCCTGATGAAGAGACCTGTGTAGTCTCGAAAGCTTCCAATTTGTTACCATCTTTTCAGTTAGCCATTAAAAGGTATCAACCACTGAGGACTCTCAATTCTAAATATTTTTCTATCTACTGGCTAACACGGTACCAAGATATATTTCTTTCCTGTATCACTACAGTTAATAACGCAGAGCCATGAAAATAAAAAATCTTTTTTTTTCCACAAAAATTGTTTTTTAGCCACCAGTGTTGTATTTTCCCAAGGGTAACAGGAGAAATTGGACCCCAAAAGTTGTTGTCCAAAGTACACTGATACCCCATATGTGGGGGGAACCACCATTTGGGCGCATGGCAGAGCTCGGAAAGGAAGGAGCGCCGTTTGGAATGCAGACTTAGATGGATTGGTCTGCAGGTGTCACATTGCATTTGCAGAGCCCCTGATGTACCTAAACAGTAGAAACCCCCCATACGTGACCCCATATTAGAAACTAGACCCCCAAGGAACTTATATAGATGTGTTGTGAGAACTTTGATCCCCCAAATATTTTACTACAGTTAATAACACAGAGCCGTGAAAAAAAAATCCTTTTTTATCCACAAAAATTATATTTTAGCCCCCAGTTTTGTATTATCCCAAGGGTAACAGGAGAATTGAACCCCAAAAGTTGTTGTCCAATGTGTCCTGAGTACGCTGATACCCCATATGTTGGGGTAAACCCCTGTTTGGGCGCACGGGAGAGCTTGGAAGGGAAGGAGCACTGTTTTACTTTTTCAACGCAGAATTAGCTGGAATTGAGATCGGACGCCATGTCGCGTTTGGAGAGCCCCTGATGTGCCTAAACAGTGGAAACCCCCAATTCTAACTGAAACCCTAATCCAAACACACCCCTAACCCTAATCCCAACGGTAACCCTAACCACACCCCAATCCAGATACACCCCTTATTCTAATCTCAACCCTAAGCCCAACCGTAAATGTAATCCTAACCCTAACTTTAGCCCCAACCCTAACCCTAACTTTGGCTCCAACCCTAACCCTAACTTTAGCCCCAACCCTAACTGTAGCCCTAACCCTTGCCCCAACCCTAACCCTAGCCCCAACCTAACCCTAGCCCCAACCCTAACCTTAGCCCCAACCCTAACCTTAGCCCCAACCCTAACTTTAGCCCCAACCCTAACCCTAGCCCTAACTCTAATCCTAGCCCTAACCCTAACAATAATGGGAAAATGGAAATACATTTTTAAAATTTTATTATTTTTCCCTAACTAAGGGGCTGATGAAGGGGGTTTTGATTTACTTTTATAGCGAGTTTGTTAGCGGATTTTTATGATTGGCAGCTGTCACACACTAAAAGACGCTTTTTATTGCAAAAAATAGTTTTTGCGTCTCCACATTTTGAGAGCTATAATGTTTCCATATTTTGGTCCACAGAGTCATGTGAGGTCTTGTTTTTTGTGGGACGAGTTGACGTTTTTATTGGAACCATTTTTGGGCACATGACATTTTTTTGATCGCTTTTTATTCCGATTTATGTGAGGCAGAATGACCAAAAACCAGCTATTTATGAATTTCTTTTGGGGGGGCGTTTATACCGTTCCGCGTTTGGCAAAATTTATTCTTCGGGTCAGTACGATTACAGCGATAACTCATTAATATTGTTTTATGTTTTGGCGCTTTTATACGATAAAAACTATTTTAAAGAAAAAATAATTATTTTTGCTTCGCTTTATTCTGAGGACTATAACTTTTTAATTTTTTCGCTGATGATGCTGTATGGCGGACGGTTTTTCCGGAAGAAGATGACGTTTTTAGTGGTACCATAGATATTTATATCATTGATCGCGTGTTATTCCACTTTTTGTTAGGCAGTATGATAATAAAGCGTTGTTTTTTGTCTCTTTTTTTGTCACGGTGTTCACTGAAGGGGTTAACTAGTGGGACAGTTTTATAGGTCGGGTCGTTACGGACGCGGCGATACTAAATATGTGTACTTTTATTGTTTTTTTTATTTAGATAAAGAAATGTATTTATTGGAACAATATATATATATATATTTTTTTTTTTTTCTTTATTTAGGATTTTTTTTTTTTTTTACACATGTAAATAGTTTTATTTTTTACATTGCCCAAGGGGGGGACATCACACTATAGTGTCAGATCGCTGATCTGTCACTTTGCACAGCACTGTGTCAGATCAGCGATCTGACGGGCAGTGCTCCTGGCTTACCAGCGCCTGCTCTGAGCAGGCGCTTGTAAGCCACCTCCCTGCAGGACCCGGAAGCTGCCCCATGGCCCTTTTGGATCCGGGGCCTGCAGGGAGAAGGAGGTAGGAGACCCTCAGAGCAACGCGATCACATCGCGTTGCTCCGAGGGTCTCAGGGAAGCACGCAGGGAGCCGCTCCTGGCACATAGTGCCGGATGTCGGCTGTGATAGTCAGCTGACACCCGTCCGCAATCGGCCACACTCACCCCTTGAGCGCGGCCGATCATATATGACGTACTATCCTGTCGGTGGTCATACGGGCCCACCCCACCTCGACGGGATAGTACATCTAATGTCAGATAGGGGTTAAACATTTCTTAAATTACCCAATACTCCTTTTAGGTATATTTCTATTTATTTTTCTTTAAGGGAATGAGTCACATACTATATATTTTTTTAAATGACTAATAATAGCACATACAAGTAACAAATACCATCACACAATGGCTGTAGCACATATTACCACATAGTGACGGAATAATACCACATACTTGGGACAATTGCTATCACACCATGACCAGATCACATAATACCATCACATAGTGACTAAATACTGATAATTAATAAAAAACACAATACTAATATTACAGTAAGCACCATTAAATGTACAGGTAATACACTGACTCAACAGTGACATTATACACAGGAGCTCTGCATATAGTATACAATGTATAGTGTCAGTGTTCAGGTAATAGTGGCTCACCAGTGACTTTATACACAGGAGCTCTGTATATAATGTATAGTGTACAGAGAACAAACTTTCTTTATTCAGTGCAGACCGCTATCACTTCTTTCAGTAAGGACTGGAAAATAACACAGTTATCTAGAGCACATTCCCCAATTTTTCGCCAACTTATACAGTACGCCAGATTAAAAAAAGCTACAGTGTTGTCCTGAACAGTAACAGGACCTCCCACCACTGAAAACAGTAACCTCTAAAATAAAATACATCACAGCAGTAATAATATCCATTAATTAGCCCCACATCCTGCTCCCATATGTATTCCATTTTGGACCCCACGTGTCTCATTCCTGGTACCTTGAGTCTCATTCCTGGCCCCTTTTTTCTCATTCCTAGCCCCTTGCGTCTCATTCCTGGTCCCTTGTATCTCATTCCCGGTCTCATGTCACTCCATCCCGCCCCCATGTCTCTCCATTCTGCCCCCATGTCTCTATTATGAACCTATGTCTCTCCATTCTACCCTCATGTCTCTCCACTCTGCCCCCATGTCTCTCCATTTTGCCCCCTGAGGTCTCCCCATTTTGCCTCCATGTCTCTATATTCTGCTCCCATGTCTCCATTCTGCCTCTTTGTCTCTCCATTCTGCCCCATGTCTCTGTTCTGCTCTCCATGTCTCCATTTTGCCCCCCATGTTTCTCTATTCTGCCCCATGTCTCCATTCTTCCCCCATATGATCTCCCATTCTGCCCCCATATTGTGCCTTTACAGAAAAAGTTTTCTAAAAATGTTTTGCCCCCCCGCTCACTGGGCCCTATATGTCAGTAAAGGCAGTAATGCCCTAATGGTGGTGCTGCATACAATGGGATTATTTAGTGTTATGATAACAATATTTCTGTGGATTGTTATTCAACTTGTACCAGTGCTAATAGATCATTCTTTGGTAATATATACACTACCGTTCAAAAGTTTAGGGTCACTTAGAAATGTCCTTATTTTTGAAAGAAAGGCACAGTCTTTCCCAATGACGCTAACATTACATGATTCAGAAATACACTCTATACATTGTTAATGTGGTAAATGACTATTCTACCTGCAAACATCTGGTTTGTAATGCAATATCTTCATAGGCGCAATATCTTCGGAGGCAGCATGGTGGCTCAGTGGATAGCACTGCAGCCTTGCAGCGCTGAAGTCCTGGGTTCAAATCCCACCAAGGACAACATCTGCAAGGACTGTGAATGTTCTCCCCGTGTTTGCGTGGGTTTCTTCCAGGTTCTCCGGTTTCTTCCCACATTCCAAAGACATACTGATAGGGAATTTAGATTGTGAGCCCCATCGGGGAAAGCTATGTTAATGTGTGCAAGCTGCAAAGTGCTGTGGAATATGTTAGTGCTATATAAAAATAAAGATTATTATTATAGGTGTATAGAGGCCCATTTCCAACAACCATCACTCCAGTGTTCTTATGGTACTTTGTATTTGCTAACTGTGTAAGAAGGCTAATGGATGGTTAGAATATCATTGAAAACCTTTGTGCAAGTATGTTAGCACAGCTGAAAACAGTTTGGCTGATTAGAGAACCTATAAACCTTACCTTCCTTTGAGCTAGTTGAGAATCTGGAGCATTACATTTGTTAGTTCCATTAAACTCTCAAAATGGCCCGAAAAAAAGAACTTTCATGTGAAACTTGACAGTCTATTCTTGTTCTTAGAAGTGAAGGCTATTCCATGTGAGAAATTGCCAAGAAACTGAAGATTTCCTTCAACGGTGTGTAATACTCCGTTCAGAGGAGAGCACAAACAGGCTCTAACCAGAGTAGAAAGAGAAGTGGTAGGTCCCACTGCACAACTGAGCAACAAGACAAGTACATTAGAGTCTGTAGTTTGATAAATGAACGCCTCACAGGTCCTCAACTGGCAGCTTCATTAAATAGTACACGCAAAGCGCCACTGTCAATGTCTACAGTGAGGAGGCGACTCCAGGATGCTGGCCTTCAGGGCAGAGTGGCAAAGAAAAAGCCATTTCTGAGACTGGCTAAGGCTGGGTTCACACTGCGTTGTGTGAACCCGTTTAACGGGCTACGTTATACCGCGGCATAACGCGGTGTAACGTAGTCCGTTAACGCCGCCATTACAAGCAATGGCGAGCGCATCGCTAGCGCACGCCCACAATGGGCGTGCGCTAGCGATGTGCCGTCATTGAGTGACGGACCCGAGACGCCGCCTGCAGCGTTTTCGGGCCCGTCACTGCTAGCTCGCCGCTAGCGCAGATGGAGCTAGCAGAAGCTCCATCTGCGCTAGCGCTGTGCAAGTGCCGGCACTTGTGTTAGTGCAGTCCGTTTAACGGATATGTTGAACGGACTGCACTAACGTAGTGTGAACCTAGCCTAATAAAAGGAAAAGATTAATATGGGCAAAAGAACACAGACATTGGACAGAGGAAGATTGGAAAAAAGTGTTATGGACAGACGAATCCAAGGTTGAGGTGTTTGGATCACACAGAAGAACATTGTGAGATGCAGAACTGAACAGATGCTGGAAGAGTGCCTGACACCATCTGTCAAGCATGGTAGAGGCAATGTGGTGGTCTGGGGTTGCTTTGGTGCTGGTAAAATGGGAAATTTGTATGGGACATAGAATCTCACGGTTTTCAGTATCATCTCTATGCTGATGACACACAGATCTACATCTCTGGACCAGATATCACCGCCCTACTAACCAGAATCCCTCAATGTCCATCCGCTATTTCATCCTTTTTCTCCGCTAGATTTCTAAAACTTAACATGGACAAAACAGAATTCATTGTCTTTCCCCCATCTCACGCGACTCCCCCAATGAACCTATTCATTACAGTAAACTGCTGCCCACTCTCCCCAGTCCCACAAACTCGCTGTCTCGGGGTAATCCTTGACACTGATCTCTCCTTCAAACGGCATATCCAAGCCCTTTCCACTTCCTGCCGCCTTCAACTCAAAAATATTTCACAGATCCGTACATTCCTAAACCAAGAATCTGCAAAAACCCTAGTCCATGCCCTCATCATCTCCCGCCTCAACTACTGTAACCTCCTGCTCTGTTGCCTCCCCTTGAACACTCTCGCACCCCTCCAATCTATTCTAAACTCAGCTGCCCGACTAATCCACCTATCCCCCACTATTCCCTGACCTCTTTCCTCTGTCAATCCCTTCACTGGCTCCCCATTACCCAGAGACTCCAATACAACAGCCTAACCATTACATACAAAGCCATCCACAACCTGTCTCCTCCATACATCAGTGACTTCATCTCCCGGTACTTTCCTGCACGCAACCTCCAATCCTCACAAGATCTCCTTCTCTACTCCCCTCTTATCTCCTCTTCCCACAATCGCATACAAGATTTCTCTCGCGCATCACCCCTACTCTGGAACTCTCTACGACAACATATCAGACTCTCACCTACCATCGAAACCTTCAAAAAGAACCTGAAGACCTACCTCTTCCGGCAAGCCTACAACCTGCAGTAACCACCGATCGACCAAACCGTTGCTCAACCAGCTCTGCCCTCACCTACTGTATCCTCACCCATCCTTTCAAAGGTTAGTTTAGTCCTTACAGCGATCCATACGGAGTTTCACGGTCACGTGGGGCGGTCACCTGATCACTGACATCACGTAGGTCCTAGACGCGCCGCTCACACCGTTCGCACCTTTGCAGCGTTGCCGGACCAAGACGAAGGATCTCTGCCCCTAGTTGGAACCCGACATCTGGAGTGAGCTGCCGCCGGCCGGGGCAGCTCTCCGGCATCACGCTTCTCATCAGATTCTACAGGTACGGTTCAACAAGAACCGGAAACTTCTTCGAACCAGGAGACTACTGATCTCTATTATTCAAGGTACTGTTGCCATTTGAGCACATGTTATATATATTTTAGTGGGAGACCGGAGTACAGTTTTGGCAAATAATAGCAAAGTCTGTACTGGGGTTTTGACTGTGAGGCATTATTGGACTATTGATTACTGGTACGGGTTTAAGAAAAAACCTATGTGAATGTCCGGTCTGCATATGCGATTCAATGTGACTGCTTTATGTATTCTGGCTACTGGAGTGTCATCTAATATTTAGGGTATACCAGCGCGAGTATATATATTTTTTATAACTTGGACTATTTTTTACAATCTGGTGGTGATTGTTTTTATTCGCTGCAGGTATTTATATACCCTTTATCACCAGCGCCGCTTTCATTTTTGTTTAAATATTAGAAGTTAACGCCAAATATTGTTAAAAAATAATCCATCATTGACACACACCCTCTAAGGAAGAAGCTCACGTAAAACGCGCGTCGGGGCGTCTCAACTGCCAACAGGTCAGGTATACAGGCTGGTGTGACTTTCACATATACAATTTAAGATGTGCTTGAACTATTACAGCTATTCCTTGCTGCTATGCACTCTTGCACTTTGAAGGGTATTTAAGGTATTAATTATCTTTGGGCATGGGTTTCTACTTAATTTATTTTAAACAATGTATCTACCTCCATTAACTCTTGCTATTATGCACGGACGCACTTTATAAACATGTTTACTACAATGAATGGGAGATCTACATGACCAAAAACCCGGCCAAAATAGTCCAAGCTGTACTATAAAAATACACCAGCCATTTTGCTTACATTTAAATCTACATCTATTATAGATTGATTATTTGATGGACTCCCTTTGCAGAATAATATTTGTAATCTATTAATTGTACTGTCATGATCCAGTTCTGAGATTATGTTCAGCTCTCTTGTCTCTGGACTGGTCATGTGGGAGTTAATCCTCTCTGCCTCACCCTGGAGCTGGCTGTGCTATTTTAGTCCTCTGCAGCCTGGGGGCCAGTGTCAGCTATAAGTTCATCCTGCACTGTTTGAGCTCCTGACCTGATCCCTGTTCTAAGTGTACCTCTTTGCCTCTGACTGACTGCACCCGTTTGTTACTTGTTCTGACCTTTGGCCTGTACCCCGACTCTGTATTACGCCTCACGTTTTGGTTACCACGTTCCCGGTAGGTTCTGACATCTTGCTTTCCCCCGACGATTCTCTGCTCGCCCCTTCTGTACCGCGCTGCTATCTCCGTGTATGACCTTGGCTTGTTTCATGTCCCTTTCATTACCTGTGACACCTGTGTTGTTGTTCAGTGTAGCTGTGCTGTGTGTGCAGCCTCCTTTCCTTATCCAGCACCCCCTGGTGGAGATTGCTCCATACTGCACTGCAGCAGCACATCACATGTACTTTGTGTAGGCCTAGCGACCACCTATATTTGATGTTATGTATTCATTTTTTTGCAGTAGGAGTTACTCATTGTTTAACTTGACCTGTTAATTAGCAGTATTTTAGCATTTGTATCTCTGTCATTAACCTTTTAACACAAGGTTTTCAATAAAGATGGATTATTTTTTAACAATATTTGGTGTTAACTTCTAATATTTGTAGGTATTGTTTGAGATTTTGGAAGTGCCATAGGTTAGGCCTGTCTTCTCCTAAAATTCTATTTAGGGAAGAAGTAGGCAACTGGTATTCTATCTGTAATGGAGTGGCCAGCGCAGTCACCAGATCTCAATGACCGTATGGTACGCAAAAAGTGCCCATCAAGCCAAACCAATTTGTGAGAGAGACTTCTGGAGGCATGGGGTGAAATTTCTCTGGGTGACCCTAAACTTTAGAATGGTAGTGTATGGTATATAATAATAATAATAATAATAATAATAATAATATTATTATTATTATTATTTATATAGCGCCAACATATTCCGCAGCGCTTTACAAATTATAGAGGGGACTTGTACAGACAATAGACATTACAGCATACAGTAGACATTACAGCATAACAGAAATCACAGTTCAAAATAGATACCAAGAGGAGTGAGGGCCCTGCTCGCAAGCTTACAAACTATGAGGAAAAGGGGAGACACGAGAGGCGGATGGTAACAATTGCTTTAGTTATTCAGACCAGCCATAGTGTAAGGCTCAGGTGTTCATGTAAAGCTGCATGAACCAGATAACTGCCTAAGTATGTAGCAGTACAGACACAGAGGGCTATTAACTGCATAAAGTGTATGAGAACATGATGCGAGGAACCAGATTATGTTTTTTTTTTTTTTTTTGAATGGGCCACACAGGGATAGTTAGGTTAATGCGTTGAGGCGGTAGGCTAATCTGAACAAATGAGTTTTTAGGGCACGCTTAAAACTGTGGGGATTGGGGATTAATTGTATTAACCTAGGTAGTACATTCCAAAGAATCGGCGCAGCACGAGTAAAGTCTTGGAGACGGGAGTGGGAAGTTCTGATTATTGAGGATGCTAACCTGAGGTCATTAGCGGAGCTGAGGGCATGGGTAGGGTGGTAGACTGAGACCAGAGAGGAGATGTAGGGTGGTGCTGAGCCATGGAGTGCTTTTTGGATGAGGGTAGTAGTTTTGTACTGGATTCTTGAGTGGATGGGTAACCAGAGTAATGACTGGCACAAGGTAGAGGCATCGGTGTAACGGTTGGTGAGGAATATGATCCTGGCTGCAGCATTCAGGACAGATTGGAGCGGGGAGAGTTTGGTAAGAGGGAGGCCGATTTAGTAGAGAGTTACAATAGTCCAGATGAGAATGAATAAGTGAAACAGTAAGAGTTTTTGCAGAGTCGAAAGTAAGAAAAGGGCGAATTCTAGAAATGTTTTTGAGATGCAGATAAGAAGAGCGAGCTAGTGATCGGATGTGGGGGGTGAATGAAAGCTTGGAATCAAGTATGACCCCAAGGCAGCGGGCATGTTGCTTTGGAGTAATGGTGGAACCGCACATGGAGATGGCAATGTCAGGCAAAGGTAGGTTAGTAGAGGGAGAAAACACGAGGAATTCAGTTTTTCACAGGTTAAGTTTCAGATAGAGGGAGGACATGATGTTAGAAACAGCGGTAAGACAATCACTGGTGTTTACTAAAAAGGTCGGCGTGATAACAGGAGAAGACGTGTATAATTGGGTGTTGTTAGCATAGAGATGGTACTGGAAACCAAATCTACTGATTGTTTGTCCAATAGGGGCAGTATACAAAGAGAAGAGGAGGTGGCCTAGGACTGATCCTTGAGGAACACCAACAGTAAGGGGAAGGTGAGAGGAGGAGGAACCAGCAAAAGATACAGTGAAGGAGCGGTCAGAGAGATGGAGGAGAACCAGGAGAAAATGGTGTCCTTGTATATATGTATATATATTACATTAAATGGTAAACCGGGAAGACCAGTACAAATAGAGACTTGCTTCAAGATTTTACAGGAAAGTGCAGTTAACAAAAGCACCATAAAGACAATATTATAGCTTTCAGACTAGAGCAGCAATAAAACTGTTCAGAATGAACTTCAAAGCAATGAGGGCTCAGTAACACACATAAAAACTGGAGCCAACTTCCGACTGCAATTATGGTGAAAAAAAACAAGCAACCAACTGGAAAGCAGACAGAAAACAAACTAAATTATAGTCAGGAGACACACATTTAACTTATCACAAGAGGCTGCAAAATATCTGTAATGGTAACAGAAGAAAAGTTTTTCAGTTGTCTGAAAAACAGAAGAAGATCTTAATCTTAAAGGGAAGCTTTCATCAGAAAATGAGTTATGATCTATCGTGTAATTTAGATTTGTGTTGCATGTATTTTTTAATTATGGCAATATTTTTTCATATACATAATAAGAAAACTTTTCTAGAATTTGCTTTAATGTCACTACATTTCAAAAACATCTAATTTTTAGCTTTTTTGTTTACTGACCTGTATGAGGGCTTTTTTTTTTTGCAGCATGACTTTTAAGGCCCCGTCACACATAGCGATGCTGCAGCGATACCGACAACGATCCGGATCGCTGCAGCGTCGCTGTTTGGTCGCTGGAGAGCTGTCACACAGACAGCTCTCCAGCGACCAACGATCAGGGGAAAGACTTCGGCATCGTTGAAACTGTCTTCAACGATGCCGAAGTCCCCGGGTAACCAGGGTAAACATAGGGTTACTAAGCGCAGGGTCGCGCTTAGTAACCCGATGTTTACCCTGGTTACCATCGTTAAAGTAAAAAAACAAACGCTACATACTTACCTACCGCTGTCTGTCCCCGGCGCTGGGCTTCTCTGCTCTGGCTGTGAGCACAGCGGCCGGAAAGCAGAGCGGTGACGTCACCGCTCTGCTTTCCGGCTGCGCGCCGCTCACAGCCAGAGCAGAGAAGCCCAGCGCCGGGGACAGACAGCGGTAGGTAAGTATGTAGCGTTTGTTTTTTTTACTTTAACGATGGTAACCAGGGTAAACATCGGGTTACTAAGTGCGGCCCTGCGCTTAGTAACCCAATGTTTACCCTGGTTACCAGCGAAGACATCGCTGAATCGGCGTCACACACGCCGATTCAGCGATGTCAGCGGGACCTCCACGATCAAAAAATGGCCCAGGCCATTCCGACACGAGCAGCGATCTCACAGCAGGGGCCTGATCGCTGCTACGTGTCACACATAGCGAGATCGCTACTGAGATCGCTGTTGCGTCACAAAACTTGTGACTCAGCAGCGATCTCGCTAGCGATCTCGCTATGTGTGACGGGGCCTTTAGACTTTTAGATTTCATTGGCACTATTTACAGGCACATAGGAGTTTTAGATTATTTTTACTTGCCTTTGTGAGATGGGATGAACAAAAAAAATTGATGTACAGACACCATATAAGTCTCCTGTGGATGGGAGAGGAGCGGGTCACAGGAGGCAGGAGCTGCTGCAGCTAACACTATGCCCGCTGTTAAAGAAAATTAATATTCACTGCTCCTCATGCCCATAGTCCCTCCCATCTCTATGTACTGAAGCCGGCGTTGAGAGGTGGGCGGGACTATGAACTTGGAGAGCAGTGAATATTAATTTTCTTTAATAGCAGGTCCTGTGTTAGCCACAGCCGATGGCTCCTGCAGCTGCTGGGCGATCACGTGTTGCCGCTATTAAAGAGAATATTCACTACTCTCCACTCCCATTTGAGTGCAGAACAGTGAATAGTCATTCTCTTTAATAGCGAGCACACGTGATCACCCAGCCACTGCAGGAACCCAGTGGCTGCGGCTAACTTTGTGCCTGCTATTATACAGACTGAATATTCACTGCTCCCCACTCACATAGTTCCAGGCGTGGGGAGCAGTGAATATTCCGCCAGTTGACCTCAGCGTGTGACAGCACATGGCAGTGATGTCATGCGCTGCTTACACGCTACAGACAGCTGCCGGCATCAGAACAGGATGCTGCTGTATGTTATATGGGGCCAACTAACAAAAGCACAAGAAACAAGAGCCATCAAAATATCTGCACACCACCAAAGTTATGATAAAAATAATATAAGCTTTATTGGGAACATAATTAAAAACATCTAAAATCACACATAACCTCCGTGCAGACGCCCCTGTGAACACTGTATGCCAAAATATACATAGATATATAAACGTATGAAATCTTCCAGACGTGTCCCTGCCCTCTGCACTTAATATTATTAATGTAACTATATATAGTCAAAATTTGCGTCAGCTATCCCATATGTTACATGTTATATGGGGCCATATATACCAGAATGTTGGATGGGGCCATGTGTACCAGGATGGTGAATGAGGGGCCATGTAAATCAGGATGATGTATTGGGGCCATGTATGCCAGCGGGTGATAAGACTGTCAGTTAAGACAGTTTTCCAGAGCCACGCTGGGCTCGTACAGGTCTGAGGCCCGTGCCTTTATTAACCACATATGTATATGGATAAGGGACAGTGGAAGGTACCGGAGACTGACCACTGTCACCAGAAGACAGACCATCGATCCACAGTGTTTTCCTGGAAAGGATACCGCGCCAGCCGTTGCCGGCGTTATTGAGTTTGCAGCAGGAGCTGCAGTTTAAGGACTTCCTGACGCAAATGTTTATGGACTGCCTTTAATTTGAACCGTTGTTCTTCACCTCCAGAATATCCTCTGACTTAATGTACTGTTTGTCTCCCCTGTATAATCCTTTGTCTCCCGACATCCTTTTCCATTTATGCTGACTCACCCTTTACGTCCCTGCATGGAGTAAGGCTGTTAAATTAAATCCCTCTGTTAACCCTTGCTCTGCCTCCCGTCTGTCACTGCATCCTGCGTTCCTGCTAGAACCTTACATTTGGTGTAGTCGGCAGGATGCAGTCTACGTGCGTAGGGATGGCAGACCAAGCGGTTGGGGGAACTTTAAGGGCCAGTATACCGCTGGGGAGGCTCTCACGGCTGTCTTGAAGTCCCGTGTCATACCCCAAGGTGGTTCGCAGCAAAACCTAAAAGGAAGTTAGAAGAGAAGTGTGGAGCATCAGAAGTTCCCCAGCAGTTGTCCCAAGATTTACTTCCAGTACGCGGAGTGAAGAGCAAAGGCAAGTGAGATGTGATTCCCACCGAGGTTGATGATCCAGACCAAAGCGCTCACTAGACAGACACAGACGAGGTGTTGGACGTGTGGAAGAATGGGACACCTGTTCAGAAATTGCCCCACTCAAGACAAATGATGGGGAATGTTCGCCCAATCCTCCGAAGGTCCCACCAATTGGAAACAGCGGCATCCCTGGGAGAAATGGTATGGCGAAGAGAGAGCAACCGCACTCAAAGCCACACAGAGCCACGACATTGGGCGCCGAGAAGAGATGAAGAGGGGGTCGACAGTCTATGGTGAGATGTCTGCATTGGTCAGGTGCATGGAGGCGAGTCTGGTGACACTCCAAACTGGATCCAAAAGGTGCCGTCCGTGAAGACCAACCCAAAAGGGAAGAAAAGGGGTCTAACTGAATGGTCCACCGAAGTATTTCATGCCCCTGCCTGTTACAGGATTCTAAAGGAAAAGGGCTAGTGCCAAGTGTTCCCAGTACGCGCACTCCCACAGTTTCCGTTTGTGAAGAAGAAGAACCATTGGCTTCGCTGTAAGGAGTCGAGTTTCCTCTGCTGCACAGGGGGAATCTCGATCCGTGTCTGCTGCGTCTCCCATGCTGCATCGGCCGCAGTGGAGCCTGCTCAGCGGAGACGTCGGTCCCAGCGTCTCGCTAAGACTGATACTGTGCAAAGGGTTACTGCTGCCTCTCCAGGCTCTGCTATTGTACCCTGCACTGATCTGCAGCGAGCAGGCTCTTCTGGGACTAAGTCCTGCTTTGAACACACTGAGCAGGCCCAGGGCAAGATCTCTCAGTGGAGATCTAGGGTCACATGCTCAGGTACTGCAGCAACTCCATTGGTCCTTCTTTGAAGGTCCTGTATGTGCTGCAACTATTTAAGGCTCGCATGGCCGCACGGCCATGCGCTAGTATCTTCTTAAGTTATGTGCTTTGCGCCAGTGTGGTCATGTGTTTGTATGTGTTCAGGGATCCGGCTGAAATAAGCCCCTAGAATGCTGGCACCTCCAGCAAGGAGATTGTGTTTATGTGTATTCAGGGACCCGGCTGAAATAAGCCCCTAGAATGCTGGCACCTCCGGCGAGGAGTTTTGTGTGCATGCATGACCACTGACTGTTCTCATTTGGGTAGTTAGCCTGTGCATCTGTGAAAGTCTAACAGGGCACAGAGCCTTGCTTTCTCAGCTGCTCTGTGAAGCTAACAGAGCTGGTTCATACCACCATATAGTGCCGCCATTTACTTAGCAGCAGGTTCTTTCCTGCACGGTGGATCCCGGGTTGCGAATGCACCAATCCCATCTAATAAATATATTCGGTGCGTTCCGCCAACCCTAACAGTATACTAGCGCCAGGATCTGTCTAAGTAATGGCGGATGAACAGCGGTTGCAGGGGTACATCCAGCTGCTGGAGGGCCGGTTGGCATCTCTTGAGCGTGCAACCTCAGCGGTGGATGTTACCGCAATAGCTGTTCAGGCTGCTAGCGTGGCTGCAGCCGCTTTACCCACTGTCACCTCTGTTCTGACCCTATCTCACCTCCCTTTGCCTGAGAGATACTCTGGGGACAGTAAGTCCTGTAGGGGTTTCGTGAGCCAGTGTGGTATACATCTCGAGCTCCTGGCTGCACGTTTTCCCACTGAGCGGGCAAAGGTGGGATTCATAATCTCTCTCTTGTCGGACAGAGCATTGGAGTGGGCTACGCCGCTGTGGGAGTGCAACGATCATGTGGTGCGGAGTGTTCCTCGGTTTCTGGACACTCTGAAACAGGTCTTTTTAGGACCTCAAGTCACCCATGATACAGCGCTCCAACTGCTGGCTTTGACTCAGGGTTCAACCATGGTCAGCCATTTTGCTGTTCACTTCCGGACATTAGCGTCTGATTTGGAATGGCCAGATAAAACCCTCATTCCTGTTGTAACGCTCGAGCCGAGACTGGTTGGCGCGGGCGCCTGGGGGTGTGGCCCCACTGGACCACAGACCGAACTTCCCTGGAAGGGGCGTAACTAAGTAGCTTCCTAGGTGTTCGCTGGAGCCTCTGATGGTGAGGTCAGACTTGTGCAATAGGAAGCTACCAGGTACTACTCCAGGGTGGAGTCGGACTGTAGATGCTGATCCCACCGGGGATAAGACACGGACAGACAGGCATGGCTGTGACACTGGCTGACAGACGGGTATGGCAGATGCCCTGACAGGTGGACTGGCTTGACGGAGATACAGGCAGGCAGATGGGCGCGGCTGGCATTCAGGCAGACAGACAGACGGGCACGGCTGGCACTGGCAGACAGGACTGGTACTCTGGTAGGAACTGGTATTCAGATGGATGTATGGAAACAGGTAAGAACCTGTTCAGACTGGAGAATATAAAGAAACAGGTAGAGACCAGTATGGCAAGTAGCAGAATAAAGATAGAGCAAGAGTGGAAGCAAAGCTGAATCACAGGAGGCAGAGCCAAGAGCGGAGACCCTGGAGGCAGAGCCAAGAGCGGAGACGCTGGAGGCAGAGCCAAGAGCGGAGACGCTGGAGGCGGAGCCAAGAGCAGAAACGCTGGAGGCGGAGCCAAGAGCAGAGACGCTGGAGGCGGAGCCAAGAGCAGAGACGCTGGAGGCGGAGCCAAGAGCAGAGACGCTGGAGGCAGAGCCAAGAGCGGAGACGCTGGAGGCGGAGCCAAGAGCGGAGACGCTGGAGGCGGAGCCAAGAGCGGAGACGCTGGAGGCGGAGCCAAGAGCAGAGACGCTGGAGGCGGAGCCAAGAGCAGAGACGCTGGAGGCGGAGCCAAGAGCAGAGACGCTGGAGGCGGAGCCAAGAGCAGAGACGCTGGAGGCGGAGCCAAGAGCAGAGACGCTGGAGGCGGAGCCAAGAGCAGAGACGCTGGAGGCGGAGCCAAGAGCAGAGACGCTGGAGGCGGAGCCAAGAGCAGAGATGCTGGAGGCGGAGCAAAGAGCAGAGATGCTGGAGGCGGAGCAAAGAGCAGAGATGCTGGAGGCGGAGCCAAGAGCAAAAGACATAGAACCGCAAGGAGCGGAGCCAGGTAGAACCGCAAAGAGCGGAGCCAGGCAGAACCGCAAAGAGCGGAGCCAGGCAGAACCGCAAAGAGCGGGGCCGCAGAGCGAGAGCTGAGCAGAGCCGCAGAGCAAAGCCCCAGAGTGCAGAGCAAGATCAGAGTGCAGAGCTGAGAGCAAAGCCACAGAGTGTAAAGCAAGGTCAGAGTGCAGAGTAAATATACAGAGAGCAGAGCTGAGAGAAAAGCTGAGAGACACAGAACCACAGGTTGTGGTAGAACTGAGCAGAGAGAAGCAGAGCCACAGACAGTGGCGAACAGAGCAGAAAGATAAGGCGGAGGTACACACAGCAGAGTGGGAAATGACTAATGACAAAAGAGGAGCAGGAACGGACATAGACCAGAGTTCAGACAGGAACGGACACGGATACACAAACAGAACACAGATGAAAGCCTGCAGTATTGCAGCCCTCTGAGACAGGAAACAGACACGACCTGGCAGCTCAGTAGCAAGTGCTAACTGAGGGGAATAGTTTGCTCAGGCATCCTCCAATGGGTGAGGATGCCTTAAGTATCAGAGGCCTCAAGGCTATTGGCCAGAGGCACCTTAGGGAGGTGCACACAGTCTCAATAAGGATCCGGAGTGGCTGGCGCCGCTCCCCTATGCACACAGCCAGGAAGTGTACACAGAGCAGGCCGCCATGAAGCACATGGCATGGAACCGGCAGCAGACAGATCTCACAGCATGACACTGGGTGAGTGAGTTGATGTAACAGGCAGGGGGGAATGGAAGGCCATGCAGTGATGCCGGCAGGGTTGTTACACCTGTATTTTTGAGGGAGCTGGCTGACCATGTGAAGGACGCTTTGGCTACTAGGGAGATTCCTGCCACACTGCAGGAGCTCATAGCTGTATCTACTCGCATAGACCTTCGTTTTCACGAGCGAAGGTTGGAGGGAGCCCAGTGTAGGCAGAGGTTTTGGCTGGCTCCCACCTTCGCCAAACCTTTGGAATCTCCAGTCCAGGCGTCCGAGTCACATGAGGCCATAGAGGTGACACGAGCGGGATCCAAATCTCAGTCCGCTCGTGCACATAAGGTCTGTCATGTTTGCCGGCAGTCAGGACATCTTGTCTCCAAGTGTCCACTCCTCAGCGGTCGGGGAAACGTCAGCGTTTAGTGGCAGTTGGAGGAGGTACACTAGACACGGCGACGTTTGCCTCAAAGTTGTCCTTCAAGGGGACAATTACCATAGGCTCATCCACTCTTATGGTAGAGGTATGCGTGGACTCTGGGGCAGAGGATAATTTTATGTCATCCACTTTCGTCCAGCGTCACACAATACCCCTGGTGATGCTCGCCAAACCAGTAACCGTTCGAGTGGTAAATGGGTCGACACTACCCTCACAGATTACCCACCAAACCATTCCTATCACGCTTTCTGTGTCTCCATCACATCAGGAGATTATCTCCCTATTAGTCATTCCTGAGGGAATTGATGAGGTCCTGTTGGGGATACCATGGCTATGCTATCATTCTCCTCATATAGAGTGGTCCTCAGGGAGAATTTTGGGATGGAGTAAATCCTGTGAGTGTAGATGTCAGAGGGAGTGTGTTCAGGTTGCTACAACACAGGTACCCGCAGATCTTTCCTCTCTCCCCAGGCACTATTGGCCCTATGCAGACGTGTTCTCCAAAAGGACTGCGGAGACCTTTCCGCCTCACCGCCCATATGACTGTCCTATTGACCTCTTGCCTGGTGCTGAGCCTCCCCGCGGTCGAGTCTATCCGTTATCTCTCCCGGAGATGGAGGCAATGTCTCAGTACATCCAAGAGAATCTGGCAAGAGGATTCATTAGGAAGTCAGTGTCACCTGCAGGGGCTGGGTTCTTCTTCGTACAGAAGAAGACTGGAGACTTACGTCCATGCATAGACTACAGGGGTCTTAACGCCATCACCGTTAAGAACAAGTACCCATTACCCCTGATATCTGAGCTTTTTGATAGGCTACGGGGAGCAAGGGTATTTACAAAATTAGATCTGCGGGGTGCTTACAACCTGATTCGCATCCGTGAGGGGGACGAATGGAAGACGGCTTTTAACACCAGGGATGGGCACTATGAATATCTGGTGATGCCCTTCGGGCTCTGTAATGCTCCAGCCGTTTTCCAAGACTTTGTGAACGACATTTTCTGGGATATGCTCACCACCTCGGTCGTAGTCTATCTGGATGATATTCTCATCTACTCTCCAGATATTGACTCCCATCAGAGAGATGTTCGCAAAGTCTTCAACCTTTTACGGGCAAACTCCCTCTACGCCAAGTTGGAGAAGTGTGTGTTTGAGCAGGAGTCCTTGCCTTTCCTTGGTTATATTATCTCTGCCCAGGGTTTGGCTATGGATCCTGCCAAGCTACAGGCTGTGATGGACTGGCAGGAACCCCATTCACTTAAAGCGGTGCAGCGCTTTATGGGGTACATTAACTACTATCGTCAGTTCATCCCACACTTCTCAACTTTGGTAGCTCCCTTGGTTGCCCTCACCAAGAAGGGAGCAAATCCCAAGTTGTGGTCAGAGGATGTCTCCAAGGCCTTCCTTTCGGTTAAGTCACACTTTGCTAGCGCTCCCATTCTACATCGCCTCGATGTAGATAAACCATTTATCATGGAGGTGGATGCCTCATCCGTTGGTGCTGGAGCAGTCCTTTTCCAAAAGGATGCTCAAGGTCGGAAGCATCCTTGCTTCTTCTTCTCTAAGACCTTCACACCGGCGGAGAGGAATTATTCCATCGGGGACAGGGAGTTGCTAGCCATGAAGTTGGCTTTTTCTGAATGGAGACATCTCTTGGAGGGAGCTCGCTTTCCCTTCCAGGTTTTCACTGACCACAAAAACTTGGTATATTTACAGACGAACCCAGCGGCTGAATTCTCGCCAGACTAGATGGTCCCTGTTCTTCTCCCGGTTTCATTTTACTCTTCATTTTCTCTCTGGGGAGAAGAACATTCGCGCCGATGCTCTCTCCCGCTCCGTAGTGTCATCTGAGGAGGAGGAGGAGCCTCGGTTTATTGTTCCTTCTGAGAGCCTGAGAACTGTAGCTCCGGTTTCGCTAGAGTCTGTGCCCCCGGGCAAGACTTTCGTGCCAGCGAATTTGCGACCGGAGGTTCTCTCTTGGGCTCACTCGTCCAGAGTGGGTGGGTATTTTAGGACCAAAAGGACATCCGAGCTTTTGGCGAGAACGTACTGGTGGCCGCATATGGCCCGTGATGTCGGGGACTATATTCGGGCGTGCGTTTCCTGCGCCCAGAATCGGTCTCCTCGGCAATGGCCTGCTGGGTTGCTTTACCCTCTACCGGTGGCAGACAGGCCCTGGGAAATGGTTGGGATGGACTTCGTGGTGGGCTTACCCAAGTCGCGTAGCTGCAACGTTATCTGGGTTGTCACCGACCATTTCTCTAAGATGGTGCACTTGGTGCCGCTTCCACGGTTACCTTCTGCACGGGCCTTGGCGGCGTTATTCATTAAGCACATTTTCCGTTTACATGGTATGCCTGATAAAATTGTCAGCGATCGGGGTCCCCAGTTCGCGTCTCGGTTTTGGAGAGAGGTCTGCTGTTTACTCAGCATAGAGTTGAACCTCTCCTCTGCATACCATCCCGAGACGAATGGGTTGGTGGAGAGGACCAACCAGACTCTGGTGACATACTTGCAACATTTTGTCTCTGCTAGGCAGGATGACTGGGAATCTTTGCTACCTTGGGCGGAATTTGCCTTGAACAACGCAGTAGCCGATTCCACTGGTCAGACTCCTTTTCTCCTTAATTACAGCCAGCATCCGCATGTCCCTGTGCCCATGCCCGTGTCATCCACCGATTCTAGGGTGGAAGACTGGGCGGTGGAGGCACGTGACATCTGGGACTGCACACAGGATGCCATCCGGGCCTCCAAGGAGAGAATGAGGGTTTCGGCTGATACACACCAGCGTCCCGCTCCGACCTTTGCTCCGGGCGACTTAGTGTGGCTCTCCACCCGTAACATCAGGCTGCGAGTTGAGTCCACTAAGTTTGCTCCTCGCTACATTGGCCCGTTTAAGGTTCTGGAACAGGTCAACCCTGTGGTCTACCGTTTGGCTATCCCTTCACGCCTTGGTATCGCCGATACTTTTCACGTTTCCCTCTTAAAGCCCGTTCATTTGTCCCAGTTTTCTGAGTCATCTGCCGGGACATTGGGTTCATCCACAGATGAGTTTGAGGTGAATGCTATCGTGGGGTGCAAGGTGGTACGTGGCAAGAAATTTTATCTGGTGGACTGGAAGGGTCACGGTCCAGAGGATAGAACCTGGGAGCCGGTGGAGCACATTTGGGCTCCGCTGCTCATTGCAGCTTTTGAGCATATCGAGGCTCAAGGAGGGGGAGTCCTAGGAGGGGGGTAATGTTAGGAGTCGAGTTTCCTCTGCTGCACAGGGCAATCTCGATCAGTGTCTGCTGCGGTCTCCCATTTTGCATCGGCCGCAGTGGAGCCTGCTCAGCGGAGACGTCGGTCCCAGCATCTCGCTGAGACTGATACTGTGCAAAGGGTTACTGCTGCCTCTCCAGGCTCTGCTATTGTACCCTGCACTGATCTGCAGTGAGCAGGCTCTTCTGGGACTAAGTCCTGCTTTGCACACACTGAGTATGCCCAGGGCAAGATCTCTCAGTGGAGATCTAGGGTCACATGCTCAGGTACTGCAGCAACTTCCATTGGTCCTTCTTGGAAAGTCCTGTAGGTGCTAGGACTAAGTCCTGCTTTGAACACACTGAGCATGCCCAGGGCAAGATCTCTCAGTGGAGATCTAGGGTCACATGCTCAGGTACTGCAGCAACTCCATTGGTCCTTCTTTGAAAGTCCTGTACGTGCTGCAACTATTTAAGGCTCGCATGGCCGCACGGCCATGCACTAGGATCTTCTTAAGTTATGTGCTTTGCGCCATTGTGGTCATGTGTTTGTATGTGTTCAGGGACCCGGCTGAAATAAGCCCCTAGAATGCTGGCACCTCCGGCGAGGAGATTGTGTTTGTATGTGTTCAGGGACCCGGCTGAAATAAGCCCCTAGAATGCTGGCACCTCCGGCGAGGAGATTGTGTTTATGTGTATTCAGGGACCCAGCTGAAATAAGCCCCTAGAATGCTGGCACCTCCAGCGAGGAGTTTTGTGTGCATGCATGACCACTGACTGCTCTCATTTGGGTAGTTAGCCTGTGCCTCTGTGAAAGTCTAACAGGGCACAGAGCCTTGCTTTCTCGGCTGCTCTGTGACAGAGCTGGTTCATACCGCCATATAGTGCTGCCATTTACTTAGCAGTAGGTTCTTTCCTGCACGGTGGATCCCGGGTTGCGAACGCACCAATCCCATCTAATAAATATATTCGGTGCGTTCCGCCAACCCTAACATTCGCTTTCTGAACTGGAAAGTTCGCTGCCCGACAGTCCTGGAGATCCTGACTGGTTGAAAGAGGCAATGCGTCTGGGTGAGGCAGAGACTTATTACTATGTAAGGGGCACAGTGGCGGCATTACTATGTGGGGCAGTAAGAGGAGCGCTGTTATTGTGCCAAGCAGCAGGTGTAGCAATAGAGACCCACACGGCCGCAGCAGCTCAGTAGTGGAATATCAGCAGGATGAGGAGTTTGTGCAGGTTGGGAATAGATGGAGATGATGCAGGAAATGTGAGAAGTGAAATGTGTCTTTGTTGTATTCTTTGCAGCTGAGTCCTGGCTGGAAGAAGTCGTCATGTCGGTCTGGGCCAGATGGAAAAGATGTGAAAAGTGAACGATTCCGTTAGAAGGAAGTCAGCTGTAAGTTACTGTAAGTATACTGTAATCTATTATATGTTCTGCAGAACTGATATCTATCACTATATGCTCACTATGAGGCGGTAATATAGATTTTGGTCTTTGTAGAGATTTTTGGTGGCTCAGTGGTTAGCACTGTTGCTTTGCAGTACTGGGGTCCTGGGTTTAAATCCCACCAAGGACAACATCTGCAAGGACTGTGTATGTTTTCCCCGTGTTTGCATGGGTTTCCTCTGGGTACTTCGGTTTCCTCCCACTCTCCAAAGACCTACTGATAGGGAATGTAGATTGTGAGCCCCAGTGGGGTCAGTGATGATAATGTCTGTAAAGCGCTGTGGAATTAATGGCACTATACCAGTGAGTAAAATAAATACATAAATATTCAGTGGGTATCTGACTCTTTGCCTCCCTACCCAACAGCTATATGAAGAGGCCACAGCAGCACTATGGAGAGCACAGCATAATCTTCATTATCTATGAGACCCAGCTCTGTATGTAACATAGCGGCTTTGACCGGTCCTGCAGCTAAGAGCAATAAATAGGACTGAGCTGTCATACTGGACGCAACTGTGACTATATGTTATATAGTCATGTTACACGCACCTCACTTCTTGTAACATACAGATGCACAAACATATCACAAACTCACCATATGACAAGTAGGCCTGTGCACCTTCAAATGCCAGGGCTGAATTTTAATCCCAGTTTGGCCCTGCCTAGAGTTGCAACTGTGTACCCAGACTCAATAGCAAAATCACTGTCAATGAGAACTAAGGCTGACACTGAGTCAACAAATGCAGAAGTAAGTATAACTCCAGATTTGGTAACCAAAAACACTTGTAAAAAACAACCAGTAGTATGCATGAGAGATAACTTCAAACCTTTAGAACCAGTGTCCTTAATTGAAAATGTTTTTTTCTTTCTCTTTACCTTAAAAAAATTAATTACTGTATCTGAAATACTGCAGTGTAGACAGAAACGAGCAGCTGTTCCAAGTTCATTTGCCTCCTTGAACTCTCTACAGGCCCAAATTTGCATCGGTTCTCCAGCCTCAATAGAATGACAAGGAGAAGTCACTGAAACACTCTCAAATGTGTTCTTATCCCTAAGACATCTGTCCAAATGCACTGCCAGTGGCATGGCCTCTTCCAGGGGCAATGAGGAAAGGACTATAAACCATCATCTCGTATCTGGCTAGAAAAACCAAGGCAGAATTGACCTCGGAGAGTTGAGTCATTCCAGGAGGTTTCCACTGCCCAGCCGTAGGAACTGAGAGCAGTACTCCTCCACTTTACGATTTCCATGAACCAACCTGCGGATCATTGATTCAGCAACAGCAACTTTATCAGGGTCACTTGAGAACCGTCAGGGAGAGAAAATGCCCAAACATGAGGATCTCCACGGAGCAATGAAAGAACAATACCCAAGCATTGACTCTCCTCTCCAGATGAGGTAGGGCAGAGACGAAAGCACAACTCACATGAAGAAAGAAAGATGGAAAATGTATTTTGGTCCTTGTTGAAACAATCCGGTAAATTCACCTTAGGCTCAGAAGACTGTTTTGAATGGAGTAGAACCTGCATAGGGGATAACGCATGCGGTTGTTGCCACTCTGTGTGTGCCACCTCCAAAGACAAGGACTACAATTGCGCTGTCAGGGCGTCCACAGCATCTATGATGACTTCTCAGTACAAAAAAATGGAGCGGGCTGGTAATAATGTTATGATAGGGTAGCAACTCACTCGGGAAAATAGGTTACACAGTAAAAACTGCTAGGCATTGCATTGATGAGACGCTCTCCAGGAAACCCTGTATCCTCACCTCTGTTAGCGATTAGCTGTTGGAGTTCGGAGAGTGGCCGTGGTTCTTTCACAGGCTGGAGATCGCGAGGAAAGGAGGTGAGTGTTAGGATTGTCTCTTCAACAGAGGGACACCCAGTGAGAGCAATGGCCTGGGATGGAGGCGGATGCCTAGATGTTTGGATCAGTCTCTTGCTTTCCCCGCAAGGGTCCACTGCAGAATAAAACAGCAGTTATGCTTGGAATGCTGAGGGGACTTGTGGGATCTGCTTTAGGCTCACTTCTAGCTATGGTACTGACCAAAAATTGAGCCTAGGAATGGGAGCTGTGCAAGTGCACGTCTTCTCCGCTTGGTGCCTAGTCCCTGCCGCACCGATGAGTTAATTTTATAGTATAGGTCATTATGGTCGAGACATCACCAATTATATTTATTTTGTCATTCTTTTCTCTTTACAATAATAAAACATATGACAGTGATTAAATAATGTTTCGATTTCCATGGAACCATAATCCTCAAAGATTCTTAGTGTACAGTTGGGTGAAGGATTCAATAACTCTTATACCTCAGATAAGTTTACAGTTTTATACAGAATCCTTGGTCAGTATGAAATCCGTTGCATACACTCTTCTAAAAGATACAGTACATTTCTTGCTAATGTATTCTGTGGAACTCCTGGTTAGCGCTCTATGATCTCTTCAGTTTATTGAAACGATGGCAGGAAAATACTGGAGAGACAACTAAAGGTTGTTGAGTTTGTAACTTATTTTATAACAGCTCCAACATCATGATTTTTTCATTTTTTTAATCTCACTTGACCTAGAAATACTTGGACCTTGGCGCCACAGTTAAAGGGAATTTATCAGTAGGATCAACCCTCCCAAGCCATCTATAGGGGCATGTAGGTCCCAGGAAGCTAAATAAAGTGATATCTTGATATCTGCAATCTGATGCTTTATTCCAGAAAAATCCATGTGTTTCCTATGTGTAAATTATCTGTTCCAAGCTATGGGCTGCACACCGACCTGCATGACAATCTGCCTCCAGGCCTTATTTTAATATAAAGGGTGTTACTAGTACTAGACATGCATCTCATTTAAAGGGAACCTGTCACCCCGAAAATCGCGGGTGAGGTAATCCCACCGGCATCAGGGGCTTATCTACAGCATTCTGTAATGCTGTAGATAAGCCCCCGATGTTACCTGAAAAAGGAGAAAAAGACGTTATATTATACTCACCCAGGGGCGGTCCCGCTGCTGGTCAGGTCGGATGGGCGTCTCCCGTCCGCTGCGGCGCCTCCCATCTTCTTTCCATGACGTCCTCTTCTGATCTTCAGCCACGGCTCCGGCGCAGGCGTACTTTGCTCTGCCCTGCCCTGTTGAGGGCAGACAAAGTACTGCAGTGCGCAGGCGCCGGGCCTCTGACCTTTCCGGCGCCTGCGCACTGCAGTACTATCCTCTGCCCTCAAGAGGGCAGAGCAAAGTACACCTGCGCCGGAGCCGTGGCTGAAGATCAGAAGAGGACGTCATGGAAAGAAGATGGGAGGCGCCGCAGCGGACGGGAGACGCCCATCCGACCTGACCAGCAGCGGGACCGCCCCTGGGTGAGTATAATATAACGTCTTTTTCTCCTTTTTCAGGTAACATCGGGGGCTTATCTACAGCATTACAGAATGCTGTAGATAAGCCCCTGATGCCGGTGGGATTACCTCACCCGCGATTTTCGGGGTGACAGGTTCCCTTTAATAACAGTAAAACTCAACCTTGTCTTCTTACAAACTCATTTTCTGCAACTCTCACATCTTTGCTGTATTGTAACAATATTGCAACACTGGTTGCCTGCGAGATGGAAGCTGAAGCACTAAGAGGAATCTGCAGATATGTTAGTTATATTCACATACAGCTCTACAGTGAGAGCAGCCATTGCATATCACACTGGTAATACCTCTTTAATTAAAAATAGGCTCTGGAGGCAGATTCTCAGGGAGATCTATGTCCAGCCTATAGCCTGGAACAGTTCATTTACATATAAGAAAAACATGGATTAAGACATCGAATTGCAGATATCAAGGTATCATTTTCTTTAGCTTCATATGACTTGCATACCCATTCAGGCCAGTTTTAGACAAAGTGGGGCCCTGAGTAAAGGTTTAAAGTGGGTCCCTCAATGATAACATATTGCACCATCACACAAACATTTCTGTTGTATTTACATGCCCTGAGTTCAGACGAGTATGATCAACAATATTGAAGTCGTTCATCGCTTGTTTCCCGGCCTCTTTAAACTGAGTGACAAAGAATGATGGAGACAGAAGGATCACTATTAAATCAATCTGTCCCCATACAGTATCATGTTATCAGCAGCACATCTTCATTTTTCACCCTGCGATGTGCTGCTGGGATCCATGATTTCTTCCACCATAAACAAACAATCCAATCACTCGATGAATAGGCAGCATTTTGTTTACTTTAACGCACTCCATAGTCCTCAACATAGTATAATACACGCCATAGTCCTCCACATTGTATAATGCACCTCATAGTCCTCCATATATCACAATACATATCCCACAGTGCTCCATACAGTACAATGCATATCATAGTCCTCCATATAGTAAAATGCAGTCCCACACCGGAGTGCAATGCAGCCCCACAAAGGAGTACAATGCAGCCCCACTCAGGAGTATAATGCAGACCCATAGGAGTGTAATGCAGATCCATAGGAGTGTAATGCAGCCCCATAGTAGTATAATGCAGACCCATAGGAGTATAATGCAGTCCCATAGGAGTATAATGCAGCCCCATAGGAGTATAATGAAGCTCCATAGAATGTAATGCAGCCCCATAGAATATAATGCAAACACGTAGAATATAATGCTGCCCCATAAAATATAATGCAACCCAAATAGAGTGTAATACAGTCCCACAGAATTTAATGCAGCCACATAGAGTATAATGCAGCCCCATAGAATGTAATGCAGCCCCATAGAAGTATAATGCTGCGCCATAGAAGTATAATGCAGTCCCATAGAATGTAATGCAGACCTATAGTGTCATGATCCAGACAAGGTTTTGAGTCCTGTCTTCCCTTTTCCCAATCTGATCATGTCAGTAGTTAACTTTTCTCAGCATCAGTCTGATCTTAGGTTTGCTATTTAACCCTGCTGTGTCCTGCAGATCATGTCAATTACAGTTTCTGCATAGTGCTGCTGTGAGCTGACTCTGATTGCTCTGATTTTTCCTGCTGCATTTGCTGTTTGAACCCGTGTCTCTGTTTTCCCCTGTTCCCGTCTTGACTCAGTGTTTCCCTTTGATGTGCAGACTCCCCGGTTTGATTTGGAGTGTAGCCTGACCTGTTTATGTCATTTGTCTTTTGGCTTATCTGCTCCTGACTGTTACTGACCCCCTGGCTTGCCTCTGACCTCGAGTTTACTTTTTCCTTTTGTTCTGCGCTACAGTCTAGATTTGATCCTGCTTGTTTTGACTATTCTGCTGCCACATGTGGTAGCCTCACTGTTGCACTGCAGGTTAGCTCTGTTAGGTGCAGACCTGCTTCCTCTCTACTGCCATCTAGTGAAGCCTGCACCTACCTGCATTGCAGCAGCATGACATATAGAATGTAATGCAGCCCTATAGAATGTAATGCCACCCCATAGAGTATAATACAGCCCCACAGAATGTAATGCAGCCCCATAGAATGTAATGCCACCCCATAGAGTATAATGCAGTCCCATAAAATGTAATCCAGCCCCATAGAATGTGGTGCAGCTGCATAAAATGTAATGCAGCATCATAGAATGTAATGCAGCACCACATAATGTAATGCAGCCCCACTGAATGTAATGCTGCCCCATAGAATATAATTGTTTTTACATGTGAACTGTTCACTTATGTAATTTTCTTTCTTGCAGCGACATAATGAATAAGACATAGGACAGGTCAAAACATCTACAGTTGAATATAGTCGCTCTGTAACGTTATCACTATTTTCCTGCGCTTTCCTTGTTCCTGTTTTCACTGACTCAAATAATTATGTTTTTCTTGCATCACCCAAACATTAGAGTGTGCGGTAAATTTTGATTCCATGGATTAAGGGTCAACTGGCCCATTTCACCAGCACCTCGCTACGTGACAGAGTGCAAGCCAAAAACCCCCTTTTTCAAAACCCATAGAATATAATGCAGCACCATAGAATATGATGCAGCCCCATATAATGTAATGCAGCCCCATAGAGTACAATACAGCCCCGTAGAAAGTAATGCAGCCCCATAGAATGTAATGCAGCACCATAGAATATAATGCAGCCCCATAGGAGTAGAGTGGAGCCCCATAGAAGTATAAGGCAGCCCCACAGAATTTAATGAAGCCGCATAGAATGTAATGCATCACCATAGAAGTATAATGCAACTCCATAGAATATATTACAGCCCCATAGAAGTTAATGCAGTCCCATAGAATATAATGCAGCACCATAGAATATAATGCTGCCCCACTGAATATAATGCAGCCCCATAAAATATAATGCAGCCCACAGAATGTAATGCAACCAATAGAAGCATAATGCAGCCCCATAGAAGCATAATGCAGCACCATTAAATGTAATGCAGCCCCTTAGAATGTAATGCAGCCCCATAGAATGTAATGCAGCCCCATAGAATGTAATGCAGCCCCAAAGAATGTAATGCAGCCCCATAGAAGTCTAATACACTCCCATAGAATATAATTCCACCCCATAGAATAGAACACCACCCCATAGAATATAATGCAGCACCATAGAATATAATGCAGCCCCATAAATAAATACAATACTCACCTCTCTTCGTACCCTGCTGCAGTGCGTCTCCTCACCTTAGCAGATCGTCTGTCATAATGCCCACTTTATATTACTGCTGACTAGGGTTGAGCGAAACGGGTCGGTAATTTTCAGAAGTCGACGACTTTTGGCAAGGTCAGGTTTCATGAAACCCGACCCGACCCCTGTGTGGGGTCGGCCATGAGGTCGGCGATCTTCTGAATCTGGTATTGGAATTCCGATACCGAGTTCCGATATGTTTGCAATATCGGAAATCGGTATCGGAATCCATATTTAAGTGTAAAAGAAAGAATTAAAATAAAAAATATTGCTATACTCACCCTCTGACGTGCCCTGGTACTAACCGGCAGTCTTCCTTCCTTAGAATCAGCGCTTGAAAGACCTTCGGTGACGTCGCGGCTTGTGATTGGTCGCGTGACGGCCCATGTGACCGCGGCTTGTGATTGGTCGCGTGAGCGGTCACATGGGCCGTCGCGCGACCAATCACAAGCCGCGACGTCACCGAAGGTCTTTCAAGCGCTGATTCTAAGGAAGGAAGACTGCCGGTTAGTACCAGGGCACGTCAGAGGGTGAGTATAGCAATATTTTTTATTTTAATTCTTTCTTTTACACTTAAATATGGATCCCAGGGCCTGAAGGAGAGTTTCCTCTCCTTCAGACCCTGGGAACCATAGTAACCCATTGCAATGCATTGGGTTTCGGGTTTCGGCCGACCCCGACCCCGACTTTTTAATAGGATCGGCCGATTTCACTCGACCCGACTTTTGAGAAAGTCGGGTTTCGTGAAACCCGACCCGATCCTATAAAAGTAAAGGTCGCTCAACCCTACTGCTGACAAACACTTCAGATGGCATACGCACAGCTCCTAACCCTTTTTCATTCCTAACTGAAATTACACAGACTGGAGGACAGGTGTGGAGGAGACACACGAGGGTCAGTAGGTGCTCTCGTCTGCTGGTTCAAAACCGCATGGACCAGGGTTCAACCCACTGAACGCCCACTCTCCTTTACCTTGGTCTTAATACTAATCAGGCAACACAGGGTGAGAGTACAACAGTGTAGCAATACTTTATTGAACCACCAACAGACAATAACATATAGAACAGTCCCAGCAAAATACCCAAGATGGTGCAAAAGTACAGAGTCTTACCCTTCCTCTGACTTGCCTGGATTAGAGCAGCTGTGACTTCAGGGCTTCCAGGGCTGACTATGCCACTAGTGGCACCCTGATTTTGATGGGCACCCACAGAGAGGAAGTAACAACAAGCTTAGAAAGCTAACAGTCCATTGAGGCACGTGGCCAGGTGACCAGAGGGTCACAACCTGACTGCTCATGTCAAATCAGTGTTCCCCTTGATGGTGCCATGGTGCCTTGGCTGTTCTTCTGTAAAGTCTTTTTCATTTGCAGAAGGATAGAAATCTCTTTTTATACCCACATACTGTATGTGGTTCAGGTCATCATCCACAGGTCAGGAGGAAGGTGGGATGAGATTAGCTTTCATTGTTTTGAGTATTTAATCAATCTGCCTATCAATCTATCCTCCACTGTTTTACAGGTCCACAAGCTACATGGATTTATACAATGGGTAATCAACATATTAGCAAACATCAAATGTTCAATGACCCTGCGTCCCTATCCTCCAAAGATACTAACACAATAAACCGTAGAAGCTGATATAGGAGGTAAACAGCAGCCATTCAACAATTCACAAACCTCAATTTCAAGAGTCAATGTTCAAACTCATATGAGAATAGTCTATGTTTCTTGACCCACTGAAGAAAAACGCATTAATTCAATAGTCAATGTTCAGACAATAGCCTATGTCTCCTGGCTTACTGAAAATATGTCTGGCATAATTAATATTAAATGCTGTGTCATCAAAAAGGGTTACAATTATTAGCCCTGTAAGGATTCACACCCTCAGGTATACACTAGATTGCATTCACAAAGGCATTGAGATTTAGTCCTAATGTGCAGTTTTATTGCTTTCATAAAACTCAAAGGGATTGAAAACCAAACAGCCTCTTCTGGGCACAAAGCTATAACAGCAAATAAACAGTTCATTCAGCAGGCACATATATCTCAGTGCGTGTTCACTGAACAGATTAAAGACCTTTCTACCAGAGCAAACTTTATACACAGAAGAGGTAAAGTCCTACCATTGTGGGTATCCCCTTCAGCCTGAGCTCCAGCAGATTCCTAAACAGAAATGTTCAGCTCCATGCACAGTTCACACAGTACAGACTGAAACTTCCACATGCTACTCTGCAACTCCAACACACAAACTGCTCAGCTTTCCTAGTTGATCCTTGGCAGTCCCCATTCAGAGAGAGACCCTCACTTGTCTCTCTCCCGGATACAGCTGACAATTTTACTGGTCACTCACCAGATTCAACACACTCGACACTGCTCAACATCCAACAGACTGACACAAGGCAAACTTATTTCCTTATTCTTAGTTGAAGCTACCCAGGAGCATCTAAGTGCTAGGATTTAACCCAGTCCTACATAACTTTGCTACAGGCCCATGAGATAGGGATGTGCAGCTTAAGTATATTTGTACATGGAAGTGCATTGAGCTGTTGGTTGGGTTGGTGCTAAAGGGAAAAAAATCTCTTTAAATCTTCCCTAGCGAGTGTGAACGAGCTGCGTGTGACTGGAGGACAGTACGAACGAAAGTAAGTGTGTGACTTGAGATTCGGTGACTTTGGATTCAGGGAGTTTGCAAGGGAGGATTTGCTGTTTGCATTTTATTTATACTCTACATTTCTTTTTACTTAACTGTTCTTTCTGGTGCAATCCCCATTAGGAAATGAACTCCATAATTGACAATGCCATCCAGTGTACATCTTGCCAGATGTATGCAATCCTTGAACAGCCTGTCGAGGATGCATACTGCTGTGCGAGATGTGAGCACATTCTGCATTTGGAAGCCCAGGTACTGGATCTGAATGTGCAGCAGGCAAAACTGAGATCCATAGACAATATGGAAAGGAGTCTGCTGCTCACTGAGCAGATGCTCAATGGCATAGATGTGGAGGAGGATGGTAGTATGGAGTTGCAGGAAGGTGAGGCAGCTAGCTGGGTGACAGTTAGAAGGCGGGGTAGAGGGAAGAGTGCCAGGGATGGTAGTCCTGATCTTGCACACCCCAATAAGTTTTCTAAGTTGGCAGATGAGGGGGGTGACGGTACAGGGGTAGCACTGCTGCAGCAAGGCATGTCCTCTGAAAGCCGGAGGAGTGTCTGCTCCTGTAAGGGGAGAAATAGGAGAGCAGGGCAGGCCAGACAGGTGATGGTAGTGGGGGACTCAATTATTAGGAGAACAGATAGGGCAATCTGTCACAAAGACGGGATCATCGAACAGTGTGCTGCCTACAGTTATATGAAAAAGTTTGGGCACCCCCATTAATCTTAAGCTAAATGTTTTATAAAAATTGTTTTTTGCAACAGCTATTTCAGTTTCATATATCTAATAACTGTTGGACACAGTAATGTTTCTGCCTTGAAATGAGGTTTATTGTACTAACAGAAAATGTGCAATCTGCATTCAAACAAAATTTGACAGGTGCATAAGTATGGGCACCCTTATCATTTTCTTGTTTTAAATACTCCTACCTACTTTTTACTGACTTACTAAAGCACTTTTTTTTGGTTTTCTAACCTCATTGAGATTTGAACTTCATAGCCATGTGTATGCAATCATGAGAAAAGCTACTTAAAGTAGCCACTTGCAAGTTGTTCTCCTGTTTGAATCTCCTCTGAAGAGTGGCATCATGGGCTCCTCAAAACAACTGTCTAATGATCTGAAAACAAAGGTTATTCAACATTGTTGTTCAGGGGAAGGATACAAAAAGCTGTCTCAGAGATTTAACCTGTCAAATTCCACTGTGAGGAACATAGTAAGGAAATGGAAGAACACAGGTACAGTTCTTGTTAAGGCCAGAAGTGGCAGGCCAAGAAAAACATCAGAAAGGCAGAGAAGAAGAATGGTGAGATCAGTCAAGGACAATCCTCAGACCACCTCCAGAGAGCTGCAGCATCAACTTGCTGCAGATGGTGTCACTGTGCATTGGTCAACTATACAATGCACTTTGCACAAGGAGAAGCTGTATGGGAGAGTGATGCGAAAGAAGCCGTTTCTGCAAGCATGCCACAAACAGAGTCGGCTGAGATATGCAAAAGCACATTTGGAGAAGCCAATTTCTTTTTGGAAGAAGGTCCTGTAGACTGATGAAACCAAGATTGAGTTGTTTGGTCATACAAAAAGGCGTTATGCATGGCAGCCAAAAAACACAGCATTCCAAGAAAAACATTTGCTACCCACAGTAAAATTTGGTGGAAGTTCCATCATGCTTTGGGGCTGTGTGGCTGATGCCGGCACCGGGAATGTTGTTAAAGTTGAGAGATTCCTCTCAGTATCAGCAGATTATTGACAATAATGTTCATGAATCAGTGACAAAGTTGAAGTTAAGCAGGGAATGGATCTTTCAGCAAGACAATGATCCAAACACTGCTCCAAATCTACTCAGGCATTCATGCAGAGGAACAATTACACTGTTCTGGAATGGCCATCCCAGTCCCCAGACCTGAATATCATTGAACATCTGTGGGATCATTTGAAGAGGGCTGTCCATGCTCGGCGACCATCAAACTTAACTGAACTGGAATTGTTTTGTAAAGAGGAATGGTCAAAAATACCTTCATCCAGGACCCAGGAACTCATTAAAAGCTACAGGAAGCGACTAGAGGCTGTAGGAGGAGGATCTACTAAATATTAATGTCACTTTTCTGGTGGGGTGCCCATACTTATGCACCTGTCAAATTTTGTTTGAATGCAGATTGCACATTTTCTGTTAGTACAATAAACCTCATTTCAAGGCAGAAACATTAATGTGTCCAACAGTTATTAGATATATGAAACTGAAATAGCTGTTGCAAAAAAAACAATTTTTATAAAACATTACGCTCAAGATTAATAGGGGTGCCCAAACTTTTTCATATAACTGTACCTGGCGCTCGAGTCCAACACATCGCCGATCGGGATGACAGATTACTGGGAGGGGCTGGTGAGAACCCAGCGGTCATGGTGCACATTGGCACAAATGACAAAGTTAGAGGTAGGTGAAAGGTCCTTAAAAGCGATTTCAGGGAATTAGGCTGCAAGCTTAAAGCAAGGACCTCCAATGTGGTATTCTCTGAGATACTGCCTGTACCACATGCCACGCAAATAGATGAAGCTGCGACTCAAGGAGAAGTCATTATTATGGGGGACTTCAATTACCCTGAAATAGATTGGGGAACAGAAACCTGCAGTTCCAGCAAAGGTAATCGGTTTTTGACAAATATGAGAGACAATTACCTTTCACAACTGGTTCAGGACCCAAGAAGAAGGGGGGCACTGCTAGACCTAATATTAACCAACAGGCCAGACCGCATACCATATATAAGGGATGGGGCTCACTTGGGTAATAGTGATCACAAAATAATACGTTTTCATGTATCTTTTAAAAAGATGTGTAGTAGAGGGGTTACAAGGACACTAAACTTCAGGAAGGTAAATTTCCAACGGTTGAGATGATCTTGGTGCAATTAACTGGGACGATATCCTGAGATATAAAAGTACACAGAGAAAATGGGAAACATTTATTAGCATTCTGAATAGGACCTGTGCACAATATACCCTATGGGAATAAAAATGCTAGAAATAGGAGGAAACCACTATGGCTAAATAGAGCTGTAAGGGGCGCAATAAGTGACAAAAAGAAAGCATTTAAAGAATTAAATCAAGTAGGTAGTAATGAGGCATTAAATAAATATAGAAAATTAAATAACATCTGTAAAAAGCAAATCAAGGCAGCAAAGATTGAGACAGAGAGACTCATTGCCAGAGAGAGTAAAAATAATCCCAAAATATTCTTTACCTACATAAATAGTAAGAAACTAAAAAATGATAGTGTTGGCCCCCTTAAAAATAGTCTGGGTGAAATGGTGGATGAGGACGAGGAAAAAAGACAATATGCTAAATGACTTTTTTCAACAGTATTTACACAAGAAGATCCCATGGCCGACAACATGATCAGTCATAACAAAAATTTTCCATTAAATGTCAGCTGCTTAACCCAGGAGGAAGTGTGGCGGCGTCTAAAAATCACTAAAGTTTACAAATCCCTGGGCCTGGGTGGGATACACCCCTGAGTACTGCAGGAATTAAGTACAGTCATTAATAGACCATTATTTTTAATTTTTAAAGATTCCATAATAGCAGGGTCTGTACCACAGGACTGGCGTATAGCAAATGTGGTGCCAATATTCAAAAAGGGGACAAAAACTATATTATAGGCCAGTAAGCTTAACTCTACTGTGGGTAAAATCCTGGATGATTTTCTAAAAGATGCAATAACCTCATGACCCAATATCGACATGGGTTTACTGGGGACCGTTCCTGTCAGACTAATCTGATCAATTTCTATAAAGAGGTAAGTTCTGGACTGGACCAAGGAAACGCTGTGGACGTGGTGTATATGAACTTTTCGAAAGCTTTTGATATGGTGCCACATATAAGGTTGATACATAAAATGAGAACAATGGGAATAGGGAAAGATATGTGTAAGTGGGTTAAGAGCTGGCTCAGGGAAAGGAAACAAAGAGTGGTTATTAATGGGGCACATTCTGGCTGGGTCACAGTTAACAGTGGGGTACCACAAGGGTCAGTATAATGACTTTGTAGAGGGCATACAGGGTAGAATTTCAATTTTTGCAGATGACACTGAACTCTGCAGGATAATCAATACAGAGGAGGACAATTTTATATTACAGGATGATTTATGTAAACTAGAAGCTTGGGCTGATAAATGGCAAATGAGCTTTAATGGGGATAAATGTAAGGTCATGCACTTGGGTAGAAGTAATAAGATGTATAATTATGTGCTTAATTATAAAACACTGGGCAAAACTGTCACTGAAAAAGATGTGGGTGTATGGGTGGACGACAAACCCACATTTAGTGGCCAGTGTCAGGCAGCTGCTGCAAAAGCAAATAAAATAATGATATGCATTAAAAGAGGCATAGATGCTCATGAGGAGAACATAATTTTACCTCTATACAGGTCACTAGTGCGACCACACTTAGAATACTGTGTACAGTTCTGGTCTCCGGTGTATTAGATAGACATAGCTGAACTAGAGCGGGTGCAGAGAAGAGCAACCAAGGTTGTTAGAGGACTGGGGGTCTGCAATACCAAGGCAGGTTATTACAGTTGGGGTTATTTAGTTTGGAAAAACGAAGACTAAGGGGTGATCTTATTTTAATGTATAAATATATGAGGGGACAGTACAAAGACCTTTCTAATGATCTTTTTACTCGTAGACCTGAGACAGGAACAAGGGGGCATCCTCTACATCTGGAGGAAAGAAGGTTTAGGCAAATAACAGACACGGATTCTTTACTGTAAGAGCACTGAGACTATGGAACTCCGTATGATGTTGTAATGAGTGATTCATTACTAAAATTTAAGAAGGGACTGGATGCCTTTCTTGAAAAGTATAATGTTACAGGTTATATATACTAGATTCCTTGATAGGAGGTTGATCCAGTGAACTAGTCTGATTGCCGGATGTGGAGATGGGAAGGAATTTTTTTCCCCAATGTGGAGCATACTGTTTGCACATGGGTTTTTTTTTGCCTTCCTCAGGATGTGGGTTGAACTAGATGGACTTAAAGTCTTCCTTCAACCTTAAAAACTATGTTACTATGTTACTATATACAGTTAGGAGAATAGACACCTTTGAAATATGGTGCTTGAGAAGGATGCTATGATTACCATGGATGGCAAGAAGAACAAACAAATCAATTTTGGAACAAATCAAGCCAGACATGTCAATCAAAGAAAGGATCATTAAGCTATGACTTGCTATGAACCTAACAAAATGGTACATAAATAGTTAAATAAAGACATACACACAAAATCTGCACGCAATATCTTTAAATTAAAAAAAAGGAAAAAAATGGTGTGGGCTCTCGTCCAATTTTCTGCGCCATAGAGGGAAAGCCGTCGGCTGTGGGCCAATGTTTCTAGCCTAGGAAGGGGTTAATACCCTTGGAGCTTGCCAGGCTATGAATCTCAGCCCGCAGCTGTATACTTAGCCTTTACTGACTATTAAAATAGGGAACCCTAAAAAAAATGATGTGGGGTCCCCCTATAATTGTCAGAAAAGGCTGTGCAGACATCTGCGGGCTGATATTAACAGCCTAGAGAGGGGCCATGGATATTGCCCCACCCCCTGTCTGTGTGTGTGTAAACATTATTCTTCAGTTGAGTATGTAAAATAAGAGGTTGGACCAGAAATGACATCAATATTCTTTTTTTTTGTTAAATAATAAATCTTCATTTAGCTCACATAAACGCAGGCAAATACGCATCAAATCCGCGTGGATTTTTACGTGCTTTTTCTGGAAATAGGTGCAGATTCTGTGCAGAAAATTCTTCAGGTAAATCTGCAACGTGTGCACATACCCTTACACTCACCTAACATCCATTCAATTGAAGCGCTTGTCTCCTCTAATAAAACAAAAATAAACAACAACCATATCCCTCACTTCTCGGTCGTCTGTCCTATGCCATAATCCATGTCTGGGGATAAACAGTTTTCAACCTGGATGGTGCAAAGTTGCGATTGTCCAGGATGAGAACCACTGAGGAATGAGCTGCTGTGAGTGCAGCATCATTGAGAAGCGGTGATCTAATCGTTGTTACCATGGGTCACTGAGGCTGCGTTCCCAGCTGGGCTGAACTGAGGTGACATCAGCACTGTCAAAAAAAGTCAGTGAGCTCACCGCAGTTCAACTCAGGGAATTCACCGCAGTTCACCATGAGAAGTGGACCCGTAGAAGTGCAACTTGCAGCGTGAAATGGCCATCGTCCTGCTTTTGGCCTTCCCGCATGTTCCCTGCCCACCGATCATCCTGATGTCCTTGCCTCAATAAAGGATTGCATTTACTGAAGCTCATGGTGAGTGCTACTTTCTATTTTCATTTCACAATTATTGCTCAGTTGTCAGTTTTGCCTGGCTGGTTATCGAAAATACAGCGGAACCCCACATCATTTTTTAAATTTATTTATAGCGCAGGCAGCGGCTGATGAATACTCCCATCAGCTGCCGCCTGCTCTCACTGTTCTCAGCTGAATACAACTATCAACATTCTCCCCTCTTAGCACTGATTGAGAATGATGAAAGCTGTCTTCAGCACTCAGTGCCGGGAAACAGTACTAAGAGTATCGCTGTTCCCAGGTGTCGGTACGTGTGACACGGATGTCATCAGTGCGCACGTATGCGAGACGTTTTGCAGCTAGTGCTGCTGTTAAAAAACATATGCACAGACCCATTCACTTGAAGTGTCCCCAGTACATGTGAAAACTGTCACCACACGTACCGGACATACTGACGTGTGAAAGTAGCCTTAGGTGGCATCCTTGGCTTCAAGACTTCAGGAAGTAATTGTTTGCAAAAGATTCTCTCAAGTTTTAAAAATGAACATTTCATTTATGACAACATTAATTCGTCCAATTACTTTTAAGAACCTGAAATGAAGAGGCTTTGTAGAAAAATGGTTGCTATTCCTAAATGTTTCACAGGATATTTTTGTTCAACCCTTTTAATTAACCCTGCTGTTCTGTTGGTCAAAAATGACCGACTTTGAACTTCAATATTCTTTAAAATATTCAAGATGCGGCTCTGAAACCCGTGGCCGACCGACCCATCCTCATTTAAGTCAATCAACCACAAGTTTCAGAACCGCATCTTAAACACCCCCAAAAATACCAAAGTTCAAAATAGGTCTCCCCAGACCGAACAGAACAGCAGGGTTAAATCTGAACGTCTAAACTTCAGTTATATATCTTAGTTGTTTCATTTTAAATCCAAAATAGTGACGTGCAAAGCCCAAATCTCAAAGATACTGTCACTTTCCATATATATCTGGACTTAACTGTATGTATGTGTAACAAGGTATGACACAAACGATGAGGATCTCCAGAAGGGGAGAGTTTAAAGAGGGATGAGTTTGGACAAGGCACCAGATCAGGTGATCTTGATGATTCAGTTCCTTGGTATAAAATGTCAGCATGCCAAAACAGGAGCAGATTTGGCACCAACAAGACGGACGGTCAGGACGTGTGTCGAGGAAGAAGCTGAGGCTGGGGTGCCAAGCCGTGACCGGAAGCTTGAATCAGCTGATTATGGCACGTCTGGAAACAGAATTCAGACAGCACCGGGCAAGTTCTATAATCCAGATGAAGCTGGTCAAGGCCCAAAGACCAGACCTGGACCAGGCAAGTTCCAGAATCTAGATGGCACCAGTCAAGGCCGAAGACCAGGTCTGCATCAGTCAAGATCCAGCACCCAGATGACGCCAGTCAAGAGCCATGGCCTAGCCTTTATCCCTCAGCTTACGAGAGACATCCGTCATTGGTCAAGCACCGAAGATTCGATGGGAAATTCCGCTTGGGAGTGGATGTCTGCGTTTGTGAACAGGAGGCGCAAATGAGCTGGGCCTTTGCGTCCAGCACAAATGTATGGTACAGGAGTTGGCCTGGGATAGTACAGCAGACAGGATGGGAGCCAGTCAATGCAAAAGAGGCCTAGCGAGCCTTGTTAAACTTTGTCAGATGGACTTACAGTCTAGCGGGAAAAAACGGAAACCTGTGCTAGAGGAAGAAACAGTTCAATGACTCTCATAGTACTGAGATTTTATCCCCTTGTTAGAAAGTTATAAACTAATATAACAAGCGATTGTTACAATAGTTATAGTGAACTTGAGGATTTATTGTATATCTGATATTATATATTTTATGCTGTAATTATTCTGCTTTGTACTATTCACCGTTGCCATAGTTACCGCATTTTCCCTCAACGCTAGAGAAGTAAACAGTTCAAATGATTACATCCGCCTTGTCCCTGTCTGCATGTTGCATCTGGTCACCTGCTTACATACGGTATGTATGCAATAGACAAGTTTGAGTACATCTAATGACTATTTATGTTTACACTCCTTAACATATTTTTAAAACATTAGCATGACTGTAGGAATATTATAGAAAATAGAGGCTTAAATAATTCTTAAAATAAATATAGTAAATGGAAGCTCTGAACATAATGCAAACTGTGTCACTGCAAATGTGTGTTCAAAATAGAAAGGGTTGTTGATGATTGATGACAAAAGATATTATCTATTTTTTCTAACCTGAAACCACATCTATGGATTTGTCTGATATTGTTTAGATGGGAATATCCATCTCTCCATGAAAGCCCAAGAAATATAAGACTCTCAGAAGAGCCAAGTGGGCTGTGCTAAATTGGTTCTGTCACTTGCATGCTATGCAGTGCTGTTTCTCTACTGCCCATTCACTTTAATAGGATTTATGTAAACAACATAGTGCAGTCCGCTCATTTTTTTCGAAGTACCAGCCTCCTGTGGCCAGAAGTGAAAGATAGATATTTCCATCATAACCTTGAAGGTAGATAAATGAGTAACTCTATAATTTACTATATCAAAATAAAAACAATAATTAAAAAAATAAAAATCTACTCATTTAATACTTATGCAATTAAAGTTTTTCCATTTATTTTTTAATTGCTCTCATTGATTTTAATTGCTGAGAGTTTGTGAGAAGCCCTCACTTTGTTGGTACATCATAACATTTGTGTTAACTTGGCTCATTTTGCCAACTCCATCAAAGAGCAGTCCTCAGGAGGGTATTTCTCTAGTAAAAGGATATTCTAGTTAATTAAGGATTCTGTGTAAGCTTAAAGTGCCTGTGATTCTTTCTAACATCTTTTTCCACTGTGGTTATTTCATTGAATCAGCAGTTTGATATTGTCCAACACAGCATGGATACAGCTGTTCTTTATTATTTGCTGACTTAGGTTGGATTTCAAATTACACTTCCTGCTACACCATAGATATTGGAAGATAAGAGAAAGAATCACTCAAAGTGGGTTAGCAGACTTGCAAGAATCCCATTGCTTGTCATATTTCTTCTAAGAAAAAAAAAGTGGCAGAGAAAAATTAAGAAAAAAAGGATTTTGCAACTCTTTAGAAATGCTGACACCCAAACTCCCCTCTCAACACCTGCACTGTATGGCCCAAATGAGTTTTATTTAGGCTACCCACCAGGGATGCCAATCTCTTTTACTTATTTTTTTCTGACAGCTTTACCAAAAATCGAGGACGACCCATGGGGTGGATTAAAGACCACACCTCTATATAACATGATCACAACACCTTCAATATAATGCTATTAAGTCACAAATTACCTTAACTTAGGGGGTTGTCCAGTAATTTAAGAAGTCTGGCACAACTCCCACCTGATATATCCTTGTAACTCTATCACCAGCAATTTTTAAACATGCAAACAACAATGATGTATTAGTGCTGGAGTAGTGGACAATTTGCTTGATTTTTTTTTTAATCCTAACTTTAATTCCTGTGGTGAAACTTATAAAATTCATCCTCACCCACAATTACTTTGAATTTAAAAAAACAAGATCTATCTACAGGACACTGGCACAGCAATGGGAAGTAAAATGGATGCACAGTATGCAAATCTTTTCATGGCCAAGCTTGAAAGCGACTTTTTGTCCTCATGTTCCATCATGCTTCTGGCCTACTACCACTACATTGATGATATTTTAATCATCTGGATGGAGTCTGAGCAACCGCTACAGACGTTCCATGAACAGTTTAATCAATTTCATCCCACCATCCACTTGACACTCAACTACTCCTGCACTGAAATTAACTTTTTGGACACCATCAATAAGCTGCAGAACAATGAAATAGAGATACCCCTGTATCAGAAGCCAATCGACTGCCCAACATACCTTAAATGGGACAGTTCCCACCCAAAACAAATAAAAAACTGTATTGTCTAAAGCCAAGCCATCAGATACAATCGTATATGTTCCAACTCCACCAACTCCATGGATAGGGTTGAACACCTTGGTCACCTCAGAAAGACCTTGTTGAATCAGGGCTACCCTCCAAGAACAATTCAAAACCAAATTACAAGAGCCACCAGAATATCAAGGAATCACCTGCTACATTACAAAGCTAAAGAAGAAAATAACCGGGTGCCTCTAGTAGTCACTTACAATCCAAATCTGGAGGTGCTAAGGGGAGCTGCACGGAAATTACAACCTTTACTACAAAAAGATGCCCGCTTACAATCCATTTTTCCAGACCCCCCCACTACTGTGCTTTAAGCAGCCTTCAAATCTAAGAAGCATAATTGTCAGAAGCACCATGTCCTCTCCAACAGCTGCAGGAACCTTTCCTTGCAACCAGAAGAAATGTAAATCATTTATAATGACCACAGACAAGATAAAGATCCCCAATTCACATCAGGACTACAAGATCCAAGGTACTTTCAGCTGCTTCACCTCTAATGTGGTGTACTTAATTATTTGTACTAAATGTCCAACTTGTGGTCTGTATGTAGGGGAGACGGGGCAGAAACTGAGAACAAGGATAAATTCTCACGTTGCACAATAAAAGAAGAATGAATGGATCTACCTGTGGCTAGGGTTGAGCGAAACGGGTCGAAAATTTTCAAAAGTCGCCGACTTTTGGCAAAGTCGGGTTTCATGAAACCCGACCCGACCCCTGTGTGGGGTCGGCCATGAAGTCGGCGATCTTTTGAATCTGGAATCGGAATTCCGATACCGATTCCCGATATGTTTAAGATATCGGGAATTGGTATCGGAATTCAGATTTAAGTGTAAAATAAAGAATTAAAATAAAAAATATCGCAATACTTACCCTCTGACGCGCCCTGGTACTAACCGGGAACCTTCCTTCCTTAGAATCAGCCTTCCAGGACCTTGCGGTGACGTCGCGGTGACGTCGCGGCTTGTGATTGGTTGCGCGGCCGCCCATGTGACCGCTCGCGCGACCAATCAGAAGCCGTGACGTCACCGAAGGTCCTTCAAGCGCTGATTCTTAGGAAGGAAGGCTGTCGGAAAGAAGCAGGGCGCGTCCGAGGGTGAGTATATACCTAATAGGAATATACTCACCCTCGGACGCGCCCTGCTTCTTTCCGGCAGCCTTCCTTCCTAAGAATCAGCGCTTGCAGGACCTTCGGTGACGTCGCGGTGACGTCACGGCTTCTGATTGGTCGCACGAGCGGTCACATGGGCGGCCGCGCGACCAATCACAAGCCGCGACGTCACCGCGACGTCACCGCAAGGTCCTGGAAGGCTGATTCTAAGGAAGGAAGGTTCCCGGTTAGTACCAGGGCACGTCAGAGGGTAAGTATTGCGATAATTTTTATTTTAATTCTTTATTTTACACTAAAATATGGATCGCAGGGCCTGAAGGAGAGTTTCCGCTCCTTCAGACCCTGGGAACCATGGAAACCCAATGCACTGCATAGGGTTTCGGGTTTCGGCCGACCCCGACTTTTTTATAGGATCGGCCGATTTCACTTGACCCGACTTTTGAAAAAGTCGGGTTTCGTGAAACCCGACCCGATCCTATAAAAGTAAAGGTCGCTCAACCCTACCTGTGGCCAAATATTTTTGTATGCCTGATCATAGCACCATGGACCTGAAATTACTTGTATTGAAAGGTAACTTCAAATCTCAGAGAGACAGGAGAATTTGGGAGTATAAATTTATTACAACCTTTGCCACACTTAGTGCAGGAATGAATGTGTCGCATGGATTTTTGTATTTTTACATCAATTAAGGAATTTGCACTTCAGACCATGTGGGGTCATCATAACACAACCAGACCCAATCAGAGGACAACAAAACATTCACTTCTAATCTAAGAACTGTTCCAATATTTATGGACACTGTTTATCACTTATCACTCTCCCATAATGACAGTTCTGTGCTGTGTTGTGTATAAATATGTGATTCTTCAGATGTTGTATTAGTCTATGCCTGATGAAGAGGCCTGAGTAGTCTTGAAAGCTTGCAATTTGTTACCATCTTTTCAGTTAGCCATTAAAAGGTATCAACCACTGAGGACTCTCAATTCTAAATATTTTTTTAATCCTAGACAGTTACAATTCCTGACACTTTAAAAATTCCTTAAAGGCAACCTAGGAGAAATATAAAAAGCATTCTTCTCTGCCGTTGGCTTCTGCACCAATTAATGCCCCCTATAAAAGTAATACAAAATGCATACAGCGAGTGAAATAAATATCTAATACATTACCAATTGTTGAAATAAATATATTTCTAAAGGTGCTATTGGCATGAAATTGTCATCAAACAACCCATCCCAATCTACACAGGCAAATGAATCAGACCATGGCTGTCCATAAACTAAATTATGTGTAATGATGAGAAATGACACAGGGCAAAAGTATTGAACACAGTTACTGAAAAACCCCTTACCGACCTCTACCATACTATTACTGCGGAGGTCGATACCCCCGCTTTGATGCGGGCTGCGGCGCTGAGCTTCGCACTGACGATGGCCAACAGCCCGAAACACCGTGTCTGCGATTTGAGATACTGATTTGGCTTTTATCCTAATTCATATTGCACAACTCGTTGAAGGGTTGATTGTGACTTGTAGGATCGTTACTTCCAATAGGTGGCGCTATAGAGTTTAAGTCCTCTTTTTCTCAGAAGAGGCAATTTGAATATTTAATTTCCCAGAGGAGCATTGCACGGCGAATAAGCCTCCTTACCTTGACAAGCCAGCTGGTATGTCACTCTCCATAAGGAGAAATGTTACCCCTTAGACCCCAGTCCAGAGCCTCTCATCTAGCCAAATCAGTTCTCATGCTTCGCACTAACGAGGGCCAACAGCCCGAAACACCGTGTCTGCGAATTGAGATACTGATTTGGCTTTTATCCTAAGTCATATTGCACAACTCGTTGAAGGGTTGATTGTGACTTGTAGGATCGTTACTTCCAATAGGTGGCGCTATAGAGTTTAAGTCCTCTTTTTCTCAGAAGAGGCAATTTGAATATTTAATTTCCCAGAGGAGCATTGCATGGCGAATAAGCCTCCTTACCTTGACAAGCCAGCTGGTATGTCACTCTCCATAAGGAGAAGCGTTACCCCTTAGACCCCAGTCCAGAGCCTCTCATCTAGCCAAATCAGTTCTCATGCTTCGCACTAACGAGGGCCAACAGCCCGAAACACCGTGTCTGCGAATTGAGATACTGATTTGGCTTTTATCCTAAGTCATATTGCACAACTCGTTGAAGGGTTGATTGTGACTTGTAGGATCGCTACTTCCAACAGGTGGCGCTATAGAGTTTAAGTCCTCTTTTTCTCAGAAGAGGCAATTTGAATATTTAATTTCCCAGAGGAGCATTGCATGGCGAATAAGCCTCCTTACTTTGACAAGCCAGCTGGTATGTCACTCTCTATAAGGAGAAACATTACCCCTTAGACCCCAGTCCAGAGCCTCTCACCTAGCCAAATCAGTTCTCATGCTTCGCACTAACGAGGGCCAACAGCCCGAAACACCGTGTCTGCGAATTGAGATACTGATTTGGCTTTTATCCTAAGTCATATTGCACAACTCGTTGAAGGGTTGATTGTGACTTGTAGGATCGTTACTTCCAATAGGTGGCGCTATAGAGTTTAAGTCCTCTTTTTCTCAGAAGAGGCAATTTGAATATTTAATTTCCCAGAGGAGCATTGCACGGCGAATAAGCCTCCTTACCTTGACAAGCCAGCTGGTATGTCACTCTCCATAAGGAGAAACGTTACCCCTTAGACCCCAGTCTAGAGCCTCTCACCTAGCCTATTCAGTTCTCATGCTTCGCACTGACGAGGGCCAACAGCCCGAAACACTGTGTCTGCGAATTGAGATACTGATTTGGCTTTTTTCCTAAGTCATATTGCACAACTCGTTGAAGGGTTGATTGTGACTTGTAGAATCGCTACTTCCAACAGGTGGCACTATAGAGTTTAAGTCCTCTTTTTCTCAGAAGAGGCAATTTGAATAAATAAAAATGAACATTTAACCTTTTTTTTTACAAAAAAATTACTTCAGCTCCAATTTGTTTTATTTTACCATGGGTAACAGGAGAAAATGGAAGCCAAAAGTTGTTGTACAACTTGTCCTGAGTACGCCGATACCCCATATATGGGGGTAAACCACTGTTTGGTTGCATGGCAGAGCTCTGAAGCGAAGGAGCGCCGTCTGACTTTTCAATGCAAATTTGACAGGAATTGAGATGGGATGCCATGTTGCGTTTGGAGAGCCACTGATGTGCCTAAACATTGAAACCCCCCACAAGTGACACCATTTTGAAAAGTAGACCCCCTAAGGAACTTATCTAGATGTGTGGTGAGCACTTTGACCCACCAAGTGCTTTACAAAAGTTTATAATGCAGAGCCGTAAAAATAAAAAATCATGTTTTTTCACAAAAATGATTTTTTCGCCCCCAATTTTTTATTTTCCCATGGGTAAGAGAAGAAATTGGACCCCAAAAGTTGTTGTCCAATTTGTCCTGAGTACGCTGATACCCCATATGTGGGGGTGAACCACCGTTTGGACGCATGGGAGGGCTCGGAAGGGAAGGAGCGCCATTTGGAATACAGACTTAGATGGAATGGCCTGCAGGCGTCACATTGTGTTTGCAGAGCTCTTAATGTGGAAAGAAGAAATATAAGCCAGCTCATCCGTGATGCATAAACCAAACTTCAGGAGCACGGACCCGCTGTGTCCAGGCATATAAAGTCCAAAACAAGAAGAGAATGTCCAGCTTCACTGAATCCGTAGAAAAGAGTTTTCTTTATTCACAAACTTTAAGCATAGAGGATACAGACTTCAGCACGAACCATATGGGTAAGAATCTCAACGCATTTCTGGAGACTAAGCTCCCTTAATCATGACATGATTAAGGGAGCTTAGTCTCCAGAAACGCGTTGAGATTCTTACCCATATGGTTCGTGCTGAAGTCTGAATCCTCTATGCTTAAAGTTTGTGAATAAAGAAAACTCTTTGACATGATTAAGGGAGCTTAGTCTCCAGAAACGCGTTGAGATTCTTACCCATATGGTTCGTGCTGAAGTCTGTATCCTCTATGCTTAAAGTTTGTGAATAAAGAAAACTCTTTTTTACGGATTCAGTGAAGCTGGACATTCTCTCCTTGTTTTAGAGCCCTTAATGTACCTAAACAGTAGAAACCCCCCACAAGTGACCCCATATTGGAAACTAGATCCCCCAAGGAACTTATCTAGATGTGTTGTGAGAACTTTGAACCCCCAAGTGTTTCACTACAGTTTATAACGCAGAGCTGTGAAAATAAAAAAATCTTTTTTTTTCCACAAAAATTATTTTTTACCCCCTAGTTTTGCATTTTTCCAAGAGTAACAGTTGAAATTTGAACCCTTAAGTTGTTGTCCAATTTGTCCTGAGTACGCTGATACCCCATATGTGGGGAGGAACCACCGTTTGAGCATATGGCAGAGCTCAGAAGGGAAAGAGCGTCATTTCGAATGCAGACTTAGATGGATTGGTCTGCAGGCACCACATTGCGTTTGCAGAGCCCCTAATGTACCTAAACAGTAGAAACCCCCCACAAGTGACCCCATATTGGAAACTTGACCCCCCAAGGAACTTATCTAGATGTGTTGTGAGAACTTTGAACCCCCAAGTGTTTCACTACAGTTTATAACGCAGAGCCGTGAAATTAAAAAATGTTTTTTTTTTCCACAAAAATTATTTTTTAGCCCCCAGTTTTGTATTTTCCCAAGGGTAACAGGAGAAATTGGACCCCAAAAGTTGTTGTCCAATGTGTCCTGAGTACGCTGATACCCCATATGTTGGGGTAAACTCCTGTTTAGGCACACTGGAGAGCTCGGAAGGGAAGGAGCACTGTTTTACTTTTTCAACGCAGAATTGGCTGGAATTGAGATCGGACGCCATGTCGCGTTTGGAGAGCCCCTGATGTGCCTAAACAGTGGAAACCCCCAATTATAACTGAGACCCTAATCCAAACACACCCCTAACCCTATTCCCAATGGTAACCCTAAGCACACCCCTAACCCTGACACACCCCTAACCCTAATCCCAACCCTACTCCCATCCGTAAATGTAATCCAAACCCTAACCCTAACTTTAGCCCCAACCTTAACCCTAACTTTAGCCCCAACCCTAACCCTAACTTTAGCCCCAACCCTAACTGCAGCCTTAACCCTAGCCCCAACCCTAGCCCTAACCCTAACCCTAGCCCTAACCCTAGCCCTAACCCTAGCCCTAACCCTAGCCCTAACCCTAGCCCTAACCCTAATGGGAAAATGGAAATAAATTCATTTTTTAAATTTTTTAATTTTTCCCTAACTAAGGGGGTGATGAAGGGGGGGTTGATTTACTTTTATAGCGGGTTTTTTAGTGGATTTTTATGATTGGCAGCCGTCACACACTGAAAGACACTTTATATTGCAAAAAATATTTTTTGCGTTACCACATTTTGAGAGCTATAATTTTTCCATATTTGGGTCCACAGAGTCATGTGAGGTCTTGTTTTTTGCGGGATGAGTTGACATTTTTATTGGTAACATTTTCGGGCACGTGACATCTTTTGATTGCTTTTTATTCCGATTTTTGTGAGGCAGAATGACCAAAAACCAGCTATTCATGAATTTCTTTTGGGGAGGGGGGGGGGGCGTTTATACCGTTCCGCGCTTGGTAAAATGGATAAAGCAGTTTTATTCTTTGGGTCAGTACGATTACAGAGATACCTCATTTACATCATTTTGTTATGTTTTGGCGGTTTTTATACGATAAAAACTATTTTTTTATAGAAAAAATAATTATTTTTGCATCGCTTTATTCTGAGGACTATAACTTTTTTATTTTTTCTTTGATGACACTGTATGGTGGCTCATTTTTTGTGGGACAAGATGACGTTTTCAGCGGTACCATGATTATTTATATCCATCTTTTTGATCGCGTGTTATTCCACTTTTTGTTTGGTGGTATGATAGTAAAGTGTTGCTTTTTGCCTGTTTTTTTTTTTTTTTACGGTGCTCACTGAAGGGGTTAACTAATGGGACAGTTTTATAGGTTGGGCCGTTACAAACGCGTCGATGCTAAATATGTGTACTTTTATTGTTTTTTTTATTTAAAGAAATGTATTTATAGGAACAATATATATTTTTTTAAAGGAATTTTTTTAGGGATTGTTTTTTAATTTCTTTTACACATGTGAATATTTTTTTTTACACTATAACATTGCCCCAAGGGGAGGCATCATGTTATAGTGTAAGATCGCTGATCTGACACTTTGCTGTGCACTGTGTCAGATCAGCGATCTGACGTGCACTCTACAGGCTTACCAGCGCCTGCTCTGAGCAGGCGCTGTGAAGCCACCTCCCTGCAGGACCCGGATGCTGTGGCCATTTTGGATCCGGGCCTGCTGCAAGGAGGAGGTAAGAGACCCTCGCAGCAACGCGATCACATCCATCCCTGCGCGATGCTTCCCTATACTGCCGGAACACTGCGATCATGTTTGATCGCACTGTGTCGGGGATTCATGTGTCGGGGACGGTCCGTGACCACTCCTGGCACATAGTGCCGGATGTCAGCTGCGATAGTCAGCTGACACCCAGCCGCGATCGGCTGCGCTCCCCCGTGAGCGCGGCCGATCGCTATGATGTACTATCCCGTCGGTGGTCATACGGGCCCACCCCACCTCGACGGGATAGTACATCACATGTCAGAAGGGGGTTAAAGGGGTTAATATTTTGTACAAAAGCCTTTGTTGATTATGTAAGATTCAAGATGCCTCCTGTATGGAGAAACTAATCGCATGTATTGCTCAGGTATGACTTTTGCCCATTCTTTCACACAAGCACCTTTCAAATCCTGAAGATTCTGGTGGCTCCTACTATGAACTCTGACCTTCGTTCCTTCCATAAATTTTCTATTGGATTCAGGTCAGGTGATTGGCTGGGCATTTCTAGCTGCTTTATTTGCTTTCTCTGAAATCAATTTAGAGTTTCATTGGCTGTGTGTTTGAGATCATTGTGTTGTGGAAATATCCACCCTCATTTTACCTTCATCATTAGGTACATGGCAGCAGATTTTTATCAAGAATGTCTCTGTACTTTTTCCTATTCATCCTTCCTTTAAGTACATGAATTTTGCCAGTGCCGTACCCTGAAAAACATCATCACACCATGATGTTCCCATCTACAAACTTCACTGTTGGTATGGTGTTTTTTGGGGTGATATGCATTGCTTTTTATTATTCAAAATTTTGGACTCATCTGACCCCACTATAGTCTCCCAGCAAGTCGACATGTGATGGCTGTATGCTAGGACCTTCTGCACCCACGATTGTTAACCTCTAAAATGGTGCTGCAAAACTTTGACAGTGGCATTAAAGGCACGCCATCATGGGGAACGTCATTCTAAGCTCCTATTGGCATGCCAGTGACCCGTGATGTGATTGCGGGTCACCGATGGGTTGCTATGACAGCACGGGGTCTGTTGAAGACCTCCATGCTTGTCACTGCTAAGTTCCTTTGAAACTCAGGCTGGGACCACTCTTCAAAGGAGCCTGCAATTTTTATTATATACAGCAATGTTGTGGCACGGCGGTACATGGGCAGACATACCGCATGTGCAGCCTGTGCGGCTGCATCGGGGCCCGGAGGTGGAGGGGGGTCCCTGCAGGGTGGCTAATAATGAGGGCAATCTGGCTTGTTTAACTGGCCCCGAGGCTCCGGGGGGCCACTGGCCAGATGTGCGGCAGACAGGGAGAGATCCCTGCAGCTCCGCTGCCTACAAGAGAAAAGGGCAGAAGAGCTACAGTGATCTGTCCTGTCTGCGCTTCCTCTCATACAGACAGCAGTGCCGCTGGATGATGTCATCATTCAGCGGCCGGCTGTGCCAGAGAGAGGAAGGTGACTGTGATGCTGCGGCGGCAGAGCATGTGGAGAGGTGAGAGGTGGTGTGTGTGTGGAGAGGTGAGAGGTGCTGTGTTTCTGTGTGTGTATGTGAGTGTGTGGACACATAGCGCTGCGGGGGAATGTGCAGAGAGGTGAATGGTGCTGTGTGTGTCTTTGTGCGTGTAGGGGGAGAAGAGGGCAATGATGGGGAGAAGGCAATGATGGGGTGAAGGAGAGAGCAATGATGGGGATGGTGGGGAGGAGGAAATGATGGAAGTGGTGGAATGGGCAAGGATGGGGATGGTGGAGGAGGAAATGATGGAGGTGGTGGAATGGGCAATGATGGTGGCGGGAGAAGGCAATGATGGAGGTAGTGGAAATGGCAATAATGGGGAGTGGAGGGGGAGGAAATGATGGAGGTGGTGGAATGGGCAAGGATGGTTGTGGTGCTAAGTTACATAGTGGAGCACCCCCAGACACAGGGCCACGCGTTCTCGGTACCGGGCCTCTCTGGTTCGGTTCTGATGCTGTCACGGTAGCTAGACCCAGTCCGCGACCCTGCTAAGGGGCGTCCAATAAAGGTGGTACAGTCTGTCAGGGATTCGTGACACCACCTGTGGTGTTCGGTCAGGGTGACCGACGCTGCTGTGGGGTCCGCTGGGGTGATGGAATGGCAGCTGGATGGTATACCTTCCCACAGGTGAAGTATGTCCCCAGGGCTTCCCAGTAAGGTGGATGGTGATGGTGTGAGGTGCAGTAAATAACGAGGACACAAGGTTGCAGTCTCTTTACCTCTTTACTGAAGACTTCATGATCCGCAATCCAGAGCACGTTTAACAGGGCTATCTGAGACTGGCCGGTCCGATGGGCACTTCCAGAATTCCCTTTGCAGGTGGAAATCGTTAGTGTACATTGGTTTCACTCTAGTCTGTGAGACAGAATTCATGACTTGGCCATGGCGCTTTAGCGTTCTATTTAATATCGCGCAGTGGTGGCGTTCTAGCGTCTTAGTGATCAGGGTGGTGACGTTTTAGCGTCTTAGTGTCCTACATGGGACAAAGATCCTGACGCAACGCGGTAGCATCATTATGTAGTGGTGACGCTCTCGCGTCTTCTTAGCATCTTAGTGTTTTTTTTACCTCCATGGTCGCGTTTTCTTAGCACCTGACCTCTTCGGTCATCATTGTCTTGGCGCGGGGCTTGTGCCCGGATAGGTTGCACTAGCTATCTTTGCCATATTCATTACGCCTATTTGGCGATCCCTTTGAGTAGGAGGCACTTCGCTGCTATAGTAACGCCGCAGCGTCCTAGTAATCGTCACTTCACTGACTTCCGCCATCACCGGAAGTGCTGTCCTCGTGTTCCCTCATCGGATCTATGGCGTTCAGATTCGTTAGCATGATCGTACAGGTATTTTGTGAATGTAATAACTTGCGGTCTTTTGATTGTCGTCTCTTTTCTGCCGATGGGTTTAGCCACTAATATCGCTGTACACAGCATTTACTCACTTTTACTTATCACATGATCTGTGTTTAGCATGTGATAGGTTAATTATGCCCGCCAGTATACTATTTAAGTGGACCAAGTGATAGCTTCCACTCTCCTCAGTGTTACATGGAGGGTGGCAGGTCCTTATGTCCTTTTTTCTAAGCACTCGTGCACTTTATCTCCCAGGCAGGCAAGTCCCCTGATGAATCGGCCTGCGAAGAAACGCGTCGGGACATTCCAATAGGGAGAGTGCAGGGCATGATATTGTCCAGGAGTAGCTGTGGACTGCCCTTGTAAGGGCGGGAGTCTGGGATTGTAGGTTTATGAATAGCCCCTCAGGGATTGACAGGGCATTGTCTCCTGACATCGCTGATACATGGACTTTTCCACTCCAGTGAATTGTGGGCTTCACCTACTTCATCTATGGCAATTAGTGAGATCATTCCTGTTTTAAATACTTTTTTTGTTGCATGATGTCCACTTTTGTTGCCTTATCCCCTCCCGCCTGTTTTATAATCTGTCTTTGATACCTGCCAATACCTGTACAAACAAGTTTACCTGGCTAAACATTTTTTGCACCCATGTGTGCTTATGTCAATAACTAGAGGTATCTTGGTAGCGTGGGACAGCACACCGTATGTGTTACGGCTGTTCTCATGAACACTTTATTTTGGTATCACCCATAAATGGTGTTTTATCATACAGGCTACACCATTTAGTACCAGTTTATTTCTTTGGGGTGACATTATTTGTTTTCTGTCGTTGTTAATATTTTTACCTTGTACACATTAAAGGTTATGTTTTAATTCCTACTACAGCTATGTTCCTCCCAGGTGGAAATCGTTGCCTACCAATAGCGCCTGTGTGTTGTAGTGCTACCCTGCTGAGCATTCGGAATAGTCCTCACAACTGCTGTTCTCGTTTCGTTCGTTCTTTACAGCTCTCTCTCTCTGTAGTTCCAGATGTTTCTAGTTCAACGTCCCCCAGGTATGTTATGGCTAGGACGCACCCGTATGACGGGAAGGCCTGGAGGTCTTCCGGGACCCTAGAGACGCCCCTCTCCTACTGTTGCCCCCTATGTCTTCGTAGGTGTTTAGGTTAGACAGCCAACCTATAATTAACTGTCCTGCGGAGTTTGAAGTAAGGCGTAGAGTCAGTTACTCCCTCGGTGTTCCGGCCACCGGCTACGCGCCTCAGTAGGATGTTGCCTCGGTCTCACGGCACGACTCCTACTGGCTCTCCTTTGTGCTTGATCTCGTTTCTCACTGTCACACAATATCCTTCGCTTCGTGTCTTTTTCTTAGGATACCGCCGCGGGGTGTGCAGGCACGGTTCTATAACGTTCTGTTCTGGTCGCTAGGTGCCTGCCAGGTTCCCACACCTGACAGGGACCCCCCTGTGTCTTCTCCCTGCAACACCCCCTGCCACGGGATGTTGCCTGAATCCAGCCCAGTCAGCTTCTGACTAACTTTCTATCCAACCCCTAGTTTTACCAGTGTGAGGAGGGGCCCAATAAATAAAGCCTTTTGCTCCCCCTAGTGTGAAGTGTAATGTGTGCTGGTGATACCTGGTCAGTAGAATTCCTTCAGTGCCATCAGACGTACCATCACTCCCCTTAGTGGCAGAGTGTCATACTGCAACGACCAGATCTCTGGGGCGCTGCACTAGTTTCCTCTTTTATTATTTATAACATTGTCCCTTATTATGGACCATCCTCTCTAGTTATATATGGTGCCATCCCTTATTATATAGCTTCCTCTGCTGTTATGTACAGTACTGTATTCTTGTTAATTTTGTTATTCACAATGCCCTCTTTTATTACATAGTCCCCTCTCTTTTTTAGATATAAAATGACTGCTGATGGAGGAGCCGGTGACCACACTACCAGTCCATCAGCTCCTCCATTAGAAAAGAAGCTTTCCTATGCTCCATCAGCCATCATTGTATTATACAGGTAACAAGACAGGACGGTATGTAATAAAAAACAGGGCTCTATATAATCCAATATGTAAGGGACGGTATCCAATGTGTAAGGGACGGTACTGTACATAGCAAGAGAGGGCACTGTATTATAAGGGACGGCAATATACATAATAAAGGAGACTATGTAATATATATACATGTATGTGTCTGTGGCTATATATATATATAAATATATATATATATATATATATATATATATATATATATATATAGCTCTGTCACCATAAAAGGAGGGGGCCCAGACACAATTCTTGCACAGGGGCCCCAAGCTGTCAGTGTCCGCCCCTGTTGCGGTATATAGCACGAGCAATCAGACGATCGCAACTTCAAGAACAGTGAAAAGTTAAAAAAAAAGTTTATAAAAATATGAAAAAATAAAAAAACAAATGTTCAAATCACCCCCTTTTACCCTTAAAAAATAAAGATAATAAAAAAATACACATAGGTGGTATCGCTGCTTTCAGAAAAGTCCAATCTATCAAAATATAAATATAATTAACCCTATCGGTAAACACCATAATCCAAAAAATTCAAGAATGCCAAAATTACTTTTTTTTTATTGCTGCAATGCCACAAAAAATGCTGTAACAAGCTATCAAAACATCACATCTATCCAAAAATGCTATCAATAAAAGCATTGTCTTGCCCAGCAAAAATAAGTCGTCCATCGACCAAAAAAATGAAAGAGTTATGGGTCTCAGAAAATGGCAGCACAACTCAAAATTTTTTTTGGCATACTTCTGATATTTTTTCGCCACTAAAATAATTAAAAAACTGGACATGTTTGGTAACACGGTGATCATACTGATCAGACTCATATTGCAAAGTCATTTTTACCACAAAATGAACACTGTAAAAATGAATTGCCAAAAAACTATTTTAGAATTGTGTTTGTGTCATAGTTTCTCCCCACTTTACATTTTTCCTGGTTTCCAGACACACCTGCTTTGCAGGATAACACAGTGCCTTAAAAAACCTTTCCCCATCTTTTCACATTGCACCCACAAACTTAAATGTATTTTATTGGGATGTTATGTGACATATCAACACAAACTAGCAAGTATTTGTGAAATATAAAGAAAATGATACATAAATAATAATATGATCTTTTTTTATATAGCGCTTTACAGGTTTGCACATATCATTACGGTCCCCGATGGGGCTCACAATCTAAATTCCCTATCAGTATCTCTTTGGTGTGTGGGAGGAAACCGAAGTACCTAGAATAAACCCATGCAAACACGGGGAGAACATACAAACTCCTTGCAGATGTTGTCCTTGGTGGGATTTTAATCCGGACTCCAGCGCTGCAGTGCTAACCACTGAGCCACTGTGATACATGGTTTTCTAATTATTTTAAAAGGTCTGCTGCATGCTAAATCTAAAACTCTGGTTGTGTCAGAATGGCTGTACCCAGTAAACTAATCGATACATCATTGGATACAGGGTCTCTTTCTCTACATCATGCTGCTCAGATGAGGTAGCCAAAACCTGCTAATAAATTCCCTTTAAGACTAAGGCTGCCATCACACTAGCAGTATTAGGTCAGTATTTTACCTCAGTATTTGTAAGCCAAAATCAGGAGTGGAACAAATAGAGGAAAAGTATAATAGAAACATATGCACAACTTCTGCATTTATCACCCACTCCTGGTTTTGGCTTACAAATACTGAGGTAAAATACTGACCAAATACTGCTAGTGTGACGGCAGCCTAAATCAAAGTAATTATTTGATTCCTTCCTCATAACCTAGATTTTCTAAGCCCTTTATCAGTTTTGTGGCTCTTCTTTGTACATTTTCTAACTCAAGGCACTCTTTCTAAGAACTGGCGCACAGAATTGGACTGTGTATTCTAGATTATTATTATTTATTTATATAGCACCATTGATTCCATGGTGCTGGACATGATATGGAGTTACATACAAATTACAGATATCACTTACAGTAAACAAACTAAGGCCAGGGTCACACTACCGTGTTTTACGGACGTAAGAGAGGTGCTGAAAATGCGGATTGCATACGGTAAAATGCTTCTCTATGCCCCAGCTCCTATCAGCCATATTTTATTGATCCGTATTATACGGTCTTCTACGGCCGTAGAAAATCGCAGCATGCTGCGCTTGTCACCGTATTGCGCAAAAAATACGCCAATGAAAGTCTATGGGGGCCAGAAAAATACGGATTACACACGGACCAGCAGTGTGACTTACGAGAAATATGCAGCGGTGTTAGAGAGAAAAGCCGACATATATATGTATATATATTAATATTTCATACAGCGCTAGATAGCTTAAAAGCCGGTAATTCAATTGCCGGCTTTTGCTTTCTCCTTCCCAAACCCGACATGATATGAGACATGGTTTACATACAGTAAACCATCTCATATCCCCATTTTTTTTGCATATTCCACACTACTAATGTTAGTAGTGTGTATGTGCAAAATTTGGGCGCTCTAGCTATTAAATTAAAGGGTTAAATGGCGGAAAAAATTGGCGTGGGCTCCCGCACAATTTTCTCCGCCAGAGTAGTAAAGCCAGTGACTGAGGGCAGATATTAATAGCCTGGAGAGGGTCCATGGTTATTGGCTTCCCCCCGGCTAAAAACATCTGCCCCCAGCCACCCCAGAAAAGGCACATCTGGAAGATGCGCCTATTCTGGCACTTGGCCACTCTCTTCCCATTCCCGTGTAGCGGTGGGATATGGGGTAATGAAGGGTTAATGTCACCTTGCTATTGTAAGGTGACATTAAACCAGATTAATAATGGAGAGGCATCAATTATGACACCTATCCATTATTAATCCAATAGTCTGAAATGGTTAAAAAAAAACACAAACACATTATTACAAAGTCTTTTAATGAAATAAAAACACAGGTTGTTGGAATATTTTATTATCCTGGTAATCCACCTGAAGACCCTCGCTCTGTAACAAAGGAAAAATAAAAAAACAACAATATCTCATACCTTCCGATGATCTGTCACGTCCCACGATGTAAATCAATCTGAAGGGGTTACATTTTTTTACAGGCAGGAGCTCTGCTAATGCAGCTGTGCTCCTGGCTGTAAAACCCCAGCGAATGAATGTAAAGTAGGTCAATGACCTGTAGTTACCTTCAGTCACGGTGATGCGACCTCTGCTGGTTGTCCTCATATGAACTCGAGCCTGGGAACTTTTCAGATTTTTTTCCCACGCTCGAAGGACATCCAGCAGAGGGCGCATCACCGCGAATGAAGGTAACTACAGGTCATTGACCTACTTTACATTCATTCGCTGGGGTTTTACAGACAGGAGTACAGCTGCATTATAGCAGAGCTCCTGCCTGTAAAAATTTTTAACCCCTTCAGATGGATTTACATAGTTGGACATGACAGATTATCGGAAGGTAAGAGATATTGTTGTTTTTTTTATTTTTCCTTTGTGACAGAGCGAGGGTCTTCAGGTGGATTACCAGGATAATAAAATATTCCAACAACTAGTGTTTTTATTTCATTAAAAGACTATGTAATAATGTGTTGGTGTTTTTTTTAACCATTTCAGACTATTGGATTAATAATGGATAGGTGTCTGTTATGAAAGGCAATTCAGAATCACAATGGACATGGAGGTCAGAGCACATACAGTGAACTGACAATAACCCAAAATAATAGAACGAGCTCTGAGACGTGGGAACTCTGCAGACCGCAATCCCTAAGCCTATCAAACCACACTAAAGGTAGCCGTGGAGCACTCCTGACCAGAACCTAGGCGCCTCGTCACAGCCTGAGAAACTAGCTAATCCTGAAGATAGAAAAATAAGCCTACCATGCCTCAGAGAAATTCCCCAAAGGAAAAGGCAGCCCCCCACATATAATGACTGTGAGTAAGATGAAAACACAAACATAGAGATGAAACAGATTTAGCAAAGTGAGGCCCGACTAGCTGAACAGAACGAGGATAGGGAAGATAACTTTGCGGTCAGCACAAAAACCTATAAAAAACCACGCAGAAGGGACAAAAAGACCCTCCGCACCGACTAACGGTACGGAGGTGGTCCCTCTGCGTCTCAGAGCTTCCAGCAGGCGAGAAAAACCAATAAAGCAAGCTGGACAGAAAAATAGCAACAAAATAACATAAGCAAAACTTAGCTTTGCAGAGCAGCAGGCCACAGGAATGATCCAGGGAAAAAACAAGTCCCACACTGAAACATTGACAGGAAGCATAGATCAAAGCATCAGGTGGAGTTAAGTAGAGAAGAAGCTAACGAGCTCACCAGATCACCTGAGGGAGGAAACTCAGAAGCTGCAGTACCACTTTCCTCCACAAACGGAAGATCCCAGAGAGAATCAGCCGAAGTACCACTTGTGACCACAGGAGTGAACTCTGCCACAGAATTCACAACAGGTGTCATAATTGACGCCTCTCCATTATTAATCTGGTTTAATGTCACCTTACAATAGCAAGGTGACATTAACCCTTCATTACCCCATATCCCACCGCTACACGGGAATAGGAAGAGAGTGGCCAAGTGCCAGAATAGGCGCATCTTCCAGATGTGCCTTTTCTGGGGTGGCTGGGGGCAGATGTTTTTAGCCGGGGGGGGGGGGGGGGCAATAACCATGGACCCTCTCTAGGCTATTAATATCTGCCCTCAGTCACTGGCTTTACTACTCTGGCAGAGAAAATTGCGCAGGAGCCCACGCCAATTTTTTCCGCCATTTAACCATTTATTTTAAAAGCTAGAGCACCCAAATATTGCACATACACACTACTAACATTAGTATTATTATTATTATTATTATTATTATTTATTATTATAGCGCCATTTATTCCATGGCGCTTTACATGTGAGGAGGGGTATACATAATAAAACAAGTACAATAATCTTGAAAAATACAAGTCACAACTGGTACAGGAGGAGAGAGGACCCTGCCCGCGGGGGCTCACAATCTACAAGGGATGGGTGAGGATACAGTAGGTGAGGGTAGAGCTGGCCGTGCAGCGGTTTGGTCAATCGGTGGTTACTGCAGGTTGTAGGCTTGTCGGAAGAGGTGGGTCTTCAGGTTCTTTTTGAAAATTTCGATGGTAGGCGAGAGTCTGATATGTTGTGGTAGAGCATTCCAGAGTAGGGGGGATGCACGAGAGAAATCTTGTATGCGATTGTGGGAAGAGGAGATAATAGGGGAGTAGAGAAGGAGATCTTGTGAGGATCGGAGGTTGCGTGCAGGAAAGTACCGGGAGACGAGGTCACAGATGTATGGAGGAGACAGGTTGTGGATGGCTTTATATGTCATGGTTAGGCTTTTGTACTGGAGTCTCTGGGTGATGGGGAGCCAGTGCAGGGATTGACAGAGGGGAGAGGCCGGGGAATAGCGGGGGGACAGGTGGATTAGTCGGGCAGCAGAGTTTAGAATAAATTGGAGGGGTGCAAGAGTGTTAGAGGGGAGGCCACAGAGCAGGAGGTTACAGTAGTCAAGGCGGGAGATGATGAGGGCATGGACTAGGGTTTTTGCAGATTCTTGGTTTAGGAATGTGCGGATCCGTGAAATATTTTTGAGTTGGAGGCGGCAGGAAGTGGAAAGGGTTTGGATATGTGGTTTAAAGGAGAGATCAGTGTCAAGGATTACCCCAAGACAGCGGGCTTGTGGGACTGGGGAGAGTGGGCAGCCGTTTACTGTAATGGATAGGTTCGTTGGGGAGATAGCGTGAGATGGGGGAAAGATGATGAATTCTGTTTTGTCCATGTTAAGTTTTAGAAATCTAGTGGAGAAGAAGGATGAAATAGCAGACAGACATTGAGGGATTCTGGTTAGTAGGGAGGTGATATCTGGTCCAGAGATGTAGATCTGTGTGTCGTCAGCATAGAGATGATACTGAAAGCCGTGAGATTCTATGAGCTGTCCCAGGCCAAAGGTGTAGATGGAGAAGAGCAGGGGTCCTAGAACTGAACCTTGCGGGACTCCGACAGATAGGGGGCGAGGTGAGGAGGTGGTGTGTGAGTGGGAGACGCTGAATGTACGGTCAGTTAGGTATGATGAGATCCAGGATAGGGCCAATTCTGTGATGCCAAGGGATGAGAGGGTCTGTAGCAGCAGGGAATGGTCCACTGTGTCAAAGGCAGAGGACAGGTCCAGGAGGAGGAGGGCAGAGTAGTGTCGCTTGCTCTTGGCGGTTAATAGGTCATTGGTGACATTAGTTAGGGCAGTTTCAGTGGAGTGGTGTGACCGGAAGCCTGATTGAAAGCGGTCGAAGAAGGAGCAGGAAGATAGATGGGAGGACAGTTCAATATGGACATGTTGTTCCAGTAGTTTTGAGGCAAAGGGGAGAAGTGATATAGGGCGATAGCTAGATACAGAGGATGGGTCAAGAGAGGGCTTTTTGAGGATAGGTGTGATTGTGGCATGTTTAAAGCTTGAGGGGAAAATGCCAGTTGTTAGTGATAGGTTAAAGAGATGGGTTAGGGTTGGGATGAAGACTGTGGTGAGGTTTGGGATGAAGTGGGATGGGAGTGGGTCAAGTGCACAGGTGGTGAGATGCGATCTTGAGAGTAGAGTGGAGAGTCCGTCTTCTGTAATGGTGGAGAAGTTGGTTTTGGAGGTGGAGGGCTGGGTAGTTGGGAGGAAGGGTTCTGGGGGTTGTTTACTAAAATTGTCTCTGATGTTCTCAATTTTCTGCTTGAAAAATGAGGCGAAGTCTTCAGCTGAGATGAGTGGGGAGGGAGGAGGTGCTGGGGGACGGAGGAGAGAGTTGAAGGTGTTGAATAACTGTTTGGGGTTGTGAGACAGGGAGGATATGAGAGATGAGAAGTAGGTTTGTTTTGCTGTGGCGAGCATGGTTTTGAAAGCAGTGAGGGACTGTTTGAATGCGATGAAGTGCTCGATGGAGTGGGATCTTTTCCATCTGCGCTCAGCAGCTCTGGAAGCTCGCCTCAGTTCTTTTGTCATGCTGGTGTGCCAGGGTTGTCTGTTGATTTTGCGAGCTTTGGTATGTGTGAGAGGGGCAAGAGATTCCAAAGCTGCAGCTATTGTGGTGTTATATAGAGCGGCAGCATCATCCGCATTGTGTAGGGAGCTTATGTCTGTGAGAGGGAGGAGGGATTCAGAGAGTGAGTGAAGATCAAGGTGTTTAAGATTTCTGCGAGGGTGTGAGAGTTTGTGGGGTGGGGGTTGTAGACAAGGAGTGGAAAGGGAAGAGAATGTAAGTAGGTTGTGGTCAGAAAGAGGAAGAGGTGAGTTTGAGAGGTTAGATAGGGAGCAGAGGCGGGTGAGAATGAGGTCCAGTGTGTGACCATCTTTGTGGGTGGCTGTAGAAGACCATTGAGTGAGGCCAAAGGAGGAAGTGAGAGATAGAAGTTTAGTGGCAGCTGAGAGGGAAGTGTCAATGGGGATGTTGAAGTCGCCCATGATGATAGTGGGGATGTCAGCGGCGAGGAAGTGGAGTAGCCAGGTGGTGAAGTGGTCGAAGAAGGTGGTGGCTGGCCCTGGGGGACGGTAGATGACAGCCAGTTGGAGGTTGGAGGGGGAGTAGATGCGCACAGAGTGCACCTCAAAGGAAGGGAGGATAACAGAGGGTGGCAGTGGGATTGGGGTGAAGGAGCAGTTATCTGACAGGAGAAAACCAACTCCTCCGCCATGCTTGCTGCTGGGGCGGGGTGTGTGAGAAAGGTGGAAGCCACCGTAAGAGAGTGCCGCAGGGGAGGCTGTGTCAGAAGGGGTGAGCCAGGTTTCAGTGATGCCGAGGAAGGAGAGTTTGTTATTGATAAAGAGGTCATGGATAAATGGAAGTTTATTGCAGACAGAGCGTGCGTTCCATAGTGCTCCAGATAGGGAAATTGGGGGAGTGGGGGCAGGATGAATGGGTATGAGGTTACTGTGGTTGCGAGGACGTGTAGAGGATCGTGGCAGGGGATTAGAAATGAGTGTGGGGATGTGATGAGGAGGGCCAGGATTTGGGGATATGTCGCCAGCAATGAGGAGCAGCAGACAGAGCGTTAGAAGGTGTGAGCTGGATAGGTCATGATGTGGCCGTGTGTGCCTGGCGAGAAAGGATTGTATGTGGAGGAATAGTTCTGTGGAGGAGGTGAGATGACTGGGGAGGATGGAGGGAGAAATGACTAGTTCTTTACTGGGTGGAGGGACTACAGGAGATAGGAAGAAATAGAGTAGTATGGGGGTGAATGTGAAAAGAAAACGAAACATTATAGTGGTTTTCTATTCCTTTACCTTCCAGTCAATTCCAGTCCAATTCTAGTCTAATTCATAGCAATTAAAAAACTGCAATTTAAAAATGCAATATCTAAGATGGTCAGACACGTCTGGTCAGACTCATGGCTATGAATTTATGGGCACCTAAGGGCTCACAGCTGAGAGGGAGGATGTGGGCGTGTGTGTCTAGAGCACATGTTCACAGTTAAGCCAGGTCATAAAGAGGGGGTGGGGTAGATGGCCACTCAGGTATGCAAGCAAGAAGCAAGGGAAGTGAAATACGAATGGATAGAAAACAATGGGTAAGCAAAGCATACCAGGTGGGAATTATATGCAGTTCACATAAACACACATTGCAGGAAAGGCAGAGTAGATGGACAGCAGCATACCAGGTGGGAATTATATGCAGTTCACATAAACACACATTGCAGGAAAGGCAGAGTAGATGGACAGCAGCATACCAGGTGGGAATTATATGCAGTTCACATAAACACACATTGCAGGAAAGGCAGAGTAGATGGACAGCAGCATACCTGTGGGTAGACAAAACAGCTTGATTAGAGGATACAGGTGGTGATGAGGATGATGAAAGTACAGCAGTGATGAATGCTCAAATGCCCCATGGAATTCTAGTCTAATTCATAGCAATTAAAAAACTGCAATTTAAAAATGCAATATCTAAGATGGTCAGACACGTCTGGTCAGACTCATGGCTATGAATTTAGTAGTGTGGAATATGCAAAAAAAATGGGGATATGAGATGGTTTACTGTATGTAAACCATGTCTCATATCATGTCGGGTTTAGGAAGGAGATAGCAAAAGCCGGCAATTGAATTACCGGCTTTAAAGCTATCTCGCGCTGGATGAAATATTTATATAAATATATGTGTCTACTGACATATATATATATATATATATATATATATATAGAGAGAGAGAGAGACAGTATATATGTTGTTACGATTTTTTGACAACATGGATCCATTGTATGTCCGTATGTCGGTTTTGCAAGCCTGCGAGAAAATCTCGCAGTACGGATGCCATACGGATTACATACGGAGGATGCCATGCGCAAAATACGCTGACACACCCTGCCTACGGAGGAGATACGGACCACCATTTTGGGGACTTTTCTGCGTATTACGGCCGTAAATTACGGACCGTATTTTTATACGCTGAGTGTGACGCCGGCCTTACAATCACAGACTGATACAGAGAGGAGAGGACCCTGCCCTTGCGGGCTTATATTCTACAGGATGGTGGGGAAGGAGACAGTAGGTTGGGGGGGTGCAGCAGCTCCGATGTTGGTGAGGCGGTAGCTCCGATAGTGGTGAGGAGGCAGCGGGGTCAGTGCAGGCTGTAAGCTTTCCTGAAGAGGTGGGTTTTCATGTTCTGTCTGAAGGATCCGAATGTGGTTGATAGTCAGACGTGTTGGGGCAAAGAACCCCAGAGGATGGGCGATATTTGGGAGAAGTCTTGGAGGAAGTTGGGTGAGGAGCGAATAAGTGTGGAGGAGAGAAGGAGGTCTTAGGAGGACCGGAGATTACGTGAGGGAAGATATCGGGAGATTCGTTCAGAGACGTATGGAGGAGACAGGTTATAGATGTCTTGTAGGTCAGTATTAGTAATTTGAACCTATATGCTGAATGGGAGCCAGTGAAGAGATTTCAAGAGGGGAGAAGCGGAGGAGTAGCAAGGAGAGAGATGAATTCGTAGGGCAGCAGAGTTAAGTATGGACTGGAAAGGTGCAAGGGTGTTAGCAGGGAGGCCACAGAATAGGATGTTGCAGTATTCGAGGCGGGAGCTGATGAGGGCATGCACAAGCATTTTAGTAGATTGAGGGTAGAGGAAAGGACAGATTCTGTAGATATTTTTGAGCTAGAGGCGACAGGAGGTGGAAAGAGCTTGGATGTGCGGTTTGAAGGACAGGGCAGAGCCAAGGGTTACTCCGAGGCAGCGGACTTCCGGTAGAGGGGAAAGCATGATGTCGTTAATTGCGATAGATAGGTCAGGTAAGAAAGATCTATGAGATGGAGGAAAGATGATGAGTTCAGATTTGTCCACAATGAGTTTGAGGAAGCGAGAGGAGAAAAAGGAGGATATGGCAGATAGACACTCCGGGATTCTGGACAGCAGAGGTGACATATGGGCCAGAGAGGTAGACCTGAGTGTCATCAGCATAAAGGTGGCACTGGAATCCATGGGACTTTGATTTGTCCCAGGCCAAGTGTATAGATTGAGAAGAGTAAGGGTTCTAGAATATAGCTGTCATTGTTCTGTCTATTTCATGGCTGTGGTATCTTTGGGGTTAATCTTTTGGAACCTCCTTTTGGCATCAGTGAGGCCTTTTATACCCTTTCTGTGGGTTCCGACCTTGTCGGTTATACTCGTGCCCTTGGCTGAGGTGGTCGACCCCGCTGTGCCTGTGCCTTTCTGCCTGTATTTTGTGAGATTGTTTGGTTTTGTCCCCGTCTGTCTTCCTGTTGCTCATTCTGCCAGCTGATTGAGTACTTCACTTGCTCTCTTGATTCTGACTTTTGGCTTGTCTCCTGGTTTCTCTTTTGGCTTCCCCTTTTGTACTGTCTGTCCTGTCTGATAACTTTGACCTCAGCTTTGGTTTGACCTCCCTTCGCTCTCGCCCACCCCTGTGCACTTACCCCCTTTGCGGTGTCATGGTATCATCGCCGCCGCGCTCTCCTGCTTGATGCTGCAGACCTGCGGGAGACTCTGCCTCCGTATCACATGACCGGTCACTTGGCGCAGGTCCTGTTGCAGTGTCTAGCAGACTTTCTTATCGCTCGGCTCTGCTGCTCAGACACCTTGCCCGCTTTTGGTACCCGGACCCCTTAACTCCCTGGTGAGTCAGTTTTAGTACCCTGACTCAGATTCCTGCTATAAGTCTATAGCAGGGATCCTGACAAGAGCCATGGGGGACTCCAACAGAGAAAGGGTGGGATGAGGAGCTAGTGTGGGAGTGGGAGACGCTGAATGCACCGTTGGAAAGGTATGAGGAGATCCAGGATAGGGCGAGGTCTTTGATGCCAAAGGAGGAGAGGATCTGTAGTAGGAGGCAGTGGTCAACTGTGTCGAAAGCAGAGGACAGGTCTAAAAGGGGAGTCACACATAACGATATCGTTAACGATATTGTTGCAACGTCACGCTTTTGGTGACGTAGCAACGATCCCGCTAACGATCTCGTTATGTGTGACAGCGACCAACGATCAGGCCCCTGCTGGGAGATCGTTGGTCGTTGGGGAATGATCAGGACCATTTTTTGGTCGCTGATCACCCGCCGTCATCGCTGGATCGGCGAGTGTGATGCCGATCCAGCGATGTGTTCACTTGTAACCAGGGTAAATATCGGGTTACTAAGCGCAGGGCCGCGCTTAGTAACCCGATATTTACCCTGGTTACCACTGTAAAAATTAAAAAAAAAACAGTACATACTCACATTCTGATGTCTGTCACATCCCCTGGTGTCCACATGGTTAAAACTGCTTTCGGCAGGAGCGCTGCTAATGTGTCAGCGACGGCCGTAAAGCAGAGCACAGCGGTGATGTCACCGCTGTTACTGCCGGCGCTGACACAGTCAGTGCAGGGAAGATCTAGGCAGCAGCGCGTGCATTAGCAGCGCTCTTGCCGAAAGCAGTTTTAACCCTGTGGACGCCGGCAGGGACGTGACAGACATCAGAATGTGAGTATGTAGTGTTTTTTTTTTTTACTTTTACAATGGTAACCAGGGTAAATATCGGGTTACTAAGCGCGGCCCTGCACTTAGTAACCCAATGTTTACCCTGGTTACCCAGTTGCTGCAGGGGGACTTCGGCATCGTTGAAGACAGTTTCAACGATGCCGAAGTCTTTCCCCTGATCGTTGGTCGCTGGAGAGAGCTGTCTGTGTAACAGCTCCCCAGCGACCACACAACAACTTACCAACGATCACGGCAAGGTCGTATCGCTGGTCGTGATCGTTGGTAAGTCGTTTAGTGTGACTAAAGCTTAAGAGGAGGAGTATAGCGTATTGTCCGTTAGCTTTGGCTGTAAGTAGGTCATTAGTAATTTCGGACAGGGCTATCTAAGTTGAGTGATGGGGGCAGAAACCAGATTGTAGATTGTCAAAGAGCAAGTTAGATGAAAGGTCGGAGGAAAGTACAGCATGGACATGCTGCTCCAGAAGTTTGGTAGCGAATGGGAGGAGTGATATTGGGCAATAGCTGGACAGTTGGATCGAGGCTTGCCTTTTTAAGGATAGCATGTTTGAAAGCAGAAGGGAAGGTACCAGAAGTTAGTGATAGGTTGAAGAGGTGGGTTAGGGATGGGATAAGAGTGGCAGTGAGATTGGGGAGGAGGTGGATTAGGATGGAGTCAAGTGCACAGGTGGTGAGATGCGATTTGGAGAGGAGACAATTAAGCTCCCCTTCGGTGATGTTGGATAGGGCTGTTATGAGGTTTGAGCATTGGTCTGGTATACAAAGGGGTTGTGGTGGTTGAACAATAAAGGCTTGCCTTGTTTGGTCGATCTTATTTTTAAAGTGTGTGACAAAGTCCTCAGCAGAGATGAGGGAGGTTGGAGGGGACAGTGGGGGCGGAGGAGCGAGTTAAAAGTTATGAATAACTTTTTGGGGTGGTAGGATAGGGAAGATAAGAGGGTTGTGAAGTAGGCCTGTTAAGCAGAGGTGAGGGCAGGTACCTAGATGAGGTCGTACTATGTTTTCTTTAAGGCTAAAAACAGAGGTGAGTTTTACAAAAAGAGAGGTAGTATCACTAGTTTTTACTTTCTTTACCTTTTTAAGCCACACGTGGTTTTGCCTTCAGAAACTGCATTAAAAAAATAAAAACTAGACAAATTTTCAAGGAATACTTTTTTTTTATCCCTTGTTATGTGCATTGGATTCAATATTGAACAAAGTTATAAATCTGTCCAAAAAAGAAAAAATGAATGGTAACCAGGGAACACAAATCACCACTCTAAACAGACAGAGATCCACTATAAACTGAACTGATGCGGTACAAATATTCAGCTGAAAAAAGGTGCTTGCATGGAAAGAAGAAATGTCCAGTAAATCATGAAGAAAAAATGCAGCACTCACCAGCCGAAGTAAGAAGTTATTTGCCCTTTATTTCACAAAAGTGCCATGGACAGATGAATGGACAAGCAGGGCATAGGAGGAGTGCTGGGGGAAGTGAGAGATGGACAATGGTCGTTTCATGACTGACAGGTCCTGGACCCGTAGAAGCGAGCAATCGCAAAACGGCCGTCTTCCGTTTCTCACTTCCCCCAGCACTCCTCTTATGCCCTGCTTGTCCATTCATCTGTCCATGGCACTCTTTTGAAATAAAGAATTATAAATTTTCCAACAGTACACAATACTCTCTACCTCATACTCCACAGCATTGTCTACCACGGTAGGAGGAGGAGGGTCCTGGGTGACCAACGGAATTACTACTTTCTTAAGCAACACCTTATGAAACACATTGGGAATACGCATGAGGTAGGAAGATTGACCTTAAAGGCCATTATTCGCTTCATAATGGGGAAAAGTTTAAAAAACCTGGGTGCCAGCTTGTAGGAAGGCCCTTTGATCTTATGGCTCTTGGTGAACACCCAGACCCAAACCTTAACCCTGAGCTCAAGCCCTTGTTGTCGACATTTAATGGCCTGCCTTTTTCTGCTCTCCCCTACTTTCTTAAGATGTCTCTGAACCTCTACCTACAGTAGACATTCCTGAGATAGTGGAGTGTATCAGAGACTGCCGGAAGTGTCCCACACCCCTTCAAGCAGTGGACCTAGAATAGAAATCTTGACTACAGAAGAAAGAGGACACACTAAGAGATTCATGCTGCCTATTGTTTAAAGCGAATTCAGCCAAGGCCAGGTAAGCCCCCATTCTAGCTGGTTTTTGGAGCAAAAACACCTTAAAAATGACTCCATGTCAAATATGGTTCTCTCGGTCTGCCCGTTAGTCTGAGGATAGTACGTGGATGAAATTCACAACTTCGTCCCAAGTGGCTTACACAAATATTTCCATAACCTGGTAATAAATTGGGATCTACAATCGGAGACAATCTTCACACCTTACAGTCATACCACCTGAGTGAGAAACTGATCTACCATCTTCTGAGCATTGGGTAGCTTTGTGAAAAGAACCAAATTGCATTGTTTGGAAAAGCGGTCAACAATTACTCAAATAATGGCTATACCCTTGGACCTCAGGGGATGAGTTATGAAATCCATGGATATGTGATACCAATGATGTATAGGGATAGACAGTTATAAGAGTTTCCTTATCAGGGCGGTGCAAGGGACTTTGTTCTGGCACAAATTTCACATGCATTAACATATGCCTCTACATCCTTAGCCAACCTTAGGCCACTTATACCCTCTGTCTAAAAGAATATATGTACCCTTAAAGCACAGGTGACCCGCAGTGATAGAGTCATGGCACTCCCTGAGCAACCCCAATCTCAGGTGCACAGGAACAAACAACTTGTCATGGTGTGTACAAAATGGAGCCAATCTCTGTGCCTTTACCATGTCACAGACCACATTGACTGAGGACACAACAACCACCTTGGGAAGAATAACCTTAGACTCAATGACCTCAGACTGGGTGGAACAAAGATTTCGAGAGAGCGCATCCGCCCATACCTTCTTGGTCCCAGGGAGGTAGGAAATAGAAAAATTTAATTTGGTATAGAACAAGACCTATTGTGCCTGCCCAGAATTTAATCTCTTGGTGTTTTCTAAATAAAACAGGTTCCTATGAACTGTAACTACAGTAAATTGATGTTTAGCCCCCCTCAAGGAAAGGTCTCCACTCCTTCAGAGATAACTTAATGGCGAGAAGTTCTCAGTTGCCGTCGTCATAGTTCAGCTCAGGGGGAAAATATTACTTGAGAAAAAGGAGCATGGCCTCAAATTAGTTAGGGGAGGGGATCTGTTATGAACAGGTGATTCAGAACCCCAATGGACCTGGTGGTTACGAGCACAGAAAATGACCTGATAGTTGCTAATCACATAGGACGAGCTCTGAGACGTGGGAACTCTGCTGACCGCAATCCCTAATCCTATCACACCACACTAGAGGTAGCCGTGGATTGCTCCTAACGCTCCCTATGCAACTCGGCACAGCCTGAGAAACTAGCTAGCCCTGAAGATAGAAAAATAAGCCTACCTTGCCTCAGAGAAATTCCCCAAAGGAAAAGGCAGCCCCCCACATATAATGACTGTGAGCAAAGATGAAAACACAAACACAGAGATGAAATAGATTTTAGCAAAGTGAGGCCCGACTTACTAAATAGACCGAGGATAGGAAAGATAGCTTTGCGGTCAGCACAAAAACCTACAAACAACCACGCAGAGGGCGCAAAAAGACCCTCCGCACCGACTAACGGTACGGAGGTGCTTCCTCTGCGTCCCAGAGCTTCCAGCAAGCAAGACAAACCAATATAGCAAGCTGGACAGAAAAAATAGCAAACAAAAGTAACACAAGCAGAGCTTAGCTTATGCAGGGCAGACAGGCCACAAGAACGATCCAGGAGAGAGCAAAACCAATACTGGAACATTGACTGGAGGCCAGGAACAAAGAACTAGGTGGAGTTAAATAGAGCAGCACCTAACGACTTAACCTCGTCACCTGAGGAAGGAAACTCAGAAGCCACTCACATCCACCAGAGGAAGCTCATAGACAGAATCAGCCGAAGTACCGATCATGACCACAGGAGGGAGCTTGACCACAGAATTCACAACAGTACCCCCCCCTTGAGGAGGGGTCACCGAACCCTCACCAGAGCCCCCAGGCCGACCAGGATGAGCCAAATGAAAGGCACGAACCAGATCGGCAGCATGAAGATCAGAGGCAAAGACCCAGGAATTATCTTCCTGACCATAACCCTTCCACTTAACCAGGTACTGGAGTTTCCGTCTCGAAATACAAGAATCCAAAATCTTCTCCACTATATACTCCAACTCCCCCTCAACCAAAACCGGGGCAGGAGGATCAACGGATGGAACCACATGTGCCACGTATCTCCGCAACAATGACCTATGGAACACATTATGGATGGAAAAAGAAGCTGGAAGGGTCAAACGAAAAGACACAGGATTAAGAACCTCAGAAATCCTATACGGACCAATGAAACGAGGCTTAAACTTAGGAGAGGAAACTTTCATAGGAATATAACGAGATGACAACCAAACCAAATCCCCAACACGAAGTCGGGGACCCACACAGCGCCTGCGGTTAGCGAAACGTTGAGCCTTCTCCTGAGACAACGTCAAATTGTCCACTACATGAGTCCAAATCTGCTGCAACCTATCCACCACAGTATCCACACCAGGACAGTCAGAAGACTCAACCTGCCCTGAAGAGAAACGAGGATGGAAACCAGAATTGCAGAAAAATGGCGAAACCAAAGTAGCCGAGCTGGCCCGATTATTAAGGGGGAACTCAGCCAAAGGCAAAAAGGACACCCAATCATCCTGATCAGCAGAAACAAAACATCTCAGATATGTTTCCAAGGTCTGATTGGTTCGTTCAGTCTGGCCATTCGTCTGAGGATGGAAAGCCGAGGAAAAAGACAAATCAATGCCCATCCTAGCACAAAAGGCTCGCCAAAACCTCGAAACAAACTGGGAACCTCTGTCGGAAACGATGTTCTCCGGAATGCCATGTAAACGAACCACATGCTGGAAGAACAATGGCACCAAATCAGAGGAGGAAGGCAATTTAGACAAGGGTACCAAATGGACCATCTTAGAAAAGCGATCACAAACCACTCAAATGACCGACATTTTTTGAGAGACGGGGAGATTCGAAATAAAATCCATAGAGATATGTGTCCAGGGCCTCTTCGGGACTGGCAAGAGCAAAAGCAACCCACTGGCACGAGAACAGCAGGGCTTAGCCCGAGCACAAATCCCACAGGACTGCACAAACGAACGCACATTTCGTGACAGAGACGGCCACCAAAAGGATCTAGCCACCAAATCTCTGGTACCAAAGATTCCAGGATGACCAGCCAACACCGAACAATGAACCTCAGAGATAACTCTACTCGTCCATTTATCAGGAACAAACAGTTTCTCCGCTGGGCAACGGTCAGGTCTATTAGCCTGAAATTTTTGCAGCACCCGCCGCAAATCAGGGGAGATGGCAGACAAAATTACCCCCTCCTTGAGAATACCCGCCGGCTCAGGCAAACCCGGAGAGTCGGGCACAAAACTCCTAGACAGGGCATCCGCCTTCACATTTTTAGAGCCCGGGAGGTACGAAACCACAAAGTCAAAACGGGAGAAAAACAGCGACCAACCAGCCTGTCTAGGATTCAACCGTTTGGCAGACTCGAGATAAGTCAAGTTCTTGTGATCAGTCAAGACCACCACGCGATGCTTAGCTCCTTCAAGCCAATGGCGCCACTCTTCGAATGCCCACTTCATGGCCAGCAACTCTCGATTGCCAACATCATAATTATGCTCAGCAGGCGAAAACTTCCTGGAAAAGAGTGCGCATGGTTTCATCACCGAGCTATCAGAACTTCTTTGCGACAAAACAGCCCCTGCTCCAATCTCAGAAGCATCAACCTCGACCTGAAACGGGAGCGAAACATCTGGTTGGCACAACACAGGGGCAGAAGAAAAACGACGCTTCAACTCTTGAAAAGCTTCCACAGCAGCAGAAGACCAATTGACCACATCAGCACCCTTCTTGGTTAAATCAGTCAACGGTTTAGCAATACTAGAAAAATAATTGATGAAGCGACGATAAAAATTAGCAAAGCCCAGGAACTTTTGCAGACTCTTCAGAGATGTCGGCTGAGTCCAATCATAAATGGCCTGAACTTTAACAGGGTCCATCTCGATAGTAGAAGGGGAAAAAATGAAACCCAAAAATGAAACCTTCTGAACACCAAAGAGACACTTTGACCCCTTCACAAACAAAGAATTCGCACGCAGGACCTGGAACACCATTCTGACCTGCTTCACGTGAGACTCCCAATCATCCGAGAAGACCAAAATATCATCCAAGTATACAATCAGGAATTTATCCAGGTACTCTCGGAAGATGCCATGCATAAAGGACTGAAACACTGATGGAGCATTAGAAAGCCCGAATGGCATAACCAGGTACTCAAAATGGCCCTCGGGCGTATTAAATGCTGTTTTCCATTCATCGCCCTGTTTAATACGCACAAGATTATACGCACCACGAAGATCTATCTTGGTGAACCAACTAGCCCCCTTAATCCGAGCAAACAAATCAGACAGCAGCGGCAAGGGGTACTGAAATTTGACCGTGATTTTATTTAGAAGGCGGTAATCAATACAAGGTCTCAACGAACCATCCTTCTTGGCCACAAAAAAGAACCCTACCCCCAATGGCGAAGACGAGGGGCGAAAATGACCCTTCTTCAAGGATTCCTTTACGTCACTCCGCATAGCGGCGTGCTCAGGTACAGACAAATTAAACAGTCGACCTTTAGGAAACTTACTACCAGGAATCAAATCGATAGCACAATCGCAATCCCTATGCGGAGGTAGGGCACTGGACTTGGGCTCATCAAATACATCCCGGTAATCTGACAAGAACTCTGGGACCTCAGAAGGGGTGGATGATGAAATAGACAGAAATGGAACATTACCATGTACCCCCTGACAACCCCAGCTGGACACAGACATTGATTTCCAATCTAATACTGGGTTATGGACTTGTAGCCAAGGCAACCCCAACACGACCACATCATGCAGATTCTGCAACACCAAAAAGCGAATATCCTCCTGATGCGCAGGAGCCATGCACATGGTCAGTTGGGTCCAATACTGAGGCTTATTCTTGGCCAAAGGCGTAGCATCAATTCCTCTCAATGGAATAGGATGCTGCAAGGGCTCCAAGAAAAACCCACAGCGCCTAGCAAACTCCAAGTCCATCAAATTCAGGGCAGCGCCTGAATCCGCAAATGCCATGACAGAAAAGGATGACAAAGAGAAGATCAAAGTAACGGACTAAAGAAATTTCGACTGTACCGTACCAATGGTGGCAGACCTAGCGAAACGCTTAATGCGCTTAGGACAATCAGAGATAGCATGAGTGGAATCACCACAGTAAAAACACAGCCCATTCCGTCGTCTGTGTTCTTGCCGTTCAGCTCTGGTCAAAGTCCTATTACATTGCATAGGCTCAGGTTTATGCTCAGGTAATACCGCCAAATGGTGCACAGTTTTACGCTCGCGCAAGCGTCGATCGATCTGAATGGCCAAAGACATAGACTCATTCAGACCAGCAGGCATAGGAAATCCCACCATGACACCCTTAAGGGCTTCAGAGAGACCCTTTCTGAAAATTGCTGCCAGAGCACATTCATTCCATTGAGTGAGCACAGACCACTTCCTAAATTTCTGACAATATATCTCTACCTCATCCTGACCCTGACACAGAGCCAGTAATTATCTTTACTTGTTGAACTGGGTCACCAGAGGAGCGGGGTTTCAAAGCCAGAAATAGTTTACAATTATTTTTGAAATTCAGAAACTTAGCTCTATCTCCAGAAAATAACTCAGGAATAGGAATTTTAGGTTCTAACATAGGATTCTGAACCACTAAATCTTGAATGTTCTGTACACTTATAGCGAGATTATCCATCACAGAGGACAGACCTTGAATGTCCATGTCTACACCTGTGTTCTGAACCACCCTGATGTAAAGGGGAAAAGAAAGACAAAACACAGTGCAAAGAAAAATATGGTCTCAGAACTTCTCTTTTCCCTCTATTGAGAAGCGTTAGTACTTTGGGCCTCCAGTACTGTTATGAACAGGTGATTCAGAACCCCAATGGACCTGGTGGTTACGAGCACAGAAAATGACCTGATAGTTGCTAATCACATAGGACGAGCTCTGAGACGTGGGAACTCTGCTGACCGCAATCCCTAATCCTATCACACCACACTAGAGGTAGCCGTGGATTGCTCCTAACGCTCCCTATGCAACTCGGCACAGCCTGAGAAACTAGCTAGCCCTGGAGATAGAAAAATAAGCCTACCTTGCCTCAGAGAAATTCCCCAAAGGAAAAGGCAGCCCCCCACATATAATGACTGTGAGCAAAGATGAAAACACAAACACAGAGATGAAATAGATTTTAGCAAAGTGAGGCCCGACTTACTAAATAGACCGAGGATAGGAAAGATAGCTTTGCGGTCAGCACAAAAACCTACAAACAACCACGCAGAGGGCGCAAAAAGACCCTCCGCACCGACTAACGGTACGGAGGTGCTTCCTCTGCGTCCCAGAGCTTCCAGCGAGCAAGACAAACCAATATAGCAAGCTGGAAAAAAATAGCAAACAAAAGTAACACAAGCAGAACTTAGCTTATGCAGGGCAGACAGGCCACAAGAACGATCCAGGAGAGAGCAAAACCAATACTGGAACATTGACTGGAGGCCAGGAACAAAGAACTAGGTGGAGTTAAATAGAGCAGCACCTAACGACTTAACCTCGTCACCTGAGGAAGGAAACTCAGAAGCCGCAGCCCCACTCACATCCACCAGAGGAAGCTCATAGACAGAACCAGCCGAAGTACCGCTCATGACCACAGGAGGGAGCTTGACCACAGAATTCACAACAGGGATCCCTGGGAGAGCACTGCCCCCACCACTACCTCAGAGGCTTCCATCTCCACCACAAAATGCCTATTAACATCTAGCTGATTCAGAACAGGAGCAGAGGAAAAGACTTTTTGAGAGTGTTAAATGCCTTAAAAGCAGCAGGATCCCAGTTAGAGACATCTACCCCTTGTGAGTAAGATCAATAAGGGGTTTCGCCGCTTTGAAGAACCCCCTGAAAAAAACCTTCTGTTATAATTAGTAAAAACCAAGAAACCAGAGGTGTAGCTAGGGTTTCAGCTTTGGTGGGGCAAAAAATCTGAGTGGGGCCCTAACTAGGTAATCCTAGCAACCAGGCAACACCCACATGTACTTATGCTGGCTAACAGATGTAAATCATTCAGCTGCGGAAAGAAAAACTAAATCTCCGAGCACTAAATAGTACTCGGAGGACCCCCGAGCATGCTCGAGAAATCTTCAATACTGACTACAGCTACATGGCGCACCCTAATTGTGAGTATAGGGGAACATCAGCAGATGACGGCACTGTGATTGAAAATAAATCAATACCCCATCATCTCACATTGACCTCACAGTGACCATGACATGCCTTCATTTAATAAATTCTGTCTCCACTTACCGATAAAGTTGGCAGGCAGTGAGGCAGGACCAGGAAGTTTCAGAGTGAAATGCAGGGTGGGCACTAGGACCCAGCATGTCTGAGCCAATCCAAGAGTGCACAAAATTGCAGCCTGACAGAAGCTCCTCAGGTCAGTAAGCTTGCACCGTACAGTCCAGGAGGGAGGCTCTGCACCTGGCCACTGTGTTACCAGCATACAGTCTCCATCAGGAGCAGGCATTTTCCTGCTCTCCTCCTGTGCGGTGTTCTGCCTCATGACACCCGGTGGGCCCCTTCATGTGACGTGGCCCAGGGCAATGGCCCCCTCTGCCCCCCCAGTAGCTATGCTACTGCAAGAAACACTGTAAAACTTTGAGATTGCATGGTTGGGGCCAATCGAGCATCGCCTTTAGGAAATTCCCTTCTTTGTTTACATGTGCATTAGATACCGTTTATAGTGCACAAGCAGGCAGCGTGCACAATAGCTCACATTTTAGCTCACTGCCACTCCTAGTGGGGTCGTGCTTAGTGGTCTTACCACATCCATGTCTAGGGATAGGTCATTTAATCACCCGAGCCTCTAGTTCTGTCATTTCCACTTCCGGTTTTGGAGGTGGCGCTACAGCTTTCATGGCCAGACGCATACACACACCAGTAAGAGCTTTAGGGCATAATTGAGGATCTATATAAACACTCGCAATTGGCTGGGCACATACTTCCCCTGATGAAGCCTCATTTGGGAGGCGATACGCGTGGGGCTATGGTCCACCCAGTCCCCTGGATACTTTGGCTTGCCAGTATATAGTTTGGCCCGTGTTCGATTACAGGTATTATGCCCTCTTGACCTATGAATGGGATTTTCTGTCTCCATTGGTTCATATGGGTGTCTTGTGGCTATTTGGCCTTACTCATCTTGAGGGTGTGTGAGTTACCCTTTCGGTTACTCTTAGATTCCCCATGAGCCACTAGGTAGGATAGTATTGTTATATATGTTTAGTATATCCTATGGGTTTGGTGACAGGCTGTATTATTGTTTAAATACATGAACATGTGTATCTTGTATCCAGGTGGTCTGTGGTGATATAGTGTTTTTAATTGTTTTCATTGTTTTGCCAATAAAGTGTTTTTTGTATTTTGTTTATATATCGGGTGGTGTGCAATTTTGTAGCAGTGTCTTTTTCTTCCTTTGTTCTTTACATTTTAGAGGGGACTTGTTCAGACATCAGACATTACATACAGCAAAACAATAAACACAGAAATAAAAACAGATACCAATCTATGAGGAAAAAGGGGAGACACGAAAGGTGGATAGTAGCAATTGCTTTCGTTGTTCGGACCAGCCATTGTGTAGGAATCGGGTGTTCATGTAATGCTGCATGAACCAGTTATTGGCCTAAGTATGTAACAGTACAGACACAGTGGGCTATTAACTGCATAAAGCATGTGAGAACATGATACGAGGAACCTGGTTATGGTAAAAATGTCGAATGGGCAACGCAGGGATAGTTAGGTTAATGCGTTGAGGTGGTAGGCCTGTCTGAACAGATGCATTTTTAAGGCACGCTTAAAGCTGTGGGGATTGGGGATTTAATCGTATTAACCTGGGTAGTGCATTCCAAAGAATTGGTGCATCACGTGAAAAGTCCTGGAGACGGGAGGGGGAGGTTCTGATTATTGAGGATTATTGAGGATTATTGCAGCAGTGTAGTGCATGTACATTACCTGGGGACAAAAAAGGCATTGATGTGTTCAAGGATAAAGTTAACATCTAATTTCATGAAATTCACAGTTTCAAATGAATTCTAACATTTTGATATTCGATTCACAGTTTAAAAAAAAAACATGCTTGCCATCATTTCCTACACTGCTGAAGCATCAGCGAGCAAGCTAACATCAATTTGTGCTGTTCGGACCCTAGTGCTCTGCAGCTTTTATATCATATGGATTAACCCAACTTGCGAAGTGGTAGTCACTATATAGGCCGTCACAGATCAGTTTCCAGTTGAGCACAATTTTTGCGTTAGAGTCGCTTTGCAGAGTGTAAGCTCTCATGGTCAACAAGGTCCTCTCTCTCTTGTAGAGGAAAATCTCTTATGGTCATCAGGGTCCTCTCACCTGTAGAGTGTAAGCTCTTATGGTCACCAGGGTCCTCTCTCTCTTGTAGAGGGAAATCTCTTATGGTCATCAGGGTCCTCTCACCTGTAGAGTGAAAGCTCTTATGGTCACCAGGGTCCTCTCTCTCTTGTAGAGGGAAATCTCTTGTGGTGAGCAGGATCCTCTCTTCTGCAAGGGTTAAGCTCTTATGGTCAGCAGGGTCCTCTCTCCTGTAGCGTGTAATCTCTTATGGTCAGCGGGATCCTCTCTCCTGTAGAGTGTAAACTCTTATGGTCAGCGGGGTCTTCTCTCCTGTAGAGTGTAAGCTCTTATGGTCAGCGGGGTCCTCTCTCCTGTAGAGTGTAAGCTCTTATGGTTAGCAGGGTCCTCTCTCCTGTAGAGTGTAAGCTCTCATGGTCAGCAGGGTCCTCTCCGTCTTTCTCCTGTAGAGTGTAACTTCTTATAGTCAGCAGGATTTGCTCTCTCTCTCCTCTCCCCTTGTGTATTTTTCAAGCAAATACAAGATTTCCAGTATTGAGATTGGTGAAATTTTATTTGCCATAAATCAAATATTTGGTGAAAATTCGGCAGAACAGTGAATTTGAACCTAAAAAGATCCACTCATCTCTATCAGGGGAACAAAAAGCATTTCTGTCTACACATTCCTCTGATTATTAAAGGAAATCTTTCATCTTGCTTACACAATTTAAAAATTCTTTCCTTGACGGGACAAGTGGGGCACAGAGGCCACAGTTGTTTTGTGCTTTGTCTAGCCCTTCAACAAGTAGACCTGATGATGCACTAGACAAAGAGCGAAACAGCCGTTGTTTCTGTGCCCACTTGTCCCCTCAAGCAATGAATTTTAAAATGGTGTTTTGGAATAAAGTAGCTTTGGTTGATGAGTGCCACTGTTTCTGTATTCCTTGGATATCCTATGTTATCTGCCTCTTGTTTTATAATGAAGGATTTACCTGCCATTGTAATCGTGATGATAATAAGATGACATTCTGAGAAGTTAAATACAGAACAGGTAGTGTCAACTTATTCTGAGGCTCAGTGGTCTGACTAAAAACAGCAAGATTTCAGGATTGTTTAAAATACCAATAGGGACAAGGAAAACATCACTAAATGTATAAAACAATATATGACACAAAAACTTATAACATAATTTTAAGGCCCAACATAAAGTGAAAACATATTAGGAGGGTATAGTATGCTTAAAAGAAAGACAGACCGTAGGCCTGGAGTCATACTGTGATAATTAAGTATCAGCTAATTCTTTAATGGGCTTGTTGGACTGTAAATATGACTTTAAGTACATCTGTTCGCTCTGAAGTTTATAATGCCTGTAATGATTGTCAGCTTATAATTATATTATTTGTTATAATATAAATTTTTATCATAACACATTATCAATAGAGAAACATTTCTAATAAAACATTTCTCTGTAAATTGACTTCCATTAATTTTAGCTGTGATAAATCATCTGTACCCAACTGCATTGTCTATACAAATATATATATAGGAGGACAACGGGAGTTTTTAGAAAAAGATACATATTTATTAGAAAACTAGTAAAAAAAAAAAAATTAACACACAATTAAAAAACACCAATGAAACATACCAGAGGGACATACATGTAGATATATATAAAGTGTGGACCAAATGTAACCATACTCAAAATATGACACAAATAAGATCCTAAATCTCCTAAGCGACCCCCAGGAGCGGAGAAAAATACCTCCTAATGGCAAAACAACCTACACACCCCACGTCCTGCAAGTATAGCCACTGTGGCTGTGTGCATGTGGGAAGGTAATGAATGCAATAAAGGGAGACACATCCTACCGCAAACAAGGGTGGAGATAAATCCAGGGGGCATCTTCATGTGGTAAGATCCTTGGTTTATGTGGGGTCCCAGGAGAGATTTCTACAGTGATTTTTGGTGTTAGACACATATGGTTCCCTGGGACACACTTTATCTCCACCCTTGTTTGCGATAGGATGTGTCTCCCTTTATTGCATTCATTACCTTCCCACATGCACACAGCCACAGTGGCTATACTTGCAGGACCTGGGGTGTGTAGGTTGTTTTGCCATTAGGAGGTATTTTTCTCCGCTCCTGGGGGTTGCTTAGGAGATTTAGGATCTTATTTGTGTCATATTTTGAGTATGGTTACATTTGGTCCACACTTTATATATATCTACATGTATGTCCCTCTGGTATGTTTCATTGATGTTTTTTAATTGTGTGTTAATTTTTTTTTTTTTTTACTAGTTTTCTAATAAATATGTATCTTTTTCTAAAAACTCCCGTTGTCCTCCTATATGTATATCGTTATATGGGGAGTAGCTTGTGAAGTGAGCCGAGATATGTTCTCTGGCCACTGTTCTATTATGAGTCTGGGTTTATTTGGTGTGCTAATTGTCTATACAAACAACGCAGGAAGGAAACGTTTGTCTCCAATGTGGTCGCCCCAAAAAAGATTACAAAAATAAATAGAACAGTAAAAAAGACAAACATTAATGAAACTAAATTAAATTTACAAGTTTCCATTTTACCGTTAGTATTTATTTTATATATTTAAAGTCTTGTTTTTAAGGAACAGCGCAAATAATTAAGATTGATACAAAAAAATTTGAATACTGCACCGGGGCCCGGAGGTGGAGGGGAGCCCCTGGAGGGGGCTAATAGTGAGGGCAATCTGGACTGTTTCTCTAGCCCTGAGGCTCCGGAGGGGGCGGGGGGAGCTGGCCAGATTGCCCTCATGTGCGATACCTTCAGCTCTGTGGCCTATAGGAGAAAATGGCAGCCGAGTGGAGCTGCAGGCATCCATCCTGTGCATCCAGGAAGCAGGACACTGGGATGTTCACATTTATCCTGCGATCTGAAAAGAAGGACACCACTGAACAGAGGCCAGACCGAGTCCAGAGAAACTTTGCTGCCCTGTTATAGTGAATGGCTCCTTCGGGGGCTTCATCACAATCACATCGCTTGGAGATTTAGATGGAAATCCCGATGTAAGTGCTCACCGTAAAAATGTGATCCCAAACGTTATGTAAAATGTTCCCATCAAAAGCTTCAACTCAATCCATAAAAAAAGCAAGTCCCCACTCACGTCCATCACCTGTTATCGTTAATATAGGGGCTTCCATGTTACTGGTAGCACCAAGGCTCTGAAAAAGCGCTATGGCTCCTCACCCTCCAAAATAAATCCAACAAATTCTGCACTACTAAATCCAGATGCCCCCATTCTGAGCCCGATAGTGTGTCTAAACCACATCTAGAGTTCACATTTTTGGCAAGGGTATAATTTCCAAAATGGGGTCATTTGAGGGGGAATTCTGCTCATCTAGCACTTAGGGGCTCTGTATATGGAATCCACAAACTATTCTAAGAAAATCTGCGAACCAGGTGGCAAAAAGTGCTCCGTCCCTCCCGAGTCTCATCATGTGGCTAAGCAGTACTGTACAGCCACATATGGGTTATTTCCACATTCAGCAGAAATTGTGTGACAAATTTTGGATACTTTTTCACTAATTTTTAAGTGTGAAAATGTAAAATATGGCGCTAAAACAACATTTTTGTGGTACAAATGTAATTATTGTTTCTTCACTGCCCAATGGTATAAAATTCTGTGATACGCCTGTGGTGTCAATATGATCTCTGCACCCTTAGGTGAGTGAAGACACAAAAGAGAATAGTAAAACCAAAAACACTCAGTTTGAAAAAATGTTGCAGTAATCCGCAAGTGCTAGTAAAAGATGTAAAAAACAGGGTATTTGGTTGATACGTTTTTTGCAAAAAATGTATACTAAGCTGCTCTACCAATCTTCACGGTATACCCTTATCAGAGCAGTCCTAACTAATGTATGCAATCCCTATCTGATGTATTTAAAAACCTGAAAAGTCCAAAGAGAAACAAAAGACCAGCGCTCCATCCGGATGTAGTATTCCAACGTGCAAACTTTATTGAGCTATGTAACAGCGACGTTTCGACCCGGAGGTCTTTATCAAGCATACCTAAACATGCAGTGGAGCGGCCTTAAATAGCGTGGATGCCACACATTGCACCAATCACCATCAGGTCAGCCCCCTGTCACATAATGTCACATATAAATAACAAAACACATATCAAATACATATTATCTAAAAGTCCACCACCGCAGATACAAACACCATAGAGGAAACATGGAAAAGATCTATATTCAATACAGTACATACGCTGTTTACCATTACATCCACCAATAAGATGGATGCATCAGACGTTGCTATAGAGATGTAAACCAATCGCAGATAAAACAAACTCCACCAATACCTAACTGTTGTAAACGGCGCCTAAAATCACAGATAGCCTATCAGATAGTCCCGGTTATACAAGTATACACTCAACCACCAACCGGCCACCCTGTAACATGCTGAACCACCCACGTCATATCCCGTTCTAATCTCCACAACTCACCAAGCCGATCACCGGAGCCGGCGATATCAGCGTCATCAAAGTTACACGCATGCGTACATCCTGCCGCAAGAACACACCTCAGGAAGCAGGGGAACCAACCAGCGGAAGTAACCGCCCACAACTACAGTCACATGACTTGAGGGAAACTTGTATCCAAGGCAACATAAACAAAAACAACGCTCCTAGGCTGCCTAATCCAGCGCAACCCAGACGAGCGTCCTCTATGTAGCCCCCGCATGAGAGAGAGTACCCGCAGCCGGCACTGCCAGTGCACTGCCACCCGACAGAGCAACCCGCAGGTCAGCGCGCGTACCTCCACACATAACAGAAGCGCAATGAGGGCACAATCAGGAGCATAAATATTAATCACCTTACTATAATAAGGAGCCAAATGTCGGCCATAAAGGACAAAAAGACGCCCAACCATATATGTTCTAAAATCTCTATCCTGAAATATGAGATATAGTGGAATTGAGTAATCTGAAATATAGTGGAATTCAATAGTCTAAACAAAAGCTCAAATCCCGTCCTCCATTGTCCAAGGTGCATCCACTCTCCAGTGCCTATACCTAAATAACCACCTATGGGAAGATAGAAAAAAAGAAAAAGAGAAAAAAAAGAAATAAAACATAAAAACCAAACCACGGAGTGGAACATGTAAAAGATACTATTTAAAATTACACCGATACGAGCTGCACACATCTCATCAATACACTAGAACTATACCACACAGGTCTGTAGATTGAAATCTAGGTTCAAACCACCCGGTTGTAAAGATCCCAGCAAAAATATCCACTTCAACTCCTTCTGTTTCAGCAAGTGCAATCTGTCACCACCCCTCCTCAGGGTCGGCACACTGTCAATGACCCTAAATCGTAGCTGATTGACAGAGTGCTTGTGTTCCAGGAAGTGTTTCGGGACAGGCAACTCAGTCAGGCCAGTTCTCACAGTACTCTTGTGTTTGATTATTCGAGCTCTAACCTCCATGGTCGTCTCACCAACATAGGTGAGCCCACACGGACATACAATCATATATACCACCCAACTGGATGTACAAGTGTACCTCTCTTTAAGGAAAATCTTTCTGCCAGTATGGGGATGGCAGAAGAATTCACCCTTTAAAATGTTGTTATAGCAGGAGCAACCCAAACACGGAAAATTCCCATGTTTGGCCACCCTGAGAGTACTCTGCACCGAGGATTTAGAAGTCACCACATCAGAGTGAACCAACCTGTCCCTAAGATTACGCCCCCTTCTATAGGACATCAGTGGGTACGTCACAAAACTAGGGATCGATGGAAGACCCCGTTGTAAAAGTGACCAGTGTTTCCTAATCACTCTACCAATCTGGTTGCTTGCTGGATTATAGGTGGTCACAAATGGGATCCGATCACTCACCCGTTTCACCCGTGTTTTTTTGCGAACACTTTCACGAGAGCAATTCAAGGTTTTCTCCTTAAATCTCACGACCTCCCTACCAGGATATCCCCTCTGCAAAAACTTTGAGCACATCTCCTCCAGACGTAGGTTAACCTTATCATCATCAGACACAATCCTCCGAACCCGCAACAACTGACTCCATGGCAATGAGCTTACCATCCGCCTCGGATGGTTGCTATCGAACATCAGCAAACTATTCCTGTCAGTTTCCTTAACAAAAATATCAGTTCTCAACCTACCCATCTCTTTGTATACCAAAGTATCCAGGAACTGAACCTGAGTCATAGAATGTGTGAGGGTAAATTGCAATTCAGAGTGTATCTGATTCAGATAAGTCTGGAAATCCAGCAGTTCTTGTAGACTACCTTCCCAAATGACAAAAATATCGTCAATATAGCGCCACCAGGCTCTGACATGGCGCCAGAGGATAGAACTGTACACAAACTTGTCCTCGAGCACCGCCATAAAGATGTTGGCATAAGTGGGGGCCACATTAGACCCCATGGCGGTGCCCCTCAACTGCAGGAAAAAATCGTCCCCAAAGAGGAAAAAATTCCTCCTGAGGACGAACTCCAACAGTGTGAGGACAAGCCGTGCACACTCGGGGGCCACGTCAGAGCCTGATAACATACAAGAGACCGCATCCAAGCCCTTCTCATGTTCTATGGATGTGTATAACGATACAACATCAAAGGATGCCAGAACCGTCGTCTCAGTAACATTAACCTCCTCAATCTTATCCAAAAAATCGTTGGTATCTTTCACATACGACCTAGCTGAAACTGCAAAGGGACGTAATATCCGATCCAGAAAAATGGCTGTTTTGTTAAACAATGAGCCCCGGCCCGAAACAATCGGGCGACCCGGGGGATTACATAAACACTTATGGATTTTAGGCAGCACATATATTACCGGTGTGACAGGAAAATCAACAATCAAAAATTCTGACAGCTTATGGTCAATGAGTCCCATGGAAAGGGAATCACTGACCACAAGCTGTAATTCTCTCTGAAATCCAGATGTCGGATTGCCAGGCAATTTTGCATATACAGAATCATCAGCCAACTGCCGCTGTATCTCAGCTTTATATTTCACACTGTCCATAACAACAACCGCTCCGCCCTTATCGGCTGGTTTGATGGTTATTGATGGGTTCCTGGCCAATGATTCCAAAGTCACTCTTTCCCTATAGGACAAATTCTGAACTGACCGAGGTCTAAAGTCTTTTCTTATCCTTTCAATATCCTTCTGTACTAGCTCGATATACGATTCCACAAAATGGTTCTTGCCAGGAGGTTGAAAGGAACTCCTATTATACAGACCTACTTCACGCAACGTAAAGCCACGAGTAGGAGTCTCACACCTTGTACTACTACCATCCACCCTATCCGAAAAATAGGAGGATAGTCTCAGTCTCCTAAAAAAAGCATGTAAGTCAACCTCCAAACCAAACCAGTCCGGATTGTTCGATGGACAAAAAGAAAGTCCCTTGGATAAGACTTTAAGTTCAATGTCAGACAAAATAATAGATGAAATATTGACCACCAACTCCTTACTGGTTACTGATTGTCCTTCGTGTTCCTCGTCCTCATTGTGGTGTTCTGCCCCACACGTTGTACCCGGGCTGTGCTGCCATTTCCTGTGTTTGCGACCACCCCTCCGGCCGCGCCTCCTGGAGTAGTTATGTCCATCCTTGCTTTCCCTAAAAAATGATGTTCGTCCTTCTTGGCTCCTCCCAAACTGGAGTCATCCGTCGATTCGGAGTCAGCCGTAGTAAAGCCAAAGTTAGACTGATTCTTATTCTGTATTTTCTTACGTCTCCTTGGTGTCATCGGTCTCTTCCTCCCACTGTTGGAATACTGATTAGAGGTAGATTGCCAAGAGAATACATGGCCCATTTTGTAATCATCAGCATCGCGGAACCATTTGGTGCGCTTAGTGGTCTCTATGTCATTTCTAAACTTAGACAGATTCTCACCCATCTTAGTTTCCAGGAGCCCCCAATCCTGTGCTGTCAGTTGCATCTTTAATTGCTCCTCCAAACCAGCAATGTTCTGTTTAATGACAATAGTCTCAGCCTTCAGAAATTCTATGTTCAACAACATAATGTCGAACGCATACTTATTCGAGATCGACTCAAATTTTGTACAGAACTGGACATTGTCCGGAAGTAAAGTCGGTCTTAAATGTGGTCGCAGCCCACGTGGAATTCTACGGACCTTAAAATATTCAGTCAAGGTTACAATATGTAATTCAAATGAGATCAATCTCCGTTTCTCATTCTCCAATTTTCTCCTCAACATCTCCGTAGTCGGTTTGCTCAAGAAAGCAGTGTCCATATTGGTATCTGATAAAATCCGTACAGCATCGTCGTCGGTTTAAGAAAAAGTCATGGCATTACCCAGATCACCCACATCTGGGTTAACAATTGTATCCATCTTGGAAATAGGGTGCCCGTCAATCCAGGTTCAAACAATGTAACGAAGAAAAAGAAGACTGACAGCACTCACTTATTGGGGCGCCAGGTCCGCATCCAGGGAACCTTCCTGGATCATCCACATAGTCCAAAGAGAAACAAAAGACCAGCGCTCCATCCGGATGTAGTATTCCAACGTGCAAACTTTATTGAGCCATGTAACAGCGACGTTTCGACCCGGAGGTCTTTATCAAGCATACCTAAACATGCAGTGGAGCGGCCTTAAATAGCGTGGATGCCACACATTGCACCAATCACCATCAGGTCAGCCCCCTGTCACATAATGTCACATATAAATAACAAAACACATATCAAATACATATTATCTAAAAGTCCACCACCGCAGATACAAACACCATAGAGGAAACATGGAAAAGATCTATATTCAATACAGTACATACGCTGTTTACCATTACATCCACCAATAAGATGGATGCATCAGACGTTGCTATAGAGATGTAAACCAATCGCAGATAAAACAAACTCCACCAATACCTAACTGTTGTAAACGGCGCCTAAAATCACAGATAGCCTATCAGATAGTCCCGGTTATACAAGTATACACTCAACCACCAACCGGCCACCCTGTAACATGCTGAACCACCCACGTCATATCCCGTTCTAATCTCCACAACTCACCAAGCCGATCACCGGAGCCGGCGATATCAGCGTCATCAAAGTTACACGCATGCGTACATCCTGCCGCAAGAACAGGTATAAAATTCTGTGATACGCCTGTGGTGTCAATATGATCTCTGCACCCTTAGGTGAATGCATTGGGAGGTGCAGTTTGTAAAATGGGGTCACTGATTGGGGATTCTGTTGTACTGGCACCTCATGGGCTCTACCAGTGGGTCATGGTGGCCGCAAACCATAACAGAAAAATCTGCACTATAACATGGCACTCCTTCCCTTCCGAGCATTGCACTGTGTTTCAAAGCAGTTCCAGATCACATGTAGGGTATTGATGCAATTAGAAGAAATTGCACAACAGACTGAGGTCCATTTTTCCTCTTAACCCTTATAAGAATTGAAAAAAAATGGGGGTCCCACAAGATTTTGCGGGAAAAATGTAATTATTGTTTCTTCACTGTTCAATGGTATAATTTTCTGTGAGGCACATGTGGTGTCAACATGCTCACTGCACCCCTAGATTAATTCACTGGGAGATGTAGTTTGTAAATTGACGTAACTTACGAGGGCTTTATGCTGTTCTGGCACCTCAAAGGCTCTGCCAATGTGACATGGCACCCTCAAACCATTCCAGCAAAATCTGAACTCCAATATGGCACGTCTTCCCTTCTGAGCTTTGCACTGTAATTCAAAAGTGATTTTTGACCACATATGAGGTATTGTCGCACTCAGGAGAAATTGCACAACACATTTTGGGCTCCATTTTCTCCTGTTTGGGGCTACAAGAAAATTGTTATGGGAAAAATGTGATTTTTTTTATTTTCATGGCTCTTTGTGAAGCACCTGGGGGTTCAAGTTGCTTACCACTTATCTAAATACATCCTGTTAGGGGTCTAGTTTTTAAAGTGTGGTCACTTGTGGAGGGTTTACACTGTTTAGACACATCAAGGGCTCTTCAAACGCAACATGGCTTCCGCTCTCGATTCCAGACATTTTTGCATTCAAAAAGTCAAACAGTACTCCTTCCCTTCCGAGCGCTGCCATGTGCCCAAACAGTAGTTTTCAACCACATATGAAGTATTGGCGTACTCTGGAGAAATTGCACAAAAAAAATTTGAGGTTAATTTTCTCCTGTTACCCTTGTGAAAATAAAAAATTAGGACTAAAGTCAATTTTATGTGAAAAAATTGCATTTTTTCCACGTTCTATTAATTCCTGAATAGCATCTGAAGGGTTAATACACTTCTTGAATGTGGTTTTGGGAGTTTGAGGGGTGTAGTTTTTAGAATGGTGTCACTTTTGGGTATTTTCTGTCATATAGGTCCCCCAAATCACTTCAAATGTGATGTGGTCCCTAAAAAAAATTTTTTAAAATTTTTGTTGTAAAATGAGAAATTGATTATCAACTTTGAACCATTCTAAATTCCTAGCAAAAAAAACATGATGTTTCAAAAATTGTGCCACTGTAAAGTAGATATGTGAGAAATGTTATTTATTAACTATTTTGTGTGACATACTGTTGAAGGGCGTAAAGGTATGTTTCCACGTTAAGGATTTCTTTAGGATTTGCTGAGGATTGGACGCTGCGTCCAACTGTAGCATCCAATCCGTAGCATCCAGATGTTACAGCAGTGGAGGGGATTTTATGAAATCCCATCTCCACTATGCATGCAATCCCACACTTGTTTTTTGTTTGGCTTTTTTGCTAGGTCCACTAAATGCTAAAACTGACCAGCCATTATGATCCTCCAGGTCATTATGAGTTCATAGTCAAAATAAAATTTGGCACTCAACTCGTGTAGGCAGGGCTGCCACCAGGGTATTACTGCCCTGATTGGCCTATGGGGCCCGATCAGCAGAGGGGGCCGCATTGGGCCCCGTCTCTTCTGCTGATCGGGCCCCAGCAGCAGGCTTCTGCCGCTGCAGTAACTGTACCTATGTCTGAAACACAGGTTCTGTTACTCTATTGCCGCGTGGGACCGCACGGCAATAGTTAAAGAGGCCAGCGTCATCGCGCATTTCGCCGGCCTATGACGTCATTGTCATTTGCCAGCTAGTGCACGCTTGAAACGCCTGGAGGGAACATCATTGCTGCAGGAGCGGGCCACATAAGGAGAAAGGTTTTTTCATTTTTTCATTGAAAGCAGCAAGCCACAATATGTTTCACCAGCAGGATGGAGGGAGACACATGGACCATGTGTCTCCATCCTGCCCGGGGCAGAATGGAGACAGGGGGCAGGATTGGAGACACAGGGGGCAGGATGGAGACACGGAGGCAGGATGGGAGACATGGGGGCAAAATGTAGACAAGGGGCAGAATGGAGAGGGGGCAGAATGGAGACACAGGGCAGAATGAAGACACGGGGCAGAATGGAGACACGGGGCAGAATGGAGACAAGGGGTAGAATGGAGACCGAGGGCAGGATGGGAAACATGGGGAAGGATGGGAGATACAGGGGCAGAATATAGACAAGGGGTAGAATGGAGACAGGGGGCAGGATGGGAGACATGGGTGCAGGATTAGAGACACGGGGCAGGATGGAGACACAGGGGGCAGGATGGAGACATGGTGCAGGATGGAGACATATGGGGCAGGAATATGGGGCAGGATGGAGACAGATGGGGAAGGACAGATACGATGGAGACAGATGGGGCACGATCAGATCATGAGACAGAGGGGGCAGGATCATGGGACAGAGGGGGCACGATCATGGGATAGATGAGGCAGGATGGGGATATCATATGGGGCAGAATGGGACATCACATGGAGGCAGGATGGGAGGACATATGGCTGGAGCCAGGAATGAGACACACAGGGGCTAGGATGGGGGATATTATTACTGCAGTGATGCATTTATTTTTTGAGGATACTGTTTTAAATGGGGGACGGTCCTGTTACTGTGCAGAGCAACATCGTCACCTTTTTTATTTATCTGGCATAGTTTAGAATTGGGGAAAAACATAAGTAACATAGTAACATAGTAACATAGTTAGTAAGGCCGAAAAAAGACATTTGTCCATCCAGTTCAGCCTATATTCCATCATAATAAATAAATACCCAGATCTACGTCCTTCTACAGAACCTAATAATTGTATATAGTAACATAGTTAAAAAAATTTGTTTCTGCGCAAGTAATGTGTTCTGAAAGTGGTGCTCTAGATAACTGTGTTAGTTCCTGCAGAAACGAGCCCTGGCAGGAAGAAGTGACGGCAGTCTGTGCTGGATGAAGATGAAAAGATGAAGGACTTCGCCTAGAGATGTCACTGGTGAGTCAGTGTGTTACCTGTACACTGACATTATACACTGTATCCTATAACAGCGGTTCTGTGTACAATGTCACCAGTGATCACTGTATTACCTTTACACTGTACACTATATACAGAGCTCCTGTGTATAATGTCACCGGTGATAACTGGATTACCTGTACACAGACACTGCATACTAAGTACAGATCTCCTATGCATAATGGTACTTATGGTGATATTAGTATTGTGTTTTTTATTACTGATCAGTATTCTAGTATTTAGTCACTATGTGGTGGTAATATGTTGTCCGGCCATGGTGTGGCAGTATTTATTCCTTGTATGTGCTATTATTTGGTCACTGTGGTGGTAATATGTGGTCTGGTCATAGTGTGGTGGTATTTGTTCCTTGTATGTGGTATTATTGGTCACCATGTGGTGGTAATATGTGATCTGGACATGGTGCAGTGGTATTTGTCCCTTGTATGTGATATTATTCGGTAACTGTGGTGGTAATATGTGGTCTGGACATGGTGTGGCAGCATTTGTTCCTTGTATGCAGGATTATTGGTCACCAGGTGGTGGTAATATGTGGTGTGGACATGGTGCGGTGGTATTTGTCCCTTGCATGTGATATTATTCGGAAACTGTGGTGGTAATATGTGGTCTGAACATGGTGTGGCGGTATTTGTTCCATGTATGTGGTATTTTAAGAAATGATTAATAGGATAGAGTAGAGTAGGGCCCGGCCAAAAGAGTCTACCTTGTCATGTGGCGGCTTAAAAAATCTTTTGACTGTGGACAGTTCTAGGGGTGGAGCATGGGCAGAGTCTCAAGGGGGCTCAAAAAATTTTGCCAGTATGGGGCCCCGAAATTTCTTGTGGCAGGAATTTAAATTAAAGTGGATCTACGTCAGTTCTGTTTGTCGTATATCTTCCAGCCACGTTCTGCCACTTACATTGTGTAGTGTAATACACTGGGCCTGAGTTTTGTTGCAGTCTCCCCCCCAAAAAAGGGAGATTTAAATTGGCACTAAATGGATCTATGTCAATTCTGTTTGTCGTATATCTTCCAGCCACGTTCTGCCACTTACATTTTGTAGTGTAATACACTGGGCCTGAGTTTTGGTGCAGTCTCCCCCCAAAAAATGGAAGATTTAAATTGGCACTAAGTGGATCTACGTCAGTTCTGTTAGTTTGTCGTATATCTTCCAGCCACGTTCTGCCACTTGCATTGTGTAGTGTAATACACTGGGCCTGAGTTTTGTTGCAGTCTCCCCCCCAAAAAAGATAGATTTAAATTGGCACTAAGTGGATCTACGTCAGTTCTGTTAGTTTGTCGTACATCTTCCAGCCACGTTCTGCCACTTACATTGTGTAGTGTAATACACAGGGCCTGAGTTTTGGTGCAGTCTCCCCCCCAAAAAAGGGAGATTTAAATTGGCACTAAGTGGATCTATGTCAGTTCTGTTTGTCGTATATCTTCCAGCCACGTTCTGCCACTTACATTGTGTAGTGTAATACACTGGGCCTGAGTTTTGGTGATCCTCCTGCCCCGGTGTTGGTCGTGGGGGAGTTGGAGTATGTGGTGGAGAAGATTTTGGATTCTCGTGTTTCGAGACGGAAACTCCAGTACCTGGTCAAGTGGAAGGGTTATGGTCAGGAAGATAATTCCTGGGTTTTTGCCTCTGATGTTCATGCTGCTGATCTAGTTCTTGCCTTTCATTTGGCTCATCCTGATCGGCCTGGGGGCTCTGGTGAGGGTTCGGTGACCCCTCCTCAAGGGGGGTATCAAGTCGGGGACCAACACAGCGCCGGCGGTTAGCGAAACGTTGAGCCTTGTCCTGGGACAATGTCAAATTGTCCACCACATGAGTCCAAATCTGCTGCAACCTGTCCACCACCGTATCCACACCAGGACAGTCCGAAGGCTCAACCTGCCCTGAAGAGAAACGAGGATGGAAACCAGAATTACAGAAAAAAGGAGAAACTAAAGTAGCCGAGCTGGCCCGATTATTAAGGGCGAACTCAGCCAAAGGCAAGAAGGACACCCAATCATCCTGATCAGCAGAAACAAAGCATCTCAGATATGTTTCCAAAGTCTGATTAGTTCGTTCGGTTTGGCCATTAGTCTGAGGATGGAAAGCCGAAGAAAAAGACAAATCAATGCCCATCTTAGCACAAAAGGACCGCCAAAACCTCGAAACAAACTGGGAACCTCTGTCCGAGACGATGTTCTCTGGAATGCCATGCAAACGAACCACATGCTGGAAAAACAATGGCACCAAATCAGAGGAGGAAGGCAATTTAGACAAGGGTACCAAATGGACCATCTTAGAGAAGCGATCACAAACCACCCAAATGACCAACATCCTTTGAGAAATAGGGAGATCAGAAATAAAATCCATGGAAATATGCGTCCAGGGCCTCTTCGGGACCGGCAAGGGCAAAAGCAACCCACTGGCACGAGAACAGCAGGGCTTAGCCCGAGCACAACTCCCACAGGACTGCACAAAAGAACGCACATCCCGTGACAAAGAAGGCCACCAAAAGGATCTAGCCACCAAATCTCTGGTACCAAAGATTCCAGGATGACCAGCCAACACCGAACAATGAACCTCAGAGATAACTCTACTAGTCCATCTATCAGGGACAAACAGTCTCTCCGCTGGACAACGGTCAGGTCTATCAGCCTGAAACTTCTGCAGCACGCGCCGCAAATCAGGGGAGATAGCAGACAAAATTACCCCCTCTTTAAGAATACCCGCCGGCTCCGGAACACCCGAAGAGTCAGGCACAAAACTCCTTGACAGGGCATCAGCCTTCACATCCTTAGATCCCGGAAGGTATGAAACCACAAAATCAAAACGGGAGAAAAAGAGCGACCATCGAGCCTGTCTAGGATTCAACCGTTTGGCAGACTCGAGATAAGTCAAATTCTTGTGATCCGTCAAGACCACCACACGATGTTTAGCTCCTTCAAGCCAATGTCGCCACTCCTCGAATGCCCACTTCATGGCCAACAACTCTTGATTGCCAACATCATAATTGCGCTCAGCAGGCGAGAATTTTCTAGAAAAGAAGGCACATGGTTTCATCACCGAGCCATCAGAACTCCTTTGCGACAAAACAGCCCCTGTTCCAATCTCAGAAGCATCAACCTCGACCTGAAACGGGAGCGAAACATCTGGCTGGCACAACACAGGGGCAGAAGAAAAACGACGCTTCAACTCCTCAAAAGCCTCTACAGCCGCAGGGGACCAATTGACCACATCAGCACCTTTCTTGGTCAAATCAGTCAACGGTTTAGCAATACTAGAAAAATTAGCAATGAAGCGACGGTAAAAATTAGCAAAGCCCAGGAACTTCTGCAGGCTCTTCACAGATGTCGGCTGAGTCCAATCGTAAATGGCCTGAACTTTAACAGGATCCATCTCGATAGTAGAAGGGGAAAATATGAAACCCAAAAATGAAACCTTCTGAACTCCAAAGAGACACTTTGACCCCTTCACAAACAAGGAATTCGCACGAAGGACCTGGAACACCATTCTGACCTGCTTCACATGAGACTCCCAATCATCCGAAAAGACCAAAATGTCATCCAAATATACAATCATGAATCTATCCAGGTACTCTCGAAAGATGTCATGCATAAAGGACTGAAACACAGATGGAGCATTAGAAAGCCCGAATGGCATAACCAGGTACTCAAAATGGCCCTCGGGTGTATTAAATGCTGTTTTCCATTCATCGCCCTGCTTAATTCGCACAAGATTATACGCCCCTCGAAGATCTATCTTGGTGAACCAACTAGCCCCCTTAATCCGAGCAAACAAATCAGACAGCAGTGGCAAAGGATACTGAAATTTGACTGTGATCTTATTAAGAAGGCGGTAATCAATACAAGGTCTCAAAGAGCCATCCTTCTTGGCCACAAAAAAGAACCCTGCTCCCAATGGTGACGACGACGGGCAAATATGACCCTTCTACAAGGATTCCTTTATATATCTCCGCATAGCGGCGTGCTCTGGCACAGATAAATTAAACAGACGGCCCTTAGGAAATTTACTACCAGAAATCAAATTAATAGCACAATCGCAATCCCTAAAGCGAATATCCTCCTGATGTGCAGGAGCCATGCACATGGTCAATTGAGTCCAGTACTGAGGCTTATTCTTGGCCAAAGGCGTAGCATCAATTCCTCTCAATGGAATAGGATACTGCAAGGGCTCCAAGAAAAAACCACAGCGCCTGGCAAACTCCAAGTCCATCAAATTCAGGGCAGCGCCTGAATCCACAAATCCCATAACAGAATAGGATGACAGAGAGCAAATCAGAGTAACGGACAAAAGAAATTTAGACTGTACCGTACCAATGGTGGCAGACCTAGCAAACCGCTTAGTGCGCTTAGGACAATCGGAGATAGCATGAGTGGATTCACCACAGTAAAAACACAGCCCATTCCGACGTCTGTGTTCTTGCCGTTCAGCTCTGGTCAAAGTCCTATCACACTGCATAGGCTCAGGCCTATGCTCAGAGAATACCGCCAGATGGTGCACAGCTTTGCGCTCACGCAAGCGCCGATCGATCTGAATGGCCAAGGACATAGACTCATTCAGACCAGCAGGCGTGGGAAATCCCACCATGACATCCTTAAGGGCTTCAGAAAGACCCTTTCTGAAAATTGCCGCCAGGGCACACTCATTCCACTGAGTAAGCACAGACCACTTTCTAAACTTCTGACAGTATACCTCCGCTTCATTCTGACCCTGACACAAAGCCAAAGATCTGCCTGATCCACTGAATTTGGTTCATCATAAAGCAATCCAAGCGCCAGAAAAAACGCATCAACATCACGCAATGCAGGATCTCCTGGCGCAAGGGAAAATGCCCAGTCTTGAGGGTCGCCACGCAACGAAGAAATAATGATTTTTACTTGTTGAACGGGGTCACCAGAGGAGCGGGGTTTCAAAGCTAGAAACAGTTTACAATTATTTTTGAAATTTAGAAACTTAGATCTATCCCCAGAAAATAAATCAGGAATAGGAATTCTAGGCTCTAACATAGGATTCTGAACCACAAAATCTTGAATGTTTTGTACCCTTGCAGTGAGATGATCCACACGAGAGGACAGACCTTGAATGTCCATACCTACACCTGTGTCCTGAACCACCCAAAGGTTTAGGGGAAAAGAAAGACAAAACACAGTGCAAAGAAAAAAAATGGTCTCAGAGCTTCTCTTATCCCTCTATTGAGATGCATTAATACTTTGGGCCAGCTGTACTTTTATGACCTGGTGGTTAGGAGCACCCGGCACGACCTGATAGTTAAACTCACACAGGACAAGCTCTGGGATGTGGGAGCTCTGCTGACCGCAGGCCCTAATCCTATCACAACAACTAGAAATAGCCGTGGAGTGTTCCTGACTCTCCCTAGACGCCTCTTCACAGCCTAAGAGCTAGCTAGCCCTAGAGATAGAAAATAAAGCCTACCTTGCCTCAGAGAAATTCCCCAAAGGAAAAAGCAGCCCCCCACATATATTGACTGTGAGTAAAGATGAAAGTCACAAATGCAGAAATGAAACAGGTTTCAGCAAAGGGAGGCCAGACTTACTAAACAGACAGAGGATAGGAAAGGTATCTTTGCGGTCAGCACAAAAACTACAAAAGACCACGCAGAGTGTGCAAAAAGACCTCCGCACCGACTAACGGTGCGGAGATGCCACTCTGCATCCCAGAGCTTCCAGCTAGCAAGACAAAATCATGATAACCAGCTAGACAAGGAAACAATGAACAAATAATAACTATCAGGAACTTAGCTTCTGCTGGAGAAGACAGGTCACCAGAAAGATCCAAGAGCGAACTGAACAAATGCAGGAACATTGACAGCTGGCAAGTAGTAACGATCTGAGTGGAGTTAAATAGAGCAGCCAACCAAAGGATAATCCACGTCACCTGTGTAAGGAACCTCAGAAGCAGCAGCTTCACTCACAGCCACCAGAGGGAGTCCATGGACAGAACTCGCCGAAGTACCATTCACGACCACAGGAGGGAGTTCGACAACAGAATTCACTACAGTCTCACCCCCAAAAAAGGGAGATTACAATTGGCACTAAGTGGATCTACGTCAGTTCTGTTTGTGGTATATCTTCCAGCCACGTTTTGCCACTTACATTGTGTAGTGTAATACACTGGGCATGAGTTTTGTTGCAGTCTCCCCCCCAAAAAAGGGAGATTTAAATTGGCACTAAGTGGATCTACGTCAGTTCTGTTAGTTTGTCGTACATCTTCCAGCCACGTTCTGCCACTTACATTATGTAGTGTAATACACTGGGCCTGAGTTTTGGTGCAGTCTCCCCCCAAAAAAAGGGAGATTTAAATTCTGAACAAGTTTATATACACCTTCTACTTTGTTTCACAGTACCATATAATGGTTGTTATTTTGGTTAGATTTTTCCAAAAATAAGGAAGTCTGGTGGAAGAGTCCGTGGGCGGTCGTTGCCAGCTGGTACTGATGGTGGTGGTGGAGCATCTGGTGGTAGTGGGAAAAGCAAAATAGCACCAAAGGCTCGAGGTGTTGAGCCAGCGTCATCGTCTGGCTACACAAGGCCTCGAAGGTTCCCTTATCTGGGAGTAGGAAAACAGCTTTTAAAGCCAGAGCAGCAGGAAAAAGTTTTGGCTTTCCTTGCTGACTCAGCCTCTAGCTCTTTCACCTCCTCTTCAGAAAGTTCGAAATATAAAAGCAGCGAGTCGTCAGTGGATGCTTCCGGTCAGGAACAAGTCGCTTCCTCGTGTCCTTCACCCAAACCAAAAGTGAAGGATGCGGCAGGCGACACTACAATTTACTCCATGGAGCTCTTTACACATACCGTGCCTGGGTTAGAGAGGGAAATTGTTAAAAACCCATTACAAGATGAATCGGACATGGAGTGCACAGATGCACAGCCACAGCTAGATTATTATGCTGTTCCATTGACTCAGATCAATACATTGCCCTCGCAGTGTACTGAGCCAGAATCTGACCCTGATGAGACTATGGTGCCCCGTCCCGAACGCTATAGCACCTTACACGGTGACACATGAAATTGAAGAGGAGGTGATAGATGACCCAGTTGTTGACCCAGATTGGCAGCCATTGGGGGAAGAGGGTGCCGCTGCCAGTAGCTCAGAAGCGGAGGAGGATGATCCGCAGCAGCCATCTACATCGCAACAGCTTTCATCTGGAAGGGCCCGTATCTGGCCAAAAACATTTGTCAAAACCAAAAACAGTTTTAGGACAGCGTGGCCATCCGGTTAAAGTAGCACAGCGTGCAATGCCTGAAAAGGTATTCGATAGTAGGAAGAGTGCAGTGTGGGAATTTTTTTAACCAAGATCCGAATGATCAGTGCAAAGTTATCTGTAAGAAATGCTCAAAGACTATTAGCAGAGGGAAGAATCTCCAAAATGTAAATACAATGTACATGCTTAGACATTTAACCAGCATGCACTTGCAATACTGGACTAACTACCAAACGTCCCGTACCATTGGTGCACCTGCTCAGAATGAAGGTAGTCAGCAACGCTACATTGCTTCCCTCTCTGTAAGCCCACCGGTTAGGACAACACAAGCAGCAAATGTGGAGGTATCGTCGCAAGGCCAAAGCAGTCAGGGAATCACAAGGTTCTTGGTAGGAAACACTGTATGTAGGCCAACATCAAGAATACCATCACCAACCCTCTCTCAATCTGCCATGTCCACCACCACCCCGACTAGTTCCACCATATGCAGCTCTCCAGTCCAGCTCACCCTACAAGAAATTCTCGTTAGGAAAAGAAAGTACTCATCCTGTCATCCACGTACACAGGGTTTGAACGCCCACATTGCTAGACTAATCTCGTTAGAGATGATGCCCTACCGTTTGGTTGAAAGCAAAGCTTTCAAAGCTCTGATGCCCTACGCAGTACCACGCTATGACCTACCCAGTTAACACTTCTTTGTGAGAAAAGCCATCCCAGCCCTCCACCATCATGTCAAAGCCTGCATTGTCCATGCACTGAGGCAGTCAGTACAAAGTTGCACCTCACAACAGATGCATGGACCAGGAGGCATGGCCAGGGACATTACGTGTCCATCACGGCGCACTGGGTTAATGTGGTGGATGCAGGGTCCACAGGGGACAGCCATAGTGGGACAGTTCTGCCTAGCCCACGGTCTAGAAAACAGTTGGCTGTAGGCGTTCACCACCCCTCCTCCTCCTCCTCCTTCTCCTCCAGAAACGAAAGCTCATCCACAGAGCGCAGTCACATGACCACTCCATGCGCAGCTGCCAGTGTTGCACACAAGGTTTCCCATTATGGAACAGCTAGTGGTAAGCATCAGCAGGCTGTGCTACAAATGAAGTGTTTGGGCGACAACAGACACACCGCGGAAGTACTGGCCAAGTACTTGCAGCAAGATACTCAGTCATGGCTGGGCAGTGTACATCTTGAGGCAGGCAAGGTAGTCAGTGATAACGGAAGGAATTTTATGGCTGTCATAGCCCTTTCAGAACTGAAACACATACCTTGCTTGGCTCACACCTTGAACTTGGTGGTGCAGTTCTTCCTCAAAAATTATCCGAAGTTACCAGCCCTGCTCCTGAAGGTGCGAAGGCTTTGCTCACACATCTGCCAGTCGCCCGTACACTCCAGCCGTATGCTGAAACATCAGCGATCGCTGAATCTTCCCCAGCACCGCCTAATAATCGACGTTGCAACAAGATGGAACTCCACACTGCACATGCTTCAGAGGCTGTGCGAACAGAGGCGTGCTGTCATTTATTTGTGGGAGGATACACATACGCGGGCAGGCAGTTGGATGGCAGACATGGAGTTGTCTGGTGTGCAGTGGTCGAAGCTCCAAGACCTCTGTCAAGTCCTTCAGTGTTTTGAGGAATGCACACGGCTGGTAAGTGCAGACGACGCCATCATAAGCATGAGCATCCCACTAATGCGTCTGCATCAAAGTTTGATGCACATTAAGGAGCAGGCGTCTGCAGCCGAGGAGGGAAGCCTTGATGACAGTCAGCCATTGTCTGGTCAGGGAACTCTCCTGGATGAGGTGGCGGACGAAGAGGAGGAGGAGGTAGATGGGGATGAATATTTATGGGAGGAGGATGCTTCTCAGGGGCCAATAGAAACTGGTGGTGGTGCAAGGTCAGGTACAGGGTTTTTGCGGGCCACAAGTGATGTTGATTTGCAAGAAAGTGCTCCTCAACCCAGGACAAGCAGTGAATAGACACCTGGAACATTGGCCCACATGGCTGAGTATGCCTTGCGTATCCTAAAAAGGGACCCCTGCATTATCAAAATGGTGACCGATGACGATTACTGGTTGGCATGCCTCCTGGATCCACGATATAAAGGAATATTACAAAATATCATGCCACATGAGAACCTTGAGCAAATATTGGCTACCAAACAAGCAACTCTTGTAGACCGTTTGGTTCAGGCATTCCCAGCACACAGCGGCGTTGATGGTTCTCACACGAGCTGTAGCGCCAACATGGCAGAGGTGTTAGAGGTGCACAAATCCGAAGTGGCGTTGGACAGAGGGGTTTTATGACCAGGTTGTGGAGTGATTTCGCAATGACCGCAGACACGACAGGTACTGCTGCATCGATTCAAAGTGACAGGAGACAACATTTGTCCAGTATGGTTACAAACTATTTTTCCTCCCTTATCGATGTTCTCCCTCACAGGTCATTCCCCTTTGATTACTGGGCATCTAAAATAGACACCTGGCCTGAATTGGCAGAATATGCATCACAGGAGCTCGCTTGCCCAGCTGCTAGTGTGCTATCAGAAAGAGTCTTCAGTGCTGCTGGCTCAATACTGACCGAAAAAAAGACACGTCTGGCTACCAGAAATGTAGATGATCTAACCTTCATAAAAATGAACCAATCATGGATTTCAAATTATTTTGCCCCACCTTCCCCTGCTGACACATAGCTTGCCTGAAAAATGTCTTGCTTTTGGCCTCCTCTTACTGACTGCTCCAATTCCTCCATTTGCAGCTGCTGAATGTCCACCATAGGCCATTTTTATACCTCCCTAAATGGGCTGACTCCACCCACAGGGCCATGGTCACCACTTGGCGCAAGCACCCGTGCGAGTGCCGTATGCCTGGACAGGTGGGTGTGCCCACTCTTGGGCGATGGCACTGGCACTGGGTCCCTCATAGTACAATTAAGTGTCTCTGATGGTGGTGGTGCACAACCAACATCAGACACACCGTCGTAATATGAGGGGCCCTGTGCCAGTACCGCCGCCCACGAGAGAGTGTTCCCCCCCAGCTCGAACAGTGCTCTACCACTTGCAAAACTTACCTCTCCCTGCTCCACCACTGTGTAGCCTGTGCTGTTAAATCCTTCAATGGCACTGCCAATACAAATTTGTTGAAATGATAGATGATTGTAAAAATACACAGGGGCCCTGGCCTCCATTTAGACCAGTTAACACTTTGCGGCAACTACCACTGTCTGCTACTTAGCAGAGGAGCCCACCCCTGTACCTAGCTATGCCACCAGTTTATTTATGAACAATTTTTGGGCAGACATTTAGCCCACTTTATTATTTTGGCCCCCTAACTGTGTCAGCCACTCATTACAGTTGTCCTCCACTGAATAAAGCAATGCCGCCTTGTACTCCTCTTACCAATTTTGAACTGCATTTAGCCTACTTTTTTATTTTAGGCCTACTAAGTCTGTGTGAGGCACTTATTACAGTTGTCCTCCACTGAACAAAGCAATGCCACCTGTGTACTCCTGTTACTAATTTTGAACTGCATTAAGCCTACTTACTCACTTGGGCCTAGTAACTGTGTCAGCCTCTCATTACAGTTGTCCTCCGCTGAACAAAGCTATGCCGCCTGTGTACTCCTCATACCAATTTTGAACTGCATTTAGCCTACTTTTTTTATTTTAGGCTTAATAAGTCTGTGTGAGCCACTTATTACAGTTGTCCTCCACTGACCAAAGCTATGCCGCCTGTGTACTCCTGTTACCAATTTTGAACTGCATTTAGCCTACTTTTTTATTTTAGGCCTACTCAGTCTGTCTGAGCCACCTATTACAGTTGTCCTCCACTGAACAAAGCAATGCCACCTATGTACTCCTGTTACCAATTTTGAACTGCATTTAGCCTACTTACTTATTTGGGCCTAATAACTGTGTGAGCCTCTCATTACAGTTGTCCTCCTCCACTGAACAAAGCTATGCCGCCTGTGTACTCCTCTTACCAATTTTGAACTGCATTTAGCCTACTTACTTGGGCCTAGTAACTGTGTGAGCCTCTCATTACAGTTGTTCTCCGCTGAACAAAGCAATGCCGCCTGTTTAGTCCTGTTACCAATTTTGAACTGCTTTTAGCCTACTTTTTCATTTTGGGCCTATATCTGTGTTTCCTCCTCATCCTGCCTATTGCCCAGCCACTGCTAGATGAGTCTGCTGGTACATTGACCCAGACCACTACATTCCCCTTGCACTCTACACAGCCAGAATCTGACCCTGCAGAAAGTCAGGTTCCCCTTCCCGCATACTATACCACCTTACATGGGGACAACGAGGAAGGTGCAGATGAAAGTGCAGGTTCCTTCATCAGGTGGGGGGGCATACTCGTTGGCACTGGCACAGGGCCCCTCATACTACGCAAAAGTGTCTCTGGCAGTGGGAGGCGCCGCCCGCCGTCAAACACACCGCCATACTATGAGGGGCCCTGTGCCAGTGCCAACTAGTGGGCCCCCCCTGCTTGCTCAGGATCACAGCACTTGCAAAGTTGAAATACTTACCTTTCTCTGCTCCACCGCCGTGATGTATTCCGCGTTTCCTTGGCCCATGAAAATCTTGAGCCAGCCCTACCCCCCCACAACTTTAGCCAAATGAGCCCGTTTTCAATGCCTAACTATTATTATAAAGTAAATTAAGATTGACAAGCTTCAATAATATGAATTGATGTTTTTGGAATTAAAATGGGCACTGTAGGTGTTTTCCTGTCCTTCACTCACTGCTGACTTTGATTCCCCATTGACTTGCATTGGGTTTCGTGTTTCGGTCGGCCCCTGACTTTTCGCAATAGTCAGCCGATTTCACCCGACCTGACTTTTGAGAAAGTCGGGTTTCGCGAAACCCGACTCGATCCTAAAAAAGTAAAAGTCACTCAACTCTATTTGTATATTCTATATCCTGGCTGCCGCATTCACTCACATTCACCGCCCTTGCATTAACTCTCTACACTCCATCCATATCGGCCCCTCTGTCCTTGCCTCTCCTATGTATAGCACTCATGCTCTGTTCACATTGCTCAACAGCACAGATCCATTCAGTCCCACCATCCAACACAAGAGTATAGCACTCATGCTCTGTTCACATTGCTCAACAGCACAGATCCATTCAGTCTCACCATCCAACACAAGAGACGCTCTCACAAATCACTTAACCATCTGCTCACTCTTTCTATCCTCCTTCTCCTAGTTGCTGGATACATCTCTCCCAACCCCTGCCCCCCATGTTACAGCCAGTCAAACCTCCCAACTGCTACACTCAGAAACCCCTCTAACCTTATTAATATTCCATGCATGCCTTCTGTCTTTTCAATTGTGCCCTTTGGAATTCTTGCTCTGTGTGTAATAAACTCTCATTCATCCATGACTTCTTCCTTTCTAATTCTCTTAATCTCCTGGTCCTTACTGAAACCTGGATCCAGCAGTCAGACACCACCGCTGCTGCTGCTCTTTCATATGGTGGACTACATTTCTCTCATACCCCAAGATCAGACAACAGAGCAGGTGGAGGCGTTCGTCTGCTCCTTTCACCCAAATGTACCTTCCAAGTTATCCCCCAAGTACCCTCACTTGTCTTCCCTTCCTTTTAGGTCCATGCTGTCAGACTCTACATCCCCTTCTCCGTGCGAGTGGCGGTGGTGTATCGTCCTCCCGGCCCCTCTCATCAGTTCCTGGATCACTTTGCCACCTGGCTTCCACACTTTCTCTCCTGCGACACCCCCACCCTTATCATGGGTGATTTCAACATCCCCATTGCTTCTCCCCTCTCCCCATCTGCTTCTCACCTTTTATCTGTAACCTCCTCTTTCGGCCTCTCGCAGCATACTAACTCTCCTACACATGAAGATGGAAACTCCCTCGACATGGTCTTCTCCCGGCTTTGCTCAATGGATGATTTCACAAACCCCCCCATCCCGCTCTCTGACTACAACCTTCTTTCATTCTCTATCAAGAACTGCCATCCCGCTCAGGTGACCCCCACTTTCCACACTTATAGAAACATACAGGTCATTAACACCCAGAAACTTATGAAGAACTTGCAGTCCTCATTGGCCCCAATCTCCTCCATCTCATGTCCTGATTCTGCTCTGAAGCATTACAATGAAACCCTGCAAAGTGCCATGGATGAAGCTGCTCCTCCTATAAATAAAACAACTCAGCACAGACGGCGACAACCGTGGCACACACTGCAAACACGTTTCCTGCATCGGTGCTCCAGGTGCGCCGAACGTCTGTGGAGAAAATCTAATCTACCCGAAGATTTCATCCATTATAAGTTCATGCTAAAAACATACAACTCTGCCCTTCACCACTCCAAACAAACCTATTTCAACACCCTCATCACCTCGCTGTCCAATAACCCTAAATGTCTCTTTGACACTTTCCAGTCCCTACTCAACCCAAGAGTGCAGGCCCCAACCACAGATCTCTGCGCTGACGATTTGGCCAATTACTTCAAAGAAAAAATTTACCACATTCAACAGGAAATTATCTCCCAATCTCTTCATACCATGCACTGTCCTCCCTCCCCCACTGCATCTCGTTCACTCTCTGACTTTGAACCGGTTACAGAAGAAGAAGTAATCAGGCTCCTTGCATATTCTCGCCCAACCACTTGCACCAGTGATCCCATTCCGTCACATCTCCTCCAGTCGCTTTTCCCGGCTGTCACCTCTCACCTAACAAAAATATTCAACCTTTCTCTCACTTCCGGTATTTTTCCATCCTCATTTAAGCATGCCATCATGCATCCATTACTTAAAAAACCATCCCTCGATCAAAACTGTGCCCCTACTTATAGACCTGTCTCTAATCTTCCCTTCATCTCTAAACTCCTCGAGCGCTTGGTCCACTCCCGTCTTACCCGCTATCTCTCAGATAACTATCTTCTAGACCCTCTTCAATCTGGTTTCCGCTCTTTACACTCTACTGAAACTGCCCTCACTAAAGTCTCTAATGACCTACTAACAGCTAAATCTAATGGTCACTACTCCATGCTAATTCTCTTGGATCTCTCCGCAGCATTCGACACTGTGGATCATCAGCTCCTCCTCAATATGCTCCGCTCCATCGGCCTCAAGGACACCGTTCTCTCCTGGTTCTCCTCCTAGCTCTCTGACCGCTCCTTCACTGTATCTTTTTTTTGCTGGTTCCTCCTCCTCTCACCTTCCCGTTACTGTTGGGGTTCCTCAAGGATCAGTCCTAAGCCCCCTCCTCTTCTCTTTGTATTCTGCCCCTATTGGACAAATAATCAGTAGATTTGGTTTCCAGTACCATCTCTATGCTGACGACACCCAATTATATACTTCTCCTGTTTTCACGCCGACCTTTTTAATAAACACAAGTGATTGTCTTACCGCTGTCTCTAACATCATGTCCTCCCTCTATCTGAAACTGAACCTGTCAAAAACTGAACTCCTCGTGTTTTCTCCCTCTATTAATCTACCTTTGCCTGACATTGCCATCTCCGTGTGCGGTTCCACCATTACTCCAAAGCAACATGCCTGCTGCCTTGGGGTCATACTTGATTCCGAGCTTTCATTCACCCCCCACATCCGATCACTGGATCACTCTTCTTATCTGCATCTCAAAAACATTTCTAGAATTCGCCCTTTTCTTACTTTCAACTCTGCAAAAACTCTTACTGTTTCACTTACTCATTCTCGTCTGGACTATTGTAACTCTCTACTAATCGGCCTCCCTCTTACCAAACTCTCCCCGCTCCAATCTGTCCTGAATGCTGCAGCCAGGATCATATTCCTCACCAACCGTTACACCGATGCCTCTACCTTGTGCCAGTCATTACACTGGTTACCCATCCACTCAAGAATCCAGTACAAAACTACTACCCTCATCCACAAAGCACTCCATGGCTCAGAACAACCCTACATATCCTCTCTGGTCTCAGTCTACCACCCTACCCGTGCCCTCCGCTCCGCTAACGACCTCAGGTTAGCATCCTCAATAATCAGAACCTCCCACTCCCATCTCCAAGACTTTACATGTGCTGCGCCGATTCTTTGGAATGCACTACCCAGGTTAATACGATTAATCCCCAATCCCCACAGTTTTAAGCGTGCCCTAAAAACTCATTTGTTCAGATTAGCCTACCGCCTCAACGCATTAACCTAACTATCCCTGTGTGGCCCATTCAAAAAAAAAAAAAAACATAATTGGGTTCCTCGCATCATGTTCTTATACACTTTATGCAGTTAATAGCCCTCTGTGTCTATACTGCTACATACTTAGGCAGTTAACTGGTTCATGCAGCTTTACATGAACACCTGAGCCTTACACTATGGCTGGTCTGAATAACTAAAGCAATTGTTACCATCCACCTCTCGTGTCTCCCCTTTTCCTCATAGTTTGTAAGCTTGCGAGCAGGGCCCTCATTCCTCTTGTAAAGCGCTGCGGAATATGTTGGCGCTATATAAATAAAATTATTATTATTATTAATGATACCATTTTGGTTCAGATACGTTCTTTTGATCGCCCGTTATTGCACTTTAATTCTGGCGTTTTGATTTTTTTCTCGCTATGCCGTTTAGCAATCAGGTTAATCCTTTTTTCTTTATAGATCTGGCTATTCTGAACGCGGTGATACCAAATATGTGTATGTTTGATTTCTTTTTATTGTTTTATTTTGAATGGGGCGAAAGGGGGGTAGTTTGAACTTTTATTTATTTATTTTTTTTTTATAACTTTTTTTTTTTTTTTACTTTTGCCATGCTTTAATGGGAGGCTAGAAGCGGGCATAGCCTGGTCGGCTCTGCTACATAGGAGCGAAGCTCAGATCACTCCTATGTAGTATTTACTGCATTGCTATGAGCGCCATCCACAGGGTGGCGCTCACAGCAATCTGGTATCAACAACCACAGAGATCTTCAGGAGACCTCTGGTTGTCATTAGTGATGAGCGAATATACTCGTTACTTGAGATTTCTCAAGCATGCTTGGGTGTCCTCTGAGTATTTTTAAGTGCTCAGAGATTTCGTTTTTCTTGCCGCAGCTGAATGATTTACATTTGTTAGCCAGCATAAGTACATGTGGGGGTTGCCTGCAGCACTAAAAAATACTCGGAGGACACCCAAGCGTGCTCGGGAAATCTCGAGTAACGAGTATATTTGCTCATCACTAGTTGTCATGCTTACGCATCGCTAACCCCCTATCAGGTGACGGGATCAGGGATGAGTGCATTTCCGGCCCCATGGCCTGAAGCGCTAGTTAAATGCCGCTGTCAGAGTTTGACAGCGGCATTTAACTAGTTAATAGGCACAGACAGATCGCGATTCCGTCTGCGCCTACTGCGGGCACATGTCAGCTGTTCAAAACAGCTGACATATCCAGGCTTTGATGCAGGCTCCCCACCGGTGACTGCATCAAAGCAGGGGTTCTGTCCTCAGATGCACTATTCAGTCTGAGGACAGAAAGGGGTTAACAAATAAAAGCAAATCATATTGAACAAATTTTACCACCATCTTAGAAAACAATATGTCATCAAAAAAACAATCTCAGAATCTGTGGGATACGTTGAAGAATTCCAGAGTTATTACCTCATAAATTGACACTGGTTAGATTTAAAAAATGAGGCCAAGTCATTAACCTACTGTAGTGTGGCTAATGGTCGCATAGTCAATGGGAGGTATGTGTCACAGAGATGGCTTGTCTCTGTGATGTAACCCGGAGTATCTTCTTTAGTGCACATAAGCACTGAGAGGTTTGTTTGGTGCACCTGCGTCTGGGTTATGGGAAGCTATGAGAGATGGGCATACCTCGCCTCTGTGTGTGGTTACAGCCTATATAACGGAGGCTGTTGTTTGGCACATGGTCAGTGTGTTTGGAGGGAGAAGGCCTCCTGTGTGTGTTTGGCTCCAGACTGAGCATGAACACTGGACACTAACCAAGCCTGTGTGACCACAGGCCTGATGGAGCAGAGCAATGCTATGGACATTGTTTTTGTTTTTTGCCCGATCTAAACTGATCTAAAGGCTTTTTACTTTCTATTTGTGATTCTGGGATTTATGAAGCAATAAACCCACATGAACTTTTAAAGGAACGTTCATCCTCTTTTCCACCCATCGCACCCGAGGGTGTACAACCCCTACAATTTGTGCCAGGTGTGTGGGCAGCGTTCCCAGCAGAGACGTGCGACTGCTACAGGAAGGTCTGCATGTCCTGGGTTAAGTGTGTAGCAAGCCAGCAATCATTGCCAGACAAAATGGAGGACCTACTGAAACACCTGGTCCAGTCGCAGCAGCAAGAGACCGACAGGCTGTTGTTACAGTAGATCCAGCAGAGCCAGCAGGAGCAGCGGCAGCAGATGCAGCTTCTGGCGACTGCCTTCCACGGCAGGATGAGCACCCTAACCCCAAGTCCAGCTGACGATGCTCACATCTGGAAGGCAGTAAGACGAGCTTTTCAGAAAATGACCCCGGGATAATGTAGAGGTCTTCCTGGTAGTGTTTGAAAGGGTCACCGAGAAGAAGAAACTTTCACCAGAGCAGTGGGCAGAGGTACTGGCACCATACTTGACGGGGGAACCCAAAATGTGTGCTATGATTTTACTTTGCAGGACGCCAAAGAGTAAGACAATCTAAAAACTGAGATTCTAGTGCGCTTGGGGGTGAAAATGACTATCAAGGCATAACGGGTTCACCACTGGGTGTATCACTGGGACAAACCACCTCACTTCCAAATGTTGCACCTGGTCCAAAAGTGGCTGCAACCAGAATCCTAAACGCCAACGCAGATGGTAGGATGGAGGGTGAAGGAGTGACAGTTTGTGCAATCCCTGCTGAGGCCCATACAGACTTGTTGAGAGATACAAGGGGATTGAAGGTTCCTTGGTAAGGCAGTCCACTCCATACTGGGGGTTGCAACAGGGGGTGGACGCCCAAGAGGAGGTGGGGTGCCTAAGGTCCCTACAGTTGATGTTATTTGCTGGAGGTGCCATGGGCCAGGACACATAGCTGCTTGTTGTCCCCCCGACCACTGAGCAGATGGACTGCAGCATGGGATGCTGTAGTTCATATTATGTATATCCGGCCTGCAGTGTGAACTCTCCACCCAACGTGGGGCCTCAAGCATGTCTCGTGAAGGTGAATGGTCGAGCAGTAATGGCCCTGCTAGACTCAGAGTTTAGTGACCCATGTGAGGGCCACTTTTCCTCTCAACTAATCCAGGTGAAAAAGGTGGGAGCAGTTAACTGACATGTAGGGCAGGACCTGCAATAGTTTAATATTTCCCAGTGACAACCAGGCCAATAGAACCTCTGCACAATCCGTTCCTGCATTTTTTCCATTCCCAAATGTCTTCTCAAGATGTGTGAATGGGCCATGTCCAACACCTTCCGTCAATAGGAGCCCGGCACTATTAACTGCTCCACCAACTCCTTCCTTGTTTTTGTGACCCAGTACAATCCCCACTCATCATAAAATAGGGAAACCTTGTGTCAGCTCCCATCTCCTGTGCAACCCTATTAAAGACAGTGACATTGTTAAAGGCTTCTTTTAGAGTTGGGTCCCTGTGTTGGGCAGTCCCAAAATTCTCACCGATCACCCCTAACTCCAGAATGTCAGACACAGGGGACACTTCATCCTCATCCCCCACAAAGACACAAAAGGTAAAACTGTCTGCCTGTGAGTGTGGTGTTACCATTTTACAGTTCTCTGGTTCCCTATTTGCCCCAGCGACCTCAGAACCCTTCCCCCACAGATCCCAAAATAAACAAAAGTCACGGCCTTTAATTATAGGGTGCAACAAGTCCTGAATGATGCTGACCTCATGGACCATTTCAATGTCCACTCTGGCCATAGGGTAGTCCTTTGCATTACCATGTATGCGAGTTCTGCCCTTGGGCTCCCTCTGGTGGTTTCAAGTGGAACTGCTGCTCCGGTAGGTAGCTGTGGCAGCTGTCTTCACTAATCGCCTTGCCTGGGTTTGTTATTTAAACCTGCTCTGGGTGTTAGTCCATGCCTGATGTCAATGTTCTTGGTTGGATTTGATTCTTCCCTTGGATTTCTCATATGGCCAGTTCTTGTCTGCAAAAGATAAGTTTTGCTACTTTTGTTTGTCCATTTGTGTGGACTCTATTGCTTTGCATTTTGTCTCTTTTGTCCAGCTTGTCACTATGTCGTATTCAGGCTAGCTGGAAGCTCTGGGAAAACAGATTTGCCCCTCCACACCGTGAGTCGGTGTGGAGTTCATTTTTGTAAACTCTGCGTGGATTTTGTAGTTTTTTATACTGACCGCACAGTATCCTTTGCTCTCTGTCTATCTAGTTTAGTTTTGGCCTCCCTTTGCTGAAATCTAATTTAATTTCTGTGTTGGTCATTTCCCTCTCCTTTCACAGTCAATATTTGTGGGGGGGCTATCTTTCCTTTTGGGGGTTTCTCTGAGGCAAGATAGCTTTCTATTTCCTTCTTTAGGGGTAGTTATATCTGAGGCTGTGACGAGGTGTCTAGGGAGTGTCAGGAATATCCCACGGCTATTTCTAGTTGTGTTGTTAGGATTAGGGACTGCGGTCAGTAGAGATACCACCTTCTCAGAGCTCGTTCCATGTTGCGTTTTAGCCACCAGGTCATTTCAGTGTGGCCTCTTAACCACCAGGTCATAACACATGTGCACGTAAATCTGATTCCAGAGATCTGTCGAGAAGTAATTTCTAAGGAGGCGGAGCGCATGTTAAAACTCGGGGTTATTGAGGAGTCCAAGAGCGGTTGATCAAGTCCAATTGTCCTGGTCCCAAAACCCGATGGTGAATAGAGGTTCTGCAACGATTATCGGAAGTTGAATGAGGCCTCCAAGTTCGACACCTATCCCATGCCATGCGTCGATAAGCTAATCGAAAAAGACTTGGACCCGCAAGGTACATAACCACCTTGGATTTGACAAAGGGATATTGGCAGATCCCCATGGCACAGGAAGCTAAGGAGAAGACTGCATTTCTATGCCAGACGGATGCTTCCAGTATGTCCGGATGCCATTTGGACTGCAGGGGGCTCCGGCAACTTTCCAGAGAGCTATGGATAGAATCCTCGCCCACTGTCACGATTCCCCTGACCGCTGTCACCAATTGGTCAGGATTCCCACCGTGACCGTCACCCCTACGTCACAGATTGAGGTGACTTTAGGCCAACAGACGGCTATCACATGTGCAGGGGGGCTTATCTTAGTTATCCCTCCACTCCACGATGTGATGAAAAACCACACACAAGGCTATTGACCTCTTAGTTTACAGCCGGGGCTTATTCTAGGTATCCCACTGCTTTCAATATACCACAAACTGCAGGGATTTATGTATATCCCACTTACAGTTCCACTTAACACTTGCAGCTCTCTGGCGCCCCCCTTACTTTCAGGTCAGATTAGGTACTGCACCCTGGGTAATTAGTCGTCAGGAAGGCTGCCTGCTATGTACTGGCTATTGGGCACGCTGCAGCGACGCGGTAAACTACTCCCACTCAGGCAGGAACAATAATTATCAAAGCCGCAGTCGCTACAGCATCACTCAACAGTCTGCACACGGTATCGCCGCCACCAGCTTCGATTAAACGGGTCCGAAGCTAACCCAACACAACAGTAACAGTAGCATATTTTCCCTTCAAGAGACTTAGGGTACGGTTTAGAACAGGAGAACGGACTAATATATAATATTATATCCCATAAAAAATTAGGCAGTGCTTTATCAAAAATATTTTATAAAGATGTTATAAATGAGACAATTGCAAATATGTACAAGGGTAATTATGAAATAAACAGGGATTAAATAAGAAAAGGTAACACTCACATGTTCTCAGTTCAGGTCAGGCAAAACCATGCTGCAGGCAGACCCCCAGATGTCCCAATGCATAGTACAGATCAAGTTCTCAGGCAACAAAACTCCAACTGCCGGCTGGGTTAAGTGTGGGGGCTTATATACTCCAGCCTTGGGGCATCACTAATGATATTCACTGAGGTCTCCGAGATATTTACGTTGTGAGACTCTCAGGACAAAGACATTCCTGACTAAGAAGGGAGGGACCACCGGTGGCTTTGCATGATTGGTCACCTGCAGTGTAAGGCCACACCCTGCTCACACACAGCTTCAGGTTACCCAGTGTTTGTCCTAGGGCTGATTGGTTGTATTCAGGAAGGGAAAAAAGAGGGGGGGTTTTACAGCGACCATGTGTTTCACAGCACCATGGTTAGCGGTGCCGAATTCCCTCAGCTATGGTGCTAAAAGGCAGAGAAACTACTACCGATTTTACACAGTGTCCTCACACCTCCCCCTTTTGGTCTGCGCTAGGGAGGCAGAACCCCACGGTATGCCTCCATGAGCACCTCAGTAGGTTCACCCTGGCGGGACAGTCCATCTGCATTCCCATGCTCTTTGCCCGTTTTGTGTTCAATGGTGAAGTCAAACTGCTGAAGGGCAAGGCTCCAGCGTAGCAACCTGCCGTTGGTTCCACACATGGCATTTAGCCAGCGCAGAGGGTTGTGGTCGGTCACCACAGTGAAGGGGCGACCGTACAAGTAGGGCTGCAAGCGCTGCAGGGCCCAGACTATGGCCAGGCACTCCTTCTCGATGGTGGAGTAGGCCACTTCCCTTGGCAAAAGCTTCCGGCTCAGGTATAACACGGGGTGTTCTTGGTCCTCCGAGTCAACCTGGCTGAGCACAGCACCAAGGCCAAACTCGCTGACGTCGGTCTGCACCAAGTACGGTCGACTGCTGTCGACTGCTTTCAACACAGGGGCGTTGCACAGTGCGGTTTTCAATGCCTGGAAGGCCCCCTCACAGCCATCTGTCCAGTTGACGATGTGGGGTAGCTTCTTCCTGGTGAGGTCCGTCAAAGGTATTGCCAGGCTACTATAGTGCTGTACGAAGCGCCTATAGTACCCTGCAGTGCCCAAGAAGGACATCACCTGTTTCTTGGTCACGGGAGTGGGCCAGTTCACGATCACTCCCACTTTGTCAGGCTCTGGCTTCAGGGTGTTCCTGCCTACCCGGTGCCCCAGGTAGTGAACCTCCCTCATGCCCATCTGGCACTTTCCCGGCTTGATAGTCAGTCCTGCTTGGTGAATTCGCCTGAGCACCTCCTCGAGATGCTGCAGGTGTTCCTTCCAGGAGGGACTGAAGATGGCAATGTCATCCAAGTACGCCACGGCGTACGTCTCCAGTCCCTGAAGCAGGAGGTTGACCATCCGCTGGAAAGTGGCAGGGGCATTCTTCATGCCGAAGGGCATGACTGTGGACTCGTACAGTCCGAAGGGCGTGATAAAGGCGGACTTCTCCTGCGCCTCGGGGCTCAGGGGAATCTGCCAGTATCCTCTACTCAAATCCATTATTGTCAGGTATTTTGCGCCAGCTAACTTCTCAAGCAGCTCCTCGATGCGCGGCATGGGGTGCGCGTCAGAGGCTGTGATGGCGTTGAGCCCCCTGTAGTCCACGCAGAACCGGGTGGTCCGGTCCTTCTTTGGCACGAGAACTACATGTGAGGCCCACGCACTCTTTGACCGTTGTATCACCCCCAGCTGTAACATCTCATCAATCTCTTGGCGCATAATCTGCTGCACCTGGTCAGAGATTCGATAGGGTGTTCGCCGTAGTGGGGCGTGATTCCCGGTGTCCACCTCGTGGACTGCTAACTCAGTCCTCCCAGGTCGGTTGGAGAACACGACCCGGAAGGGTTCCAGTGTGATTTGCAACTGCACCCGCTGGGGTTCAGTTAACGAGGCGCTTACCTCCATATCCTCGATGGACCCATTGGCCTTGGCCTGGGCCAGCATGTCCAGGAGGGTGTCTTCCTCACCGTCTTCGGGCAAGCTGCAGACCGGTAGGACGAAAGGTTCACGTTCGTGATGAGCCTTCATCATGTTGACGTGAAAGGCCTTTCGCCTGCCCCGAGCGTGGTCAAGCTTGACCACGTAAGTGACCGGGTTGAGCTGTTGGTGGACGACGTACGGGCCCTCCCAGGCGGCCTGAAGCTTATCGGTTGGTACGGGGACCAGCACCCACACCTTTTGACCCACGTGGTAGGTCCGCTCCCGGGCGTTCTGGTCGTACCAGTGCTTCTGATCAGCCTGAGCCTGCGTCATGTTGTCATGCACCAACTGCGTCAAGGTCTGCATCTTGTCACGGAAGCGCATGACATACTCCACTATGGACACTTCAGAAGGGTTCGGCTCCTCTTCCCAGGATTCTCTTACCAACCCAAGGGGTCCCCGGACTCGCCTGCCATACAGGAGCTCGAAGGGCGAGAACCCCGTCGAGGCCTGCGGAACCTCTCGGTAAGCGAACAGCAGGTGTGGGAGGTACCGCTCCCAGTCGCGCCCTTGAGTCTCAACCAGCATGCGTAGCATCTGTTTGAGGGTACCATTGAAGCGTTCACACAGGCCATTGGTCTGTGGGTGATACACACTCGATACCAGGTGCTTCACCTGCATTCTCTTACAGAGAGCCTCCATTAGGCGAGACATAACTTGGGTCCCTTGATCAGTAAGCATTTCCCTGGGAAACCCTACACGTGAAAAGATGGCCAACAGGGCATCCGCCACCTTATCTGCCCTAGTTGACGACAGAGCTACTGCCTCTGGGTACCGGGTAGCATAGTCTACCACAGTAAGGATGTATTGCTTTCCAGAGCTGCTGGGGACGGCCAGCGGGCCCACAATGTCCACCGCGATCCTCTGGAAAGGCTCCTCTATCACTGGCAAAGGGATCAGGGGTGCCTTAAGAGCAGGCCCCGCTTTCCCCACCCTTTGACAGGTGACACAGGAGCGGCAGTAGTTTGACACATCTGTCCCCATCTTAGGCCAATAGAAGTGTTGAGACAGCCGGGCCTTAGTTTTGCTGATCCCCAAGTGTCCAGCCAGCGGGATCTCATGGGCAATCCGCAACAACTCACCCCGGAATTGCTGCGGGACGACCAGCTGTCTTTCCCTCAACCACTCCTTTTGTGATTCTCCGGGTACTGTCTCCCGGTACAACCTTCCTTGTTCCCAGAACACCTTCTCCTTATCAGTCTCGGAGAAGCACGTCCCGGCGAGTTGTCTCAAACTCTCTAGGCTCGCATCTGTGTGCAGAGCGGCCTGAAACTCCTGGCTAGGGGAAGCCAGAAGCGATGTCAGGGTCCCTTCCCTACGGGAACCCTCTTGGACCTGCTCTGGGTCCACCTCTGGTTCAGTCACAGTGATGACTGAGGAGGGTCCGGAAGGCAGACAGTTATCTGCGTTCCAGGCACTCTGACTGCGGGTGACAGCAGCTACGTAGGCTGTCTCCCCGGGGGTTTCTACAGGCCCATCAGCCGGCGCTGCTATGGGCTCTACCTCCCCATCCACCCCCAACACTTCAGGGGCAGTGCTACTTATGGGCCAGTTACCTTCCTCGGTGGTACTGGTCACTTTCATGGCATCACCTTCCTCACGGTTCCCATGCATCTCCCCATTTCCTGTAGCACCGACACTTGCCCCTGTTAGGGGTTCCTCAGAAGTCTCACTCCGCAGAGCGACGTGGCTGGGCACGCCTGTACCTATGGACATATTAACCTTCACAGAAAAATCATTATCAGGTTCAGCTGGCACAGGTACAACATTTTCACCATCAATCCTAGGGAAAAAATGGTTATTAGATGCATCATTACAAGATAAAGCATGGTCAGGTAACACATGCGATTTCCCATCATCATCATCATCAGGGTTAACTTTACCCGCATTAGTAGATTGGGGAGGGGTGTCAGGAACGTAGTATGCAAACATCCTCCCCAAATCAGTCCCCAACAAAACATCAGTGGGCAAATTATCAGACAGCCCCACTTCCTTCACCCCGCTCCCAGCACCCCAATCAATAAAAACCCGGGCCATCGGTAAGGGACAGCTGATGCCCCCAATCCCAGTGACAGTTAGGGTTTTCCCCGGAATGATTTCTTCAGGGGCCGCCAGTTCGGGTCGGATGAGGGTTCGTTCAGCCCCGGTGTCCTTGAGGCCTGTAGCAACATGGCCTCCCACACTGACGTGCTATACGTTGTCACACACCCTCCCAACCACCCCACCCACCAAAAGAACTGCTGCATTAGGCCCTGGGGCCTTGGCTGGGGTGTTCTTCTGCTTGGCTGGGCAGTAGGTACTGATATGACCAGTCTGATGGCAGGTGAAACACGTGCGAGGTTCGGTGGTAGGTCTGGTGTTGTTGGCCACAGGGCCAGGACCTCTGGTGTGTTGGCTGGCAGGGGTACTGGCGTTGGTTGCAGGCTTACCCCCTCTCCAGCTGGTGGTGACTGGCTTCCGCACTTCCGATCTACGGTTGGCCTCATAGGCATCGGCAATCTGCGCTGCTTTCGTCACGTATTTGGGTTCTCTGTCCATCACGAACTGTCGCACCTCAGCTGGGCAAAGATGAAAGAACTGGTCTTTGATCATCAGGTCTCGCAGCTGTGCAAAGGTGGTCACTGACAGTCCTTGGGTCCACTGGTCAAAGTGGGTCCCCAGTCCATGCACCACATCACTGTAACTGTCGTGTGGGCCACGTTGGAGGGTCCGGAACTTTCTACGGTACACCTCGGGTGTAAGCTGGTACTTGGCTATCAGAGCCTGCTTGATGGCCTCATAGTCACCATCTTGTTCTTGAGGGAGGGCAGCAAACGCCTCCAGAGCTTTACCTCTCAGCCCTGGTGTCAGGTATCGTGCCCATTCATCTGTAGGCAGCCGGTACTGTCTGCAGGCTTTCTCAAAGGCCCGCAGAAAAGTGTCCAAGTCCCCGTCCTTCTCCATAACAGGGAAGTGATCGGGCCGGGGCTTAGGCATCTGAGCGCTGCTGGGCTCACGGCTGGACTGGGACGACCCCTGCATTTGCAGTCGGGCCATCTGCAGCTGGTACTCCCGCTCCGCTTGCCGCTCGGCTCGCTCATGGTATTGCTGAATCAGCTGCCGACGTCCCTCTAGGTCATCTGCGGCGCATTGTTGCAGAGCAAGCTGCAGGAGGAGGTCTGCACCCCCCCTGGTTGCCAGTAGGGCCCGTATTCAGTGGTTGGACCTCTGCTGCAGCCTCATGTTCGCTTGTGCTGGCTTCTGCGGCCTCTGGGCTCTGTGACCTGGCTTGGTCGGCTTCAAATTGCACCAGTTCAGCGACCATTTGAGTCTTGGTCTTACCCTGGGGGTTCAGGCCATGGTACGTGCATATCCCAGCAAGAATGTCCTTCTTCTGCTGGTTGTACCAGGCTTCCCCTTTCGCAGCCATGGTTGCCAAATAAAAGATAGGATAGAAAAACGAAGAGAAAGGGAAGGGATAATTACCAGTACGGAATTGTCTCACAACTAAAATGCACTGAGTTCGTTCTCCAAACTTATTTGAGTCCTCGCAAGAACTTTCTGCAAGTTTTTAGTGAGAGGAATGATTACTCAAACCTAATCACTAATGCTCTAAGATATCCCACCGCCTTGCCACCAATTGTCACGATTCCCCTGACCGCTGTCACCAATTGGTCAGGATTCCCACCGTGACCGTCATCCCTACGTCACGGATTGAGGTGACTTTAGGCCAACAGACGGCTATCACATGTGCAGGGGGGCTTATCTTAGTTATCCCTCCACTCCACGATGTGATGAAAAACCACACACAAGGCTATTGACCTCTTAGTTTACAGCCGGGGCTTATTCTAGGTATCCCACTGCTTTCAATATACCACAAACTGCAGGGATTTATGTATATCCCACTTACAGTTCCACTTAACACTTGCAGCTCTCTGGCGCCCCCCTTACTTTCAGGTCAGATTAGGTACTGCACCCTGGGTAATTAGTCGCCAGGAAGGCTGCCTGCTATGTACTGGCTATTGGGCACGCTGCAGCGACGCGGTAAACTACTCCCACTCAGGCAGGAACAATAATTATCAACGCCGCAGTCGCTACAGTATCACTCAACAGTCTGCACACGGTATCGCCGCCACCAGCTTCGATTAAACGGGTCCGAAGCTAACCCAACACAACAGTAACAGTAGCGTATTTTCCCTTCAAGAGACTTAGGGTACGGTTTAGAACAGGAGAACGGACTAATATATAATATTATATCCCATAAAAAATTAGGCAGTGCTTTATCAAAAATATTTTATAAAGATGTTATAAATGAGACAATTGCAAATATGTACAAGGGTAATTATGAAATAAACAGGGATTAAATAAGAAAAGGTAACACTCACATGTTCTCAGTTCAGGTCAGGCAAAACCATGCTGCAGGCAGACCCCCAGATGTCCCAATGCATAGTACAGATCAAGTTCTCAGGCAACAAAACTCCAACTGCTGGCTGGGTTAAGTGTGGGGGCTTATATACTCCAGCCTTGGGGCATCACTAATGATATTCACTGAGGTCTCCGAGATATTTATGTTGTGAGACTCTCAGGACAAAGACATTCCTGACTAAGAAGGGAGGGACCACCGGTGGCTTTGCATGATTGGTCACCTGCAGTGTAAGGCCACACCCTGCTCACACACAGCTTCAGGTTACCCAGTGTTTGTCCTAGGGCTGATTGGTTGTATTCAGGAAGGGGAAAAAGAGGGGGGGTTTTACAGCGACCATGTGTTTCACAGCACCATGGTTAGCGGTGCCGAATTCCCTCAGCTATGGTGCTAAAAGGCAGAGAAACTACTACCGATTTTATACAGTGTCCTCACACCCACCATAAGCAATATGCCACTGCATGCCTGGATGATATCATTATCGTAAGCCCGGACTGGGAGAGTCATCTGGAAGTGGTGTTTGATGCTCTAAGGAAGGCAAGGTTTACCATAAAGAAGTGTGCCTTGAGTAAAGAAGAAGCCAAGTACCTGGGATATGTAGTGGGTCGAGGCGAGCTAAAACCTCAAATTAGTAAAGTGGAGGCAATTCAAACATGGCCGAGACCGTTATCCAAGAAGCAAGTTGAAGCCTTCCTGGGGATCGTGGGATACTACAGGAAGTTCATCCCGAACCTCGCCATGATGGCCGCACCCCTGACTGACCTCCTTAAGGGGACAAAATTGGTAATGGTCAAATGGTCTGAAGAGACAGAGACAGCCTTTCAAGAAATGAAATGGGCTCTGTGCAAGCAACCGTTTCTGGTGGCCCCTAACTTTAAGAAAACATTTATTCTTCAAACAGATGCCTCAGATGTCAGAGTAGGAGCAGTCCTTTCCCAGGAGATACATGGGGAGGAGCACCCTGTTCTCTACCTGAGTAGGAAGCTATCCTCATATGAGAGGAATTACTCGGTCATGGAGGAGTGCTTGGCCATAAAGTGGGCGGTTGACACATTATGGTACTATCTGGTAGGACATAAGATTAGGTTGGTATCCGACCATGCCCTACTCAGATGGTTGAGGGAAACAAAGGGGAAAAAATGCTAGGTTCACCTGTTGGTTTTTAGCCCTACAAGACTTCAACTTCCATGTAGAGCACAGAGCAGGAAAGCTACATGGTAATGCCGATGCCCTCTCAAGAATCCCTTGTCTGGTAGGATAAAGTGCCAAACCCCATGGCTTTAGGCAGAGGGGAGGTATGTAGTGTGGCTAATGGTCGCATAGTCGATGGGAGGTATGTGTGTCACGGAGATGGCTTGTCTCTGTGATGTAACCCGGAGTATCTTCATTAGTGCACAAAAGCACTGAGAGGTTCGTTTGGTGCACCTGGGTCCGTGTTGCGGGTAGCCATGAGAGATGGGCAGGTCTGGCTACCCACATACCTTAAACCCCCAGACGAAGCATTTCAGTGCGAAACGCGCGTCGGGTGTGGTGGGTCCCCAGGAGCGCTCCATTTGGTAATTATACATTTTTATTTCCACTTGGTAATTATATATTTTTGTCTTTACTGCTGTACTTCTACTCTGCTGTTTGAGCTGCATGTATGTACATGATTAATTGCACATTGACACTCGCCAGTTTACATTGTATTTATAGTACTTTTATTATTATATGTGGAGATTTTGCTCTGGGTTGCCCACCTTTTGTCCTGTGCTCTAGGTGTTCACCCGCCATTGTCTATTTTTAATATTGTGATTAATAAAGATTTACATTTTTACTTCATGCCTTTGTGTGAAGGTGGTTTGTTTTTGGCGTATACCCACATACCTTGCCTCTGGGTGTGGTTACAGCCTATATAATGGAGGCTGTTGTTTGGCACATGGTCTGTGTGTTTGGAGGGAGAAGGCCTCCTGTGTGTGTTTGGCTCCAGACAAAACCTGAATACTGGGCACTAACCAAGCCTGTGTGACCACAGGCCTGTTGGAGCAGAGCCCTGCTATTGACATTGTTATTTTGTTTTGCTTCATGGGGGTCAGCGATGCGGTCATTTCCGGCCTCCCAGCCGGAAGCGCCAGGTAAATGCCACTATCAGGGGCATTTAACTAGTTAATAGTGGTGGGCGAATCACGATTTCACCCGCCGCTATTGCGGGCACATGTCAGCTGCTCAAAACAGCTGACATGTGCCGGCTTTGATGCGGGCTCACTGCCGGAGCCCGCATCAAAGCAGGGGTTCTGACCTCGGACGTACTATCCCGTCCGAGGTCAGAAAGAGGTTAAAGGAACGTGCATCCTGTATTCCTCCCATCGCACCCGAGTGAGTACAACCCCTACCCTACAAAGTAGCTTGATGGTCAAGGGGTTAAGTTGGGTTAATGTCTAGAAAAGAGTTGTATATTTTGGTGTTATCAGCATAAAGATGATACTGGAAACCAAATCTGCTGATGGTTTGTCCAATAGTGGCAGTGTATAATGAGAAGAGCAGGGGGCCTAGGATTGAGCCTTGAGAAATCCAGATAGTAACGGAAAGATGAGAGGAGTAAGAGCTGACAAAAGATACAGTGAAGGAGTGGTCATACAGGAAGGAGAAGAACCAAGAAAGAACAGTGTCCTTGAGGCCAGTAGAGGGAAGCACAAAAGGGAAGGATCTAAGAGATAGCAGATTAGACACCAGTGGAATAAGCATTACAGGAGTTAAAAAATTAAGGGAAGATTACAAACAGTGCAGTTCTGATTGAGGCATGTTTGAATGAAAAGGGAAAGATAGCAGAAAAAAATGAGATTTGTTAGGTGGGTTGTAACAACTGAGGTGAGAGAGACTGGAGATGTGAGGGAATAGGGTCTCTGATGCAGGTTGTAGGGTGAGAAGAAGCGAGGAGCCCGGTAACACCTTCTTCTGTGACAGGCTTGAAGGTTGAAAGTGAGCTTAAGGTACGGAAGGGAAGGAGATCTAGGCTGTGAGGGTATTATGCAAAAATGTCCTGACAGAAATTGCTGATTTTTTTTCTAAAAATATTTAGAATTGGGAGTCCTCAGTGGTTTATACCTTTTAATGGCTAACTAAAAAGATGGTAACAAATTGCAAGCTTTTGAGACTACACAGGTCTCTTCATCAGGCAAAGACTAAAACAAATTCTGAAGAATCACATATTTATGCACAAAATAGAGAGAGAAAAAAAAAGGAGGAAAACCATGGATAAGACAGGTGACATGAAGCAGAATTATCATGAGTGATAAACAGTTACGTCCATAAATATTGGGCCAGCTCTTAGATAAGGAATGTTTTATTGTCCTCTGATTAGGGTAGGAGATAAGTGGCCAGATAATGAGCACTGAGGTTGGTGGCATGGGCCTGTAGTATAGGGCTCAGGAGGGAGTGGGAAGTTTCAAAGAGTAATTTTAGCTTGTCAGCTAGTGATGTGATGAGGATGGTTACGTAAACTTGCTTGGCCAGATGGGGAGTGGAGTTAGAAGCTTTGAGCATGAACTTATAGTGGATGAAGTCTTCTGCCAAACGCAATTTTCTCCACTAACGCTTGGCCCATCTTCAGCAACGCTAGAGAAAACATGTTTGTAGCGTGTGCCAAGGTTTCTGTCATATGTATTGAGTCTTTCTGCGTGTACAGTCCTACTCATCATTATTGGCACCCATGAAGTTTAAGTACATAATGTGAAATATGTCCTCAAAAAAAATCAAAAAATGGAAAAACCTAAAGCTTGCTGTGACACTGGTATTGGCACCCTTTGCATTATTAGTATGGAAACACATTTTGACTCGCCTGTGGTGCATCACAAATGAAAATCACTTGTGAGTAATTGTCAGTGCCCATATGACATTAGTTAGCCAATGAATGATGAACTCAGTGTTTTATAAAGCCACATGGTTGGCCCTGTTCCTTTGTCACAATAGTGAAGACAACGGAGCTGTCTGAGGACATCACAAGTGCTCTTATTAGCAAACACAAGCCTTCCAAAGGGTATAAGGCCATCTCCAAAGACCTTCGTAACCCAGCTTCAACAGTGCACAAGGTTATTAAGAAGTTTGCCAAGCATGGAACTGTCTTTGAAGGTTGGTGCGAATGGTGTAAAAAGCACTACTTCAAACTTCCAAAGACCTAAAGGCCAACCTGGAACAGTCTGGGGTCATGGTTTCAACAAGAAGCATATACCGCACACTAAACCAAGAAGAGCTTTATGCACGAAGGCAGAGGAAGAAACCATTGCTGAAGAAAAGTCATAAAAAGGAACAACTGATATTTGCCAAAGAGTACCTTGACAAACCACAATCCATCTGGGAAAATATTCTGTGTACAGATGAAACAAAAATAGAGCTTTTTAGCAATGCAAATCAGCAGTTTGTTTACAGCCAAAATGAAGCTTATATGGAAAAGAATACTCTACCAACAGATAAGCATGGTGGAGAATTCATAATACTGTAGGGTTGTTTTCCAGTACCTTGTACTGTAGGCCTTGACCATATCACAGGAATCATGAAATCAGAGAATTATCAAGATATTTTAGAGTGAAATGTCCTACCCACTGTAAGAAAACGTGGTTTGAGTCGAAGATCATGGGTTCTCCAGCAAGATAATGACCCAAAGCACACATCCAAAAGTACACAGGAATGATTGAAAAAGAAAAAATTGACTGTTCTAAAATGGCCAGCAATGGGTCCTGACCTCAGTCCCATTGAAAATCTTTGGAGTGAGCTGAAATCTGCCATAGGGAAAAAACCCTGCAAACATTCAAGAGCTTGGACAAACTGCAAAGGATGAGTGGGAGAAAATACCAGCTGAGAAGTGTAAGAAGCTTGTAGATGCTACAAGCGTGCAAAATCAATGCCAAAAGGTGTGCAACCAAGTATTAATTAGGGGTGGCTTTATTGCTGCACATGCTATTTATTGTTTCTTCTTTTAAATTTCAACATGTAAGTTGAAAAACAATGTTTTATTATTGTTTTACTTTACACCACAAATTAAAAATTCCTGAGGATATAACTTTGGTACATTTACATTTATTTATGAAGATATTGTAGGGTCTATGAAAAAATGAAGAGGTGCCAATAATGGTGACCTGCACTCTAGCAGGTGCTGTCTCATCCAGGGCACTCTTCAATATATTATTACAATGTGACAATGCAGCGTGGAGTATGGACATGAGAGGGAGGAGATCAGAGCTAAAGATGACTATAGATTGTTCATAAGATGCTGGGTATTGATGGCACATAGATTTCTGTATGTGTGGCAAGTGGGGATGTCCTGAGCAGGGCGACAGTTCTTGACAGAGACAGAAGATTATGGTCAAAGAGTAGGAGGGGGAGTTAATAATGTCATACACTGAGCAGAGCAAGGAGAAGACCAGTTTCAGAGTATTCCCATCTTCATATGTAGGAGAGTTAGTAAGCTGTAAAAGGCCTAAGTAGGAGGTTAGAGAAAGAATATGAGTAGCAGATGGGGAGAGCGGATTATGGATAGGATTGTTCAAGTTCCCCATTATGAGAGTGGGGATGTTACAAGATAGAAATTGTGGATGCCAGCTGGCAAAATGATCCAGAAACTGGTTAGTTTTGCCTGGAAACAGTTTTACATATATTTGAACTTAACAACCAGTAATTTTTCATTGCTGCCGACTTTGAGGTTTAGTAGAAATGTAAACTTTCCACTTTCTTTTAGTTAATAAATAATATACAATTAAAATTGGTACTGTATATTCTGGACTATAAGACGCATGGGACAATAAGACGCACCAAAAATTTTGGGAATGAAAATAATTTTTTAAATAAAATGGTGGTCCATTTTATCGTCCGAATTTATGGTAGCTTACTGTCAGAGGGTAGGGCGAGGTCACAGGAAGAAGAGTCGCTGTTGCAGGAAGCTGGCGGTGGCAGTGGGGTTAAGCTGTGGGTCCTGGGCTGATAGGAGGAG